>NC_082661.1:188225290-188538624 GCF_025265405.1 Mesoplodon densirostris | reverse complement strand
ATATTGGCAGGATTGAAAACATTAGATATTTAGTGTTCAGCTTTGAACTGTTTATCCCATCCTGGACACAGAGCCTGAATGAACTATGAAATGCTTATATTTTTAGTAACATGACTATTGCAATATATTTGTGCAATCTTAAGAGTATAATTTATTAAATATAAACTGTTGGTTTATTTTTAAAAGTCTTTTAATCCCGTTTTGATATGCCTTTTCCTTTTTCTTCTTCCTCTTCTTTCTTCTCCTCCCCTTCTCTTCTTCAGTATATTCATGTTCTAAAAAAAGAGAGAAAAAGAGGGAGTGGCTCAGGTTCAACTTGATCTTTCAGGGGATTCATGAAAGAACCCTACAGAACAGCAAAGCATTACCTACCTTCACAAATATACGATGTTGAGGAAAAAGGATTCTGAAAAAATAAGATATTTTATCTTTCCTGTGTTAAATAAGTGTTCCTGATGCAGGTCTTGAGCTGCGCATAAATTTCACCCTGGGTGCTTTCAGAATCCTGCAGCCTGGTCAGTTAGTGTGTAGTAAGGTACTACTGGTTGCCCTTAATCATATCTAGATGGCACTGTAGAAAGGTTTGTAGATGGAAAAGGCAAACACAAAGAATCCTAGAGCTGTTCAGTCTGTCCCAATACAAGCCCCACCTTGTGGTCAGAAAGCAGCAGCCCCATCCTCTTGTCTACAAAAGAATTGCCAAAAGGTGGGGCTCGGAGAGTTTCAGGAAATGCAGCCAGCATTTTAGGCAAGCATGTCATCCTCTTTTCCTTGGCTTTTCTCATTTTCTGGAACTGTACCAGTTCACTTGTTCATTTCCTGCGTGTGTGTATGTGTGTTTGCTGTTGCATTTAAAAACCTGAGCTTGTCATTTGCTATGTGTACCTCCTCTTAGTTTCATCTTCATCAGAATTTCCAAAACCTCTGGGAAATTTGGCTTCCCAGTTGCTTATTCTTCCATTTACAGTGTTGGGTCAAGTGAATTTGCTCTGAATTGTCTCAGTTTGGAATCACCTTGAGAATTAACATGTAGCCTCAGCAACAGTGGCTGGGCAGAGAGTTTGTGTCTGTGGATTGTGTGCATGTGTGCTGCGGAAAGGGGACAGTCCATCTGTCTGTCTGTTCAGGGTGGGGAGGGATGAAAGGAGGAGAGAGAGGAAAGGATGAATAAGAAGAAGATGAGCAAAGGTTTTAGGACACCTCAGTTTTTCTCTCCAAAAAGCACACATTACCTTAACTTCAAAGAATATTAAAATGGTCACATCAAAACAGCTCTGGGATATGTACTAATGCAGTGTACAGTAGTACCACCTTTTTCAAAAAATTGTGGTAAAATAGGCATAACGTAAAATTTACCATCCTAACCACGGTTAAGTAAGTGCACAGTTCAGTGATAGTAAGTACATTCTCATTGTTGTGCAGCCATCAACACCGTCCATCTTCTGAACTCTTAGTACTGACTTCTGAATAAAAATTATCTTAGTTCAAACTGAGGTTCTGATATTTACTAGGATCATATGCCTGAGGCCTCAGTTTATCTCACCTATACATTTTTTTTTCTTCAAAGCAAACTCATAGGGCTGTTGTGAGGCTTAAATAATAATGCTTGTAAAGTGCTTAGCAGAGTGATAAATGATCCATTACTGCTAGTATGATCTCCTGGAATTCTAGCCACTTGTTACTTCTCCATGAATGGCGTGAAAACTTTCTACCATCATCTCGTGTTGCTAGATCCCTGGCAAACACACTTTGTTGCTATGTAGAATTTTTGTTATGATGATGATGTTTAGAGTTGTGTATCATTTCCCACAGCAGGGAAATTGGCTGGGCGGGGGGCGGGGGGCAGTGGCGGGAAGAGTACCTGCCCAGGAAATCAAAAATAGCCTTTTGGATAACTCTGTTCCAACACGTTCAAATTATCTACTTATATCAACAACTAGAGCAGCAAATGCTCCGAATCTGTGAGGCAGGGCCTGGGTTGGGGGAGGGCTTGGGTAGGGTCTGGGCAGCCAGTCCTCGGCACAGCTTTGGTAGGGCGGCCTCCATCCAAGAAGTCAGACTCAAAGACAATGACTTCTCTGGGCCCACATCCCCTTCCTGTGACTTTGTGGCTCTGGCTAACCTAGTGGACAGTCAGGGAGGGCACAGCCTACTTACTTCCCTAGCTTGGTGCCTACCTCGTGTCCAGTCTTGCCCTTGCCCCTCCTAACCCCCAGTGCCCCATAGAATATCTGAGTTCAGTGCCATAGGGCTGCTTTATAGGCAATTTTATGACAGATTAAATTTAAAAGACTCTTGTAGGAATTATAATTTATCTCTGTTTATGGAACCATTCTGACTTCCCATACATTATCCCATTCATTCCTCAAATATGACCCTTCCTCCCTTCCTCTCTCCCTCCCTTCCTTCCTTCTTTCCTTCCTTCCTCCTCAACATTTATAATTCCTGATTATAAATATGATTCACAGTCAGTATTAGAAAATTTGGGAAATAAAGAAAATATAAAGAAGAGACCCAAAATTATCTGCAATCTCACCACCCAGAGATAAAGACTTTTATATATACATTCCAATATTGCCTGTTTTTATGAGCATATATTTCAAAATTTGTATTGTACTGTACAGACAATTGTCCATCCCATTTATCTCACCTTCCACTCTCTTGTTGGCATTCACTATCAGTCAGTACACCTCATGCTTTTTAGCACTTATAATCTATTATAACATGTGGTTTTTCCAAATCACTTTTTCAAACATCTCTTCTATTTGGGGTTTCTCCCCCTCCCAAGCTCCACCCACTGCACTGGGCTGAGCCCTCCTGTCTTTGGTCTGGATCAGCACAGAAATCTCCTCACTGGTCTAACCTCAATCTTCATCCCTTCACCATCCATTCATTCCTGCCAAGTGAACTTTCTAAAATGCAAATCTAACCAAGTCTTTCCTGGTTTTAATCTTCAATGATCTTCAAGATAAAATCCACACCCTCAGCTTGAGAAAAGTCCTTCTCCACTGAATGCTTCTGGATCTGTCTGTCTCCTCTCCTCTGGCTTCGGTCCTTCCATTCTTGGCTCTTGGAGCCCAGTGCATGTTGTCTGGAACATATTTCTCCACTCCCTCTGCCCACCCTTTTCCTCAGCAAACCCACTGATCCTTTACAAGATCTAGGCAAAGTCTCAGCAAACATATTGATCCTTTACAAAGATCCTCTCCAACTTGCCCGCAACCTGCCCCGTCTGGGTTTGGGCCTCCTGATTTGCTCTCCCTTGATTATGTGAGCCTACCTCTAGCCTAGTGGGAACAGCAGAATCACCTGGACGTCTCAGTAAAACACAAATCTTGTAACTCTACTCCTAGAGTTTCTGTCTCAGAAGGTCTGCGGGGCCCGAGATTTCGCATTTCTACAAGTTCCCACATGTTGCCTATCCAGAGAACAGACTCTAATCCCCACAGCTATAGCCTCATATACCGTATCGTAAGTGATTTCTTTTGTTTCTCCCTTCTGATCAGTGACTTCTGTGTAAAAAAGTCTGAAATGAACCCCAAGATCCTAGCCTATGTTGAATACATTAAAAACATCTCCTGAATAGAGGAACCCTTCCAGGAGTCCTGACTCAGCAGCAGAGCTGTAACCGTGACCATCCACATTTCCTCAGCAGAGGCCACTGTGATAAATTCCTGAGGCATGACTCAGAAGAAATTCCTGTGCAATGCCTTTTGCAGACATGCTGCAGGAGTCATGAGTATGAGCCCTTTGACCACGTGTGGAACTTCCTGAGGATTTTGGAAATCTCCCTTTAAATCCCCTTTCCTCAATGAATTTCCTCTCACAAGATGCCTCAAAAGTAAGAATAAAGCATTGTTTTCCTGTGGATAGATCATCAGTTGTGTAAATGTCTCTAACTTTGCTGTTAGGAGTCACAAAAAGATATAGAGGAAGCTACATGAAGTTTATCTTAAATTTTTCGTAAAAATCTTTTCCGTTTGCAGGTTATTTGTATTTCTGGTAGAGGGTAGGGAGCAAGAAAGGCAAAACTCGATGTCAAGGAAAATATAATGTCATGGAAAGTAAATTCCCTTTGGATGTGACTTAATAAAGCTTTCCTGGGACAGATTCTGTTCTATCCATTCCCCTACTAACCAAACAGATGACTTGTCAAATATAAATCTAAATTTACCAAATTCAGGTAAACAACTCTTCATTCAACGTCTCATAAACACATAAAGCTAGGAACCAAAGTGCTGCTTCCCTAAATTTTACATGTTAAACTTGTAGGTGTTAAGGCAGTCTTTTAAAATGAGCTAATAATTTGTATATTAGTAATTTCTATAAAACAGTGCAAATAGTTTCTATAGTAGCAACAGATAAAATGATTCATGCTGGCTCCATCTTTTTGACGACCCTCTGAAAGAAATTTCAATTTCTTTAGGCAAGCTTGCTTTAAACAAGCTTAGAAGCTAGCTTTCTTTCCCAGTACTGAAAAGAGGAAGCAAGGCACTAGGAGTATCCAGCTCCTTATTTTGGGTGCCTATTTTCCCCAAATTTTTTTGCAATTATTGTTCAGTCTTTATCGGGCCACCCAATTCTGGTTTTTTTTTTCTTTCTTTCTTCATTAACACCATACTAAGCAGGGCACAAATTACTTAGTATATGAACACATATAGGAAGCTGAACTGGAAAATGACAATTCAGTTACATAACTCATGGATGATCAACAATTAAC
This sequence comes from Mesoplodon densirostris, assembly GCF_025265405.1. Taxonomy (NCBI): domain Eukaryota; kingdom Metazoa; phylum Chordata; class Mammalia; order Artiodactyla; family Ziphiidae; genus Mesoplodon; species Mesoplodon densirostris. The sequence goes on along the minus strand of NC_082661.1, from coordinate 188,533,904 downwards.
TAGATGACTTATAGATGATACTTAATCAACAGCAAAAATAAAGGTAGCCAACAATGCAGACACATTTCAATTAATTTCTACCTATAAACAATATAAAGGATGGGCATGAAAGGACCTTTTCCCCTCCCTCCTAAAATAGGAGAACAAGATTTGCTTTGAACAATTCAGGTGGCTCTTTCTTGAGTTCTATCCTCTTACTAGGCATATATAGTAATTCAATAACCAGTAAATAAAAACTCAGGAGTTCTAGTCTCTCACTCCAGCAGAAAGTGGACAGTCCTAGGTCTCAGCCCAAAGAAAAACTATCACCAACATTATTCAACCCTGAGCTGGAATTCAGAGACTCTAAAAGCTATACGTGGAGACACACACATACATAAAATGTTTGTAATGACAGTTAACAAAAATTACAGAATGATAGAATGATTCAGTTGACTCATTTAAAATTTAAAAATGATTTTCAATATAAACTGACAAAGCAATTTAATTGAAGATTTTGATGATTCAACCTTATATATTAATTTGACAAAATACACAAGTAACAGAAAATGTCGAGAATTTATCTAGCATATAATTATGGCAGTGCTTTCCTCCATCTTTCACTATGTTCTTAAAAGGGATTCTGTGATTAATTTTGTTCATTAATGTGTTTCTTTCATTCATCCATTAGATTAATATTTATTGAAAGCCCTTAAATGCTAAGCATGGTGTTAGATACAAATGAATTTTTATTAAAATTTATTAATGCTTTCCACTACATTTTTAATAAAAAAGTCTAAACACTGAATCTAAAAATTAGTGGTATCAATATTATTTTAAACACAAAAGTTACATTCAGAAAATTCAACCTCAAAACTAAATATTTTGTACTACACAATATTAGTTCAGCCTGAAAATTATAACAGATTATAATATATTTCCCTTACTGTATAAACAGAAGAAAATGTAGTATCATCATTATAAAAAACTCTGACTAATGTCCAATGGCAGGAGGGGAGCGGGGGGAGTAGATTATGCTCATACTATGCTTCAATTTAGCTTTATTTATTTCCCAAATGACCATATACTAGCATCTTCTTTTTTATGCTGCTTAGCACAGAAAAAAACAAACCTATAAATATTGGGTTACAAATAAGAGAGCTAGACACACAATAGGCACACTTGACAGTGCTAAGAACTCTGAAGGGTTATGACCACCATGAATCTGCTTCACGAATTTAATTTTTCCCTGATCCTCCCCTCCCTCTGCTAGTTATTGATCCAAATGGTGTTAGGATGTCCAGCAGGTTGTAATTAGTGTGTGGAAGAGAAAGCATAGGCCATTCTAACACTTGCTTCCCTCCTGGCCATGACTCAAGAGTTTTTGATGGACTATACAGGAAACTGGAGAAGACAAATGGTGACAGGAACACAGGAAATGTTGTCAGTGTTAGGCCTCATGCTTTCATACCACCAAGCACCAGATTGGAGCATCCTGGTCCTCACAGTTACACAGCATTGTACAGGATTGTACAAGAAGCCACAGATCAAAGTGGGCATCTCCCTGGAGCATCAATTTCAATGGGTGTAAATTAAAATATTACTTTTATAATGTATTAAAATAATCAAGGGGAAAATTGCTAAGTAGGAAATTTTGCTTGCATCTTTAAGTTAAAACAAATGCTTTCAAAGGAATTTCTCACTCGTATGGGTCATCAGGCTCCCACATCTGGACCCCAATCCCTAGGCTCCCTCTGTGCTCTCCTGTGTCATTAGAGCTACTCTGTTCACAGGAGTGAGAAGTGCTGGTGCACTGCAGTTTCCCTCTGACTCCTACTCACACCCTTATGTTCTACTGTGCTTAACAATTGTTGTAGTTACTTACGTGTGTTTGTTTTCTGTCTCCTATTAGATTGTGACTCTGTGAGAACAGAGACTGTGTCTACTTCTTCCACTGTGCCCAGCATGTGGCTTAGTGCACTGCAAACAGAGTAAGACTCATTAATTCCAGGACAAATGTTATTTCAGGAATATTCAAGTGGAGAGTTGATTATAAGTAAAATTTCGGAGACGTCTGCTCTCAAAGTTCCCAAGCCACCCCAATACTATGCTCTACTTCAAGGGCCCAGGATCTTTGTTTCATCTTCTTTCCCCCTTTTCAAAACCTCCCTTTTAATTTGCTTTTTACAATATAACAAAAGTGATTAATAAAACTTGAAGTGTTCTCCATATTAGAAAAATGTGTGTTTGAACAAGGAACAGATCCTTAAACCAAAGAGAATTGCAAGCATCAGTCAGTGGGTGAAGGGAAATTATTTTTGTCGTAGGACATTCCTATTTCTCCTAACACAGAGACAATTACAAATTCCAATGACTTATAAGGCCAGACTTGAAGTAATCATATGATGGATCACATGAATCAGATTGAACTCACTTTTTTTCTAAAAAAAGTGATTTTCAAAGTCCAAAATGAGCAGTCATTACCAGATGACATTACACAGGGTAGAAACCATTGGGATTAATTGCATGGATTTAAATCTATAGCAGGTAAAGCTCTATTCTCTGAAATATAAAGAAAATCACTTGATCCTGATAGATTTCACTTTCCTCATCTACTAAATGAAAATCTTAGGCAGTTAGAGCAAAGATTACTGAACCGTGCATTTTCTATGTGACAGGAGCTTTCTTCTGGGCTTTCCAAGCAGTAAGTCCTTTAATCTTACAACACCCCTAAGAGGTCAGTACTACTACTGTTCTCAATTTGCGGATGGGGTCTCTGAGGCAGAAGAGGATATGCAGCTTCTCCAAGGTCCCACAGGGACTAAGTAGCAGAGTAAGAGTCAAACTGATATCAAATTCCAGAGCCTGCCTTCTTAACCCCATACCATGAGCTACAACGCTCTTCCAACACTAAGAATCTATAAGTCTCTTGCATTCACCCCTGATGCACATCTGACAGAACAGTGAAGCATCATAATAAAGAAACTGCACAATCTACAACACCTGCATAATGAAGAAATCATGAAGGTGATGATGTATGCCTTGTGTGTCCAAGTTTCTCACTATTACAATAATTATTTGAGAAAGGCTTATCTAAACCTCTCTGTTTTCAGGCTATTTTAAAGTTCTATGGTATTTGGATTCTGGAATACTGAGAACACTAATAAATAATCATTAATGTGGAATGCTTTTTCTCCCATTTGCTGATCTTAGCAGAATGGATAAATTTATCTCATGTAATCCCATTGTACACAAGAGATAGCAATGGGCCAGAGTCAAACCTAGGATTTGAGAGCTATAAGTGTTCATCTAGTCCAAATTCTACATTGCAGATAATATTTTCTATTTTTCATTTATTGTGCATCCAGAGCCTAAAATGCAGCTACAATTCAGGGAGACAGAAATATTTGGCCATGTTTTTTCACGGGCAAGGGATTTCTACCTACAAAGTGGGACAACACCTCTAAACATTAGAAGGGACTACATTATTTATGGGACCAGAACTAATCTATATGTCACGACTTCTGACTTGTATTTGGGGTTTCATCTATTGGACTGACCTAAACAAATCATTTCCCTTTCACTCAGAGATTTGGGTGATTTTTTCACAATAATACATTTATAGGACTCAGCTATTAAAATCCTGTTGCATGCTCACCAGACCAGACGAACTTCAGATAATGAAGTCTATCCTGACATATCAAAGGCTGATAATTAAGCACATTAAATGCTTTTACACAATTTCTCCTTCTCTGCACTTTCCAGGCAGTTTACACTGGCTAGGATATCAGGAGGTTTGTTTATGAGCTCTTGCTCAGCTGCTTGTCTGCTCTGTGACCCTGGGAAAGCCACTCCATCTCTTTTGGCCATGATACTTCATCTACTAAACTAAGGGGTTAGCCTCATCTTCATCATTCCTTTCTGCAGTTGTCCTTGTGATGAGCTTACACATGGAACCTCAACAGGGTTGCTATCATTTGATGGAGCTGTCAGGAGAAGTAAATATCATATATTTTAAGTTACTAAATCCAATCAGTCACAAAAAGTTGAAGTTTCCCAAAGTATAGCTATAACCACACCATGATATAGTTTGCTTTTGTCATCTTTCTCCTTTAAAAAACTGTAACATTTTGTATATTTCAGAAAAGAATTCACATATCTGATGTGTGTGCTCATTTTAAATCATAGTATCTTTAACATATATGAGCTCTTATATAACCAAGCTTGAATATGCTATTCTAAAGGATAACCAAGCATTACAAGGAAAGTTTACAGTAATCTGTACCTATGTCTAGTCTAAATTGTTAATTATTTGAACTACCCTAGTAGGTCAGCTAGTCTTTAGTTTACTGGTGTGTTATTTTGACATCTCGTCTCTTGGCTTGGGATAATTTGAGCAGCTTTAGGGAAATAAATAAATTATTTCAAAGGAAGTGTAAAAAAGAAAGATTAGAATCTATCTAGTAAATATTACCTGTATTAATTTCCAGAGTAGATGTATTTTAATAAGCAATCATCATTAGCACCTTGAATTTTGAGCAATTGTTAAGAATACAATTAATGAACCTGGAGAGAATTTTCATACATCATACACTGATGCTCCTGAAATGTTTTCAGAATAGAGTCACATTAGTATGCACCATACTGTTTGACTGCCATCATTGAAGGAGAAAATGATCAACATTTCTCAAACAATAACCAATTTTGGAGAGCATTTATTGAAAAAGGAGGTCATGCCAAAAATATTTCATGGGAGACTTGAAACATTTCTGTTTAGCAATAACATTTTTACCTAGCTTCCTGAACTCAGGTTAACTCAATCCCACTATTGGTAGCTTGTGTTTATCTTTTGCAGTGACTGAGTCTGCAAACTTCTCGCTACCCACGTCTTCCTTCAAACTTTGAATCATGTACTCACAATGACATTAAAAAATTGAGCAACAATGCACCCTAGGTTAGGATGATTTTCTTTCCCAAGCTGTGAAATATGTGAATATTAAGCATAATCCCTCACCTTATGAACCCATACAGCTGATTTCTCAGCAGAAACTCGGCAGGACAGAAGGGAGTGGCAGGACATATTTAAAGTGATGAAAGGGGAAAACCTACAACCAAGGTTACTCTACCCAGCAAGGAACTCATTCAGATTCAAAAGAGAAACTAAAAACTTCACAAACAAGCAAAAGCTAAGAGAATTCAGCACCACCAAACCAGCTTTACAACAAATGCTAAAGAAACTTCTCTAGGCAGGAAACACAAGAGAAGGAAAAGACCTACAATAACAACAAAAAAAATTAAGAAAATGGTAATAGGAGTATACATCTCAATAATTACCTTAAATATAAGTGGATTAAATGCTCCAACAAAAGGACATAGACTGGCTGAATAGATTCAAAAGCAAGACCCGTATAGATGCTGTCTAAAAGAGACCCACTTCAGACTTAGGGACACATGTAGACTGAAAGTGAGGGGATAGGTAAAGATATTCCATGCAAATGGGAATCAGAAGAAAGCTGGAGTAGCAATTTTCATATCAGACAAAATAGACTTTAAAACAAAGACTATTACAAGACCCAAAGAAGGACACTACATAATGATCAAGGGATCAATCCAAGAAGAAGATATAACAACGGTGAATATTTATGCACACAACATAGGAGCACCTCAATACATAAGGAAAATGCTAACAGCCATAGAAGGGGAAATTGACAGTAACACAATAGTATTAGGGGACTTTAACAGCCCAATATCACCAATGGACAGATCATCCAAAATGAAAATAAATAAGGAAACACAAGCTTCCAATGATACATTAAACAGGTGGACTTAATTGATATTTATAGGATATTCCACACATAAACAACAGAATACACTTTCTTTTTGAGTGCTCATGGAAGATTCTCCAGGATAGATCATATCTTGGGTCACAAATCAAGCCTTGGTAAATTTCAGAAAATTGAAATTGTATCAAGTATCTTTTCCAGCAACAACGCTATGAGATTAGATATCAATTACAGTAAAAAAAAAAAAAAACTAAAAAATACAAACACATGGAGGCTAAACAATACACTATTAAATAACCAAGAGATCACTGAAGAAATCAAAGAGGAAATCAAAAAATACCTAGAAACAAATGACAATGAAAACACGACAAGCCAAAACTTATCAGATGCAGCAAAAGCAGTTCTAAGAGGGAAGTTTATAGCAACACAATCCTATGTCAAGAAACAAGAAACATCTCAAATAAACAACCTAACCTTACAACTAAATCAATTAGAAAAAGAACAACAACAACAAAAAAAAAAACCCAAAGTTACCAGAAGGAAAGAAATCATAAAGATCAGATCAGAAATAAATGAAAAAGAAATGAAGGAAACAATAGCAAAGATCAATAAAACTAAAAGCTGGTTCTTTGAAAAGATAAACAAATTTTTCATAAACCATTAGCTAGACTCATCAAGAAAAAAAGGGAGAAAACTCAAATCAATAGAATTAGAAATGAAAAAGGAGAAGTAACAACTGACACTGCAGAAATACAAAGGATCATGAGAGATTACTACAAGCAACTCTATGCCAATAAAATGGACAATCTGGAAGAAATGGACAAATTCTTAGAAATGCACAACCTGCTGAGACTGAACTAGGAAGAAATAGAAAATATGAACAGACAAATCACAAGCACTGAAATTGAGACTGAGATTCAAAATCTTCCAACAAATAAACTCCTGGACCAGATGGCTTTACAGGCAAATTCTATCAAATATTTAGAGAAGAGCTAACACCTATCTTTCCCAAACTCTTCCAAAACGTAGCAGAGGGAGGAACACTCCCAAACTCATTCTATGAGGCCACCATCACCCTGATACCAAAACCAGACAAAGATGTCACAAAGCAAGAAAACTACAGGCCAATATCATTGATGAACTTAGATGCAAAAATCCTCAACAAAATACTAGCAAACAGAATCCAACAGCACATTAAAAGAATTATACACCATGATCAAGTAAGGTTTATCCCAGGAATGCAAAGATTCTTCAATATACACAAATCGATCAATGTGATACACCATATTAACAAATTGAAGGAGAAAAACCATATGATCATCTCAATAGATGCAGAAAATGCTTTCAACAAAATTCAACACCCATTTATGATAAAACCCCTCCAGAAAGTAGGCATAGAGGGAACTTACCTCAACATAATAAAGGCCATACATGACAAACCCACAGCCAACATCATTCTCAATGGTGAAAAACTGAAACCATTTCCACTAAGATCAGGAACAAAACAAGGATGTCCACTCTCACCACTATTATTCAACACAGTTTTGGAAGTTTTAGCCACAGCAATCAGAGAAGAAAATGAAATAAAAGGAATCCAAATCAGAAAAGAAGATGTAAAACTGTCACTGTTTGCAGATGACATGATACTATACATAGAGAATACTAAAGATGCTACCAGAAAACTACTGGAGCTAATCAATGAACCTGGTAAAAGAGCAGGATGCAAAGTTAATGCACAGAAATCTCTTGCATTCCTATACACTCATGATAAAAAATCTGAAAAAGAAATGAAGGAAACACTCCCATTTACCATTGCAACAAAAAGAATAAAATACCTAGGAAAAAACCTACCTAAGGAGACAAAAGACCTGTATGCAGAAGACTATAAGACACTCATGAAAGAAATTTAAGATGATACAAAGAGATGGAGAGATATACCATGTTCCTGGATTGGAAGAATCAACATTGTGAAAATGACTCTACTACCTAAAGCAATCTACAGATTCAATGAAATCCCTATTAAACTACCAGTGGCATTTTTCACAGAACTAGAACAAAAACTTTCACAATTTGTATGGAAACACAAAAGACCCTCAAATAGCTAAAGCATCTTGAGAAAGAAAATCGGAGCTGGAGGAATCAGGCTCCCTGATTTCAGACTATATTACAAAGCTACAGTAATCAAGACAGTATGGTACTGTCACAAAACCAGAAATATAGATCAATAGAATAGGATAGAAAGCCCACAGATAAATCCACGCACATATGGTCACCTTATCTTTGACAAAGGAGGCAAGAATATACAATGAGAAAAGACAGCCTCTTCAGTTAAGTGGTGCTGCGAAAACCAGATAGCTACATGTAAAAGAATGAAATTAGAACACTCCCTAACACCATACACAAAAATAAACTCAGAATGGATTAAAGACGTAATGGAAGTCCAGACACTATCAAACTCTTAGAGGAAAACATAGGCAGAACACTCCATGACATAAATCACAGCAAGATCCTTTTTGACCCACCTCCTAGAGAAATGGAAATAAAAATAAAAGTAAACAAATGGGACCTAATGAAACGTAAAAGTTTTTGCACAGCAAAGGAAACCATAAACAAGACAAAAAGACAAACCTCAGAATGAAAGAAAATATTTGCAAAGGAAGCAACTGAGAAAGGATTAATCTCCAAAACATGCAAGCATCTCACGTAGCTCAATATCAAAAAAACAAACAACCCAATCCAAAAATGGGCAGAAGACCTAAACAGACATTTCTCCATAGAAGATATACAGATTGGCAACAAACACATGAAAGTATGTTCAACATCATTAATCATCAGAGAAATGCAGATCAAAAGTACAATGAGGTAACACCTCACACCAGTCAGAATGGCCATCATCAAAAAATCTCCAAAGAACAAATGGTGGAGAGGGTGTAGAGAAAATGGAACCCTCTTGCACCATTGGTGGGAATGTAAATTGATACAGCCACTATGGAGAACAGTATGGAGCTTCCTTAAAAAACTAAAAATAGAATTACCATATGACCCAGAAATCCCACTACTGGGCGTATACCCTGAGAAAACTATAATTCAAAAAGAGTCATGTACCATGATGTTCATTGCAGCTCTATTTACTATAGCCAGCACAAGGAAGCAACCTGAGTGTCCATCAACAGATGAATGGATAAAGAAGATGTGGCACATATATACAATGGAATATTACTCAGCCATAAAAAGAAATTAAATTGAGTTATTTGCTGTGAGATGGATGCACCTAGAGTCTGTCATACAGCGTGAAGTAAGTCAGAAATAGAAAAACAAATATTGTATGCTAATGCATATATATGGAATAAAAAAGAAAAAAATGGTTCTGAAGAACCTATGGGCAGGACAGGAATAAAAATGCAGACATAGAGAATGGGCTTGAGGACATGGGGAGGGGGAAGGGTAAGATGGGACGAAGTGAGAGAGTGGCATGGACATGCATACAGTACCAAATGTAAAAAAGATGGCTAGTGGGAAGCAGTTGCATAGCACAGGGAGGTCAGCTCAGTGCTTTGTGACCACCTAGAGGAGTGGGATAGGGAGGGTTAGAGGGAGATGCAAGAGGGAGGCCATATGGGGACATATGTACATGTATAGCTTATTCACTTTGTTATAAATCAGAAAGTAACACACTATTTAAAAGCATTTATACTCCAATAAAGATGTTAAAAAAAATAAAGAATAATCCCTCACCTTAGTCCTCATTCTCATGTTTTATGAAATAATTATACCACTCAGTTCCTCAGTTACTATTCATCAGTAGACAAGGACCCTCCTTTTATGGTTCTCAGTTATCTCTTTGCTGTTTTTTGGTAAATATCTGAGCTAAAATTAGTTCATACCATTATATTTACCCCTCTTCTGTGTTCTGATGTTTAGGCTTGGGTCTAACTTATAAAATAAAAATATAGTCATGAATTTATCTTCATGTAGCCCTAATTTATCTCTACATAGCACAGAATGTATCATCAGACAATCCTGGCTTCCAACCCTGAGTCTGACACACTTGCCAGTGGTATGACCTTCAGCAAGTCATTAAATGACAGAGTCTCTGGTTCCAGTGTGCAAATTTGGGATAATTATAAGTACCTTGAAGGATTACCCAATATGATGTATGTATGTAGAATAATCAACACACAATTGGCACCCAATATATAGCTCAATTATTATGACTGTCAGTTATTGAGATATAGTTGCTTATAGTTGCTCACTTTGAAGACCTAAATCAAAGGAGATCTTAAATCAGCTTCCAGTGAGTCAAGAGTAGCCATGTCAAACATTCTACTTACTTGAAAGTATGAATATTTGTAACTTTCCTGGAAGTTGTTAAGGAAGACAGTCTAACATGGAGGACAACATCCTCTTACTTCACATGTTATTGACACTGCCATGAGACAGCATTTCTTATGATGATTTAGAAAGCTTGTTCCTCATACGAGAACATAAATGTCATTTAGATGTGCCAACCATTCTACCCAGGATTCTGACCTGGAAAGTATAGAAGGTCATGACTCTACTCTTTGACATCATGAATCTAACCTTATAGATTAGCAATACATGGCTACAATTTTCTTAGTTCCCCATTTTCCCTTTTTCTTTTCTTTCTTTTTTTTTATTTTAACATTTACTTTAGCATCCTAGGCATTTTTATGTATGCTACCTTATTTCATCCTAACTACTCTGTGAGATAAGCATTATTACTCCCCATCACTGATGTCAGCTTCTCATTGGCTGTGAGCTATCAGAGGAAGAATGTGGGTATATAACCACTCCATACAAGGGCATTTCTCTTGGCAAGGGGGCAGCTATAAGTCCTTTTTAGCCAGCATTTCTAGCAGCTAGAGGATAGATTCACTAGCCCAGGAGAAAGAGGATATGGATGGGCACCAGCAGGATCTACTATATCCTCCTTTTGCAGGAGGTAGTGGGGAAATGAGATTCAGAGCATTTAAGTGACTTTACCATGCTCCTTTTTCTGGTAGTGAAAAGCCAGTTCCTAAATCAGACTGCCTAATTCCTGTTCTCTTTCTATCATACCACAGCTGAAGGATACTAGAAGGGCAGTTTTGAATTTATAGAAACATCTTATAAAGTAGCAGGTTGGAAGAATGACTTCATTAAGTATATTACTCACTATAAAAAGTCATAATTCCTTTAAGTTTCTTGACATTTAGCCCTTGTTAATATTAGCTGATGCCCCCTTCACCTTTATTTTATAGGAACTGGAGAACAAATCCATGGTCTTTCTATCCATGAAATCCACAAATGCATGCAACTCGATTTCAAGTCTTCTCAGAAATTCACTCCAAACTCGAGTCCTATCCTTTGCATCTGACCCCATAGAGCATTTTTTCCCCTTTTATCCCCTTGGAATAATGGTCAAGTTTGGGACTTGACCACAAAAAAACCTGATATTAAACAGATCTGTTCCTGTATGCCATATGTCCTGTAGCTCTAGTATGGCTGACATCTACGGTCAGCCCTTAAACTTTGACCACTACAAAGCATCACACTGGTGGAATGGTCAGCACTTCAATTCAGTAAATTGAGGATACTACTTTGTCCAGGGCATTTCACAGGCATAGGCTTGGAAGAAGATCCTTGCTGTAAGATAGTTTCACATTTAAGGCAAACTTGGAGAAATGTTGAGATACAGAAAACACAGAAACCAAGAGAAGAAAAGTTTATTCTAACTGAGAGGATTGGGAAAGGCTTCTTGGAAGAGAATGTAATTAAACTAGATTTTGAAAATTGAGGAAAATTTCAACAAGTAGGATCATTTGAAAGAAGGCATGAATAAGGAAGCAGATTAAGGGACACAATTTGAAGGTCAAACATTATCCCCCAAAAGCAAAGGTCAGAACTCTAATCAGGAAATAAAACAATTAGATAAATAACAGAAACCAAGACCTAACAGCACTAAGTTTAGGAGCAAAATGAGTTGAGGGTCAGATTTAGCACCCAAAGGATAAACAAATCTAAACCCCAAACCAAAACCTGGAGTCACAAGTAAAGACAGACATATATCAAGCCCAGAAAGATGAAACTAAAGATACTATGGGAAGTTTGACAGAGTCTCTTATTCAAAAGCGAGCTGCCCAAAGACTTATGCAAGGCTATACAGGAGGTAGAAGTGGGTCATTAGGTAGCTTTTGCCTTGTCTGGTCAAGGTCACCCTGAAGCTTCAAATCACAACCTGATCACCACAACTTACTTTTGTGGGTAACAGTTCATGAAGACATATTGCCCAAGAATCACTTTGGAGGAAAAAAAGATCTTCCTTGCTGCATTCCTAAGAGAATCATAGATCCACTTAGCTCAGGACTGGTTCTGGGAAGGTCAAAAGGAAAGGGTCATTCTCCTTGCATATCTTAGGTCTAATAACACAGGTTAGCAAGGGCCTTTAACATCTTAGGGCTTTTTTCTTTCTTTTCTTTCTCTCCCTTTCCTTCCTTCTTTCCTTCCTTCCTCCCTCCTTTTCTTTCTTTATTCTTTCTTTCTTTCTTTCTTTCTTTTTCTTTCTTTCTTCTTAAATGTTACTTAGCATCTCTCATCTGTCTAGTGGCCTAAGTTTTATTACATTGTAACTAATCTACTTTCAACTACCTGAATGAATGTCCTAATTTGAAGTAGTAAAGAAAGAAGAAGAGGAGATAGGGGAAGAAAGAGTAAGGAGATACTTAGAGTCAAAATCAAAAGGCATTCTTTCAGGGAGCTTAACAGTCGTGGTGTTCAGACATAATGTAGCTGAACAGTCATGATTAAGAGCTCTCAAGAAGTGAAGCAGGAGGGAGATGAGTGGCAGGAAATAACATTTCCAAGTGCCTATTTGAACTAGGCACAGTGCCAAATATTTTGAATGATTTTGATCTCCATTTAATCCTCTACATATTGCAAGTGGGTGGTAAGTTTCTAAAAGTAAAATCATTCAGAATAAAACATGTTTCCTTTAGCTGCATGCATCCAAACTGAAGTGTAGCTTAGCTTGCATTATGGACCAATTTTGGACCACTTAGCAGGTCTTCACTGACCTTTTTTCGTTCCAGATAATGATTAAGAATCACTGCCCTTACCAGATTAAAAAATCATAATAATATGTTTTATCTTTATGCAGTTGAATAGCAGATACAGCCTTATTTATGGATGATGAAGGAATGATGAAAACGTATTATTTGTTTCTGTTTCTGTTGGGTAATTACCCATAACTGGCATCACAGCTCTAAGGAAAACATTGGCATAACAAAATGTAACCATACATAGTTTCTGGGGATGAATGAAAATCATTACAAATGCCAGGTCTTCTTCAGCTTTGAGGGACCTTGTTATATCTCAGTTGAGGCCACTGTCAGTTCTAATTTTGTTTATATCTATACAGATATAATTGAAGATTAAAATATTTTTATGGGCTTCCCTGGTGGCGCAGTGGTTGAGAGTCCGCCTGCCTATGCAGGGAACGCGGGTTCGTGCCCCGGTCCGGGAGGATCCCACATGCCGCGGAGTGGCTGGGCCAGTGAGCCGTTGTCGCTGGGCCTGCATGTCTGGAGCCTGTGCTCCACAACGGGAGAGGCCACAGTAGTGAGGGGCCTGCATACTGAAAAAAAAAAATTATAAATATATTATAAGACTACTTACTTGCTACAATGAGAATTAAGACTTAGACAGTTCTTGGCCTTTACCTAACCACTATGTGGAACATTGTTATTTAATTCAACAAAGATTTGGTATTTGAATTTTAAGATATTGCTGAAATGGCTGGAGTTTCACAAAATCATTTTTAATACATTTGGCACAGAGATTCAGGATAGCACTAAATAAAAATTTTTTAGATAATCAGATTCTGAATACCAGTTAACATATTAACTGTCCTATCAGACCATTTTCTATTAATTGACCATCTTTTCTGACATCTCTAGTTTTCTTTGAACAAAATCTACCTTAAAGTAATATTTCTTTGGTGTCTGCTGTGTGCTCAGTCCCAGGAAGTTATTTATTACACCAAAAAAAAGGGTGATGAAGAGAAATTCACCCAGTGGAGTTCACCGCAGGACTCTCATAACTGTCTTTACTTCTAGCACTTAATGCTGATCCTGTCCATTTTTATCACTGCTATTCATCAAATACCTTTTTTGATAAATTAACTGTTTAACAACTGATTATTAACAATTAATATACACTAGGGACTGTGAAGCCTCTGAGAAAAAATGGTGAGTGAGATAAATATGGTTCCTGCTTTCATAGAGTATACAGTCCAGCAGACTGAACAGTCCCCCTAGTTGAAGATTCTGAATTTCAAAGTATGCGGCTGTACAGTTTCCAGAGGAATTATTCACATTCCTCTATCCCTTGGTCTAAAGTGGTGATGTTAAAAATAGTCTACATGGGCATCTCTTCAGCTAACAATGGGATTGAGATTTGTCATGCAGGTAGAATGAAACGATTCATTCATAGAGCAAATGTTTATTGAATACGAAGTATACACTAGATAGGGTTCATATTTTTTGGCAGCAATAAACATAGTCTCAGCTCTCAGAGAATTTTACATTCTGAGAGGATGGATGTTTCACAAAGGTTGTTAAATTATCATGTGCTACAGCACAGATCCCATGAATAGGTACACTCTCTCCCCCACTCCCACATAGATCTTACATGTGCTTGTGGAACCCTATTTAGTGATTGAGACCGTGAAGAACCCAGTGTCCTGTGCAAACTGAATCCATGAGTCACAAGAATACTCAAAATATCTGTGTTCAATCTTTGTATTCACCTCCAAGGCAAAGCCTTATGGCCATTTCTGACGAACAGTCTAGTCTACAGAAAATCCACAGATGACACAGGTGAGAGCATTCCTTAGTAGTCTAGGCTCACCTGCTCAGAGGTGTTGTGTATGGGCATCACAAGACAAGAGCAGAGAGCTGGTACGCTTGGCTATGTCTCCCGAATCCTTTCCTGTCATCTGGTTATACGATTAGAAGAAAATCATTTGGCCTTGCTTATCTCCAACTAAGAAATGAAGAACTTGGGTCAGAAGAGATAGCATTTGACTTATAAGCATTTGACACAGTACGGATTACACTTTTTCATTGCTTTATTACTTGACTCTACACAATGTCCCCTCCTCCTACACACACAACAGAATACAAACATGGGTGAGGATTTTTTTAAGTGTTGTTCACAGCTGTGTCCAGCACCTATAACAGTACCTGACACATTGTGGGCATTCAATATATATTTGTTGAATAAATCCCCATTTCACAACCAAAGAAACTGTGGCTCAAAGAGATTAAAAGCCTTGACCTAGATCACACTGTGTGAATGACAGAGCTGGAATTAAAAACCAAGTTCTGTCTGCCTCTTATTGCTCCCCAACTATGAACTATCAGCCTTTGATATTCATTCATTCATTCATTCACTCTTCTTGGTGCCAAGTAACTCCATATTTGAATAATATCCAATTGTCCACCTGACATCTCACTTGGGAACCAACAGGAATCTCAGACATAACTTGTCCAAGATAAAAAAAATGGTCGTTTTCTTGGCAGACCAACAGCTCTGAGAACAAGGAACTGCTAATGGCCTTCTCTTAGAAATGTTAGGATCTCTGATATGGGAAAAGGAAGGACAGGACCAGAGCTCTTTTCTCACAGGACAGGGTGATTTAATCCTTCCCTTGCCCTCCCTTATCAAGCTCAAGACTCATGTCACATACCCTGCTTTCCCAAGATGTTATTTATGCACATTCTTAACGCTTTGAGGAAACAGTAGGCATATGCAAATTAAATTCCAGGAAGAAAAGGTTTATAACTAGTAAATTTCATTGAATTAGAGGTTTCATCAGTGCTTGGAAAATCTTCTTTATGTGATTAAGACATAGGGGACAATTGTGAAAGTTGGAGAACTGATAAAGTACTGAAATGCATATGTGTATCAATTTTTTAATTATGCAGAATATTTTTTAAGAGCTGCACACATATTTAGTTCACACTAATTAAATTAACAACTCGGAGAGACAGAATAGAATTATGGATAAGAACATATGGCTTTGGAGGCAGAATGCCTGAGATGTGAACCCCAGTTCTACTAACTACTATAGGTTATCTTGGACAAGTTACTTAACCTCTCTGTTTTAGTTGCTAATCCATAAAGTTGAGGTAAAAGAGTACTTACCTGACAGTGTGGTTAGAATTTGGTGTGTTAACACAGGTGTTACAAAAGTGTTGTCATTATTATTACTACGGGTCTTGATCTCCACATGTAACAGTGTGACTGGAAACCTGTCTCCATGAAGTAATGGAAGAGCTGCTTAAAACTCAGAGACAGTGCTTAGAAACACAGGTCTGAAGTCAGATAACACTCGGTTAAAGACACATTTCCAAAGACGATCATCAGTGTGGACTTGGAACACACCTCATCCTTTCCACATCTTATGCAGTCTAAAATGTGATGCCAGTATTCCCTACTTCAAAATATGGTAAAGAATTAAGTTAGTAAGGAGCTAAGTAAAGTCCTCAAATAGAATTTAGTGCACAATTAGTGCTAAATCATTAGAAGCACTAATTCTTACTACAAATAAGTGAAACTAAATTACCAGAAGGAAATTTTAAAATTTAGTCCAAAGAATAATCTGGTATATGTAGCCTTACATATTATTTCCCTTCAGAAGGAAAGAAAGAAAGAAAATGAAAGAAAGAAAAAGAAAGAAAGAAAAAAAGGTTCTTTTACTAAAAAACTGTAAACTTTCAATTTTTTACAACTCTCCTTTGTCATCCGAGCCTAAGCAAAGGATACTTTTCAAGACACTGATCACAGCTGGAATTCAAGAGTTGTTGATAGCTTGGGCAATCTTGTTCCTCAAACCTAGTCAAAATTCATTTCCCTTTTCATAATTACACAAACCCCGTTCAGCATCCTGGCAAGAAAACAGAATGTTCTTATATTTGTTAGTGGTGTCATGTTATTTGCCTAAACATGAGGATGCACATTTTGGACTAACTTAAGAAATGGTATAAATCAGAAAGACCAGACCTTCGTCAGAGTGGACCTAATCCCTAGAAATCTTGCCTAATCTTTCTATTTTTTTTTCCCCTCTTTTGCTGTCTGCTGTCAACCCAGAAGTTGAGGTAGCCTTCCCTGGGCTGGAAACCCAGCTCTGTGTTTCTCTGTCTCCTTTTTCTTATCTATAAAATGGAGAAATAGTGGCACTTCAGACTCAGAGGGGAGCTGGGAAAATTAAGATCAATGTAAAGCCTTATGCTAACATCGGAACATACAACAAATACCATTATGTGGTAGTTATTATTATGAAAGTTGTCAGAGATCCAATTAATCTTCTTAAGTGAATAACAGTGTGAATTTTTGCTAAACTATAATCTAAATAAAGGTAGTATTTTGAATTAACCCCTTAATCCTGCACTGGAATTTTCTACTGTAGTTTCCCACTTTCAGAAAGGATGATGGTAAATGTCACATCAGAAGAATGTTTTTTAAAAAAAAAGATGTGACCCTTGTATATTTTTGTAGTTTCAAAAGACTCCTTTGACCCAAAAGTTCTATCATTTCTCCATTCAGGAAAATTGCATTTTAGTGAAACACTTATCTAGGAGATTCCATGATAGAATTATTTATTGTGTATGAGCAGCCACTTAGCCTAGTTAAAGCACAAGTATAAAGTCCAATTGTTCAGAATTAGAATCCCAACCCTCTGCTCATTGTCTGTGGGACTCTAGGTAACTCTCTGAATCCTAGTTATTTTAGGTATAAAATAAACTAATAATCTTTCCTTACAAGAGTGGTATGAAAGGTAAGTAACTAGAACCACATTAAAAAACCCCAGCACATTACCTAGCCCAATGCAGATTCTCAATGTGTATTTGAATTTTCACCCTCTTTGTAACATTTGCTCTGTTATAGTCTCAAAGTTCAATAATGTAGACATCGGTATGCATATTTATAATCACTCGTAGGAGTATAACAATTTATAGTTCGCAAATTGTTTGCATTTAGATCATTGGAAACTGAGGCCTTGAGCTCTTGACTGTCTTTTGCAAAGCTGCTAAGGCACAGCTGAAGAGGTGGGCCCAGTGCTCCAGGCCCAGTTTCAGCAGACTGCCTGCTCTCCATTCCCTCCCTCAGGGCCTATCACATAGCCAATACCAGGGTGATCCATTCTTTACCTAGCAATTTTCATAAAGGGAAAGTGTCATAGTCTGTGGATTGTTACCTTGCTTAGAAAATTTCAATAGAAACTCTTAAGACAAGAGTTTTAAATTGCAGGAGGAAGTCATACGTGCTCTCCTACCACAGTCCTTACTTCCTCAGACTGGGTTTTCCTCACAGTTCTGGTGACTCACCCCTTTTGCTGCAGACACGTGGCCTGTCTGAGTGCTGTGGAGCATCATGGGAAATGAGCTGTCGTGGGGTCTATCAAAGTAACTAACCAAGCTTCAGCTAAAATATAAATTCTCACGAGAGTGAGAAATTAGGTCTGTTTTGTTTACAGGGGAGTTGTAATTGTCAATATTAGTAGCTGAAACATAGTAGTGCTCAATATACGTTGTTTTAATGAGGGAATTCTATTTCACATGAATGGGATTCCGATTATGACTTTACATGAAATCCCAGATAGCCAGGATCTGGTGTTGAGTCTGAACTACTGCTAAATTTAGAATAGTTGACCAGAAGTTGCCCATCTCATGGTGTCTCCCCATCTGGACTGTAAACTATTCTAGGGCAAGGACTGGGTCTTGCCTCTTGAGGAAACAATACCTAGCATGACATATATTGAATATATGTATAACCTCACTTTGAGAAATTACTTTTGTCTAAATTACCAAGTTGCTTTTACAGACACAATAGGAGAATTCAAACAATTTGGTCTATACAAAGGGGCATAGGTAACATTTCCTTAAAAAATTTAGAATGTCATTGTCCTAATCTGCAATTCAGTCAGCAGGATTTTGGTTAAAAAAGAAAAGAAAAGAAAAAAAAGATTGGAATCAAAAGCAAAGGAAGTGGAGGATTTGAGGGTTTTTTCAGGTAGGTCAGGGAGAGGCTTCTCCACAGAAAGCTCACTTCCCAGTGGCCACATTGCTGGAGTCTCTTTCCTGCTCTCCCAACTCCTTCTTTATCTAGATTTCATGAGGTAATTCATTTCATCAAAGAGGAATTTTTTACAGAAATATTCAGAGGAAACTCTGAGTTAATATAACTCCTCAGCAAGGAAAAAAATAGTAATTAATGTAAAAAAATTTTTCCCAATTTGCTTGGGTAAACTTCCGCTTTGGCTTTTTGTAGCCGTTCCTCCAATGACTGCCTTTCTAGCATGCCTTCTAAGTAGTCCCCCCACCTCTTGCTACAATTGTTGTGACTACAACCTCAGAACCAGAGAACAGGATAGCCAATGCTAGGCAAACATTCAGACAGCTGGAATGTTATAACTTGGGAATGTCATGGAAGGCAAACATGTTCAAACCTTTGTAGAGCAACTTTAAGGCCAGCCATCCAGTTAAAATTACCTCATTGTGCAGTGTAACAACTAAAGATCATAAT
This sequence comes from Mesoplodon densirostris, assembly GCF_025265405.1. Classification (NCBI taxonomy): domain Eukaryota; kingdom Metazoa; phylum Chordata; class Mammalia; order Artiodactyla; family Ziphiidae; genus Mesoplodon; species Mesoplodon densirostris. Next base: position 188,514,555 of record NC_082661.1, on the reverse strand, counting down.
CATAACACAAATAGTGTTTTTCTTGCAATCTATTCTCCAGTTAAATGTGAGCTCCAGTAGAGCAGGGCCTTTGTGGGTACATCCAGCTCCTAGGTCTGTGACTAACATATAGTGAGCTGTAGCTGTACGTGGTGGGGAGTCAATAACCATTGGTTTGATTGAATGCACTTTGCTGTGGCCCTTGTAATAATGAACATAGTAGACATCATGGTACAAGTAACAGTGCCCAGAAGGGGAAATCAGGGACTCAACTACCACCAAGTAACTTTGAATGAGTAACCTCTTCAAACCTCTCTTTGCTCATCAGAAAATTGAGAGAGTTGGGGTAGATTATTTTTTAGATCCCTTCCACTTGTAAATGCTATCTCTCTCCACCTTCACTTAGGATAATTTAACACACCTTACCCCAGGGTATGACGAATTTTTTTGGTCATTGCATGAAACAGTATTTTCAGTAGAAATGGGGTGGGGACAATAGAAGTGGACCCAGAGCTGGTCACTGAGAATACCTACCTGGAATCTACACACAATAATTTGGGCACACAGAGTGCTTCACCAGTCCAGGACATTTGGGAAGGGATGTCCATGAACAATGAATTCTTGATCTTTTAACACTTCATTTCTAGACCCTTGGTTGTTGTCAAAAGAACCACCTTCGCCCATTAATCCGTGAAGACAAACTCCTGGGACAAGCATCCTCTGCCACAAGAGATGCCTGGATGGGTAAAACTAGAAAATTGAAAGCTAAAGGAAAAAATGGAACCACCCAGTAGAGAAGAGTGCAGGTGGAGGCCAGAGTTCCCAAGGGGCAGGATGTTCATACAGTATGACAGGTGGAAATAAGTGACACTTGGAAACATGCTGACTAACAATGGGCTCCGATAGGACCCATGGACTAGAATTCTCCTGTTGTAGAATACTTACTTGTTGTAGATATTTGTTTTATTTTAATGTAACTTTCTTTTGATATATTAATGCCCCTGCATTTTCACTTTAAGGAGTCAATTATCAGGTTCTATTAGTCATGAGGAGAGAGTTTTCTTGAGTTGGATCTTGAATAAAGTGATGTGGTTTCATCCTCAAGTGCCAGGCACCTCTGTTCCCAGGTTTAGATGATAATTACTATCCTTTTACTGAACCCTAGTCACTCATGAGATGGGAAGAGATGGTTGAGAAAGAAAAGAACATCAGTGAAACCTCCTGGTATTCTTATCCTGCAGCAGAGCCTCTCTCACTCCCAGCCCTACATGTAGGGCCTTGACCTTTTTGTGACATAAACACTCCTTGGCCCTAGCTTGGAGGAAAATTGGAAGAACTAGACTCTAAAGTAAGCTAATATCATCCATAGTCTAGTGCAAAGAAAACCAGAAAATGTTTGGCATGAAGAAATTGCCTTCGAGAAATTTTTTTCCATGTAGTATTTGCATAAATTTGTTACAGACCTGCCATTTCAATAAAAGGGCGAAAAGAGCAAGACCTTGAGTCTGATGGCATCTTGTTGCCCTTTGCAGCCAAGGTCAAATTCTGTCATCTCTTGCTTCATTTCTGCTTCCCTTAGTGGACTCAAGCCTGCCAGATCTGAGGCTACAGATGATTATAATCAAAATTATATGTGCTATGAGTGAACAGGCTGAATTGTGCAACATTTCTTTTGGCTAATATTTCAGTGTCTTGATTCATAAGCCTGACAAGTAGCTACAGAACATGAAGCAGCATATACTGAGTCAGTGCATGTGAGAAAGAAGTTATAGCTAAAGGTTAAGCATAGCAGGCACTCTTAGGACCAGCATCTGACTCCACAGCCTTATTCTAAGATGTAGATTTCTCTCTTTTAATTCAACTACATTTGTTCCTATAAATTTAATGTAAACTTCAGACCTTTGGAAACACCCCAAGACACATGATAAACAGTACCTTGTATGAAATCTCCTCCTGTCCTAAAACTGTGAAAGTCTCCCACCAGGAAATGACAATATCTGTCAGCTTATTAATTCATGAGCAATTTGATGTCTCTTTAAGTGACAAATGAAAGTTGAGAAATGAATTCTTACTGTTGTGATTCCAACACTTTAGAAACTCTTCAATGAACAAATATAAATTTTCTCTTTGTGTTAACAATGAAAAACAGATTTTCTTAAAACCAAACAAATTAAGTGTCTTAACAAATGTCAGTGTGATGGGTTAGCTTCCTAGATGGGTCTACTTTATGCTGTAGTTTTTCCAAAGATCCATTGAGTTTTCAAGAAAGACAGGACCATAATTCGCCATTTTTCTAATCATGCCCCATTGTTCTATAATAAAAAGACTTTAATTAAAATGTTATTCCATTAATTTTCCAAGAAATTATACTTGAAAGAAATGTATGTTTACACCCTGGATGTAGATGTCTCGTCTGGAAGCCTTAACCATTGAAACTGTACCCCAGTCCCTTCCCAAAATGTTCTCCAATACTGGGTTCAAAGCACTGTACTATGAAAGCTATGAGAAGAAAAAGTATAAATAGAAAAAACTTTTTTCAAACACATAAAATATAAAATAATCATAATAACTTTATTTTCAAAACTCAGGTCTTCAACTATTTCTTTCAGAATTCCCTTCCACAACTCTTCCCCCAAGTCCAACACTCCCCTTGGAGAGCTACACATAATATGTAACATCCTCGCTCTGTCTTGATCAGTCATTTTACTTTCTAGGTATACTCCTTAAAGACAGGGGTCATGTGCACTCCTTTCTATCATCCCTAGGGTCTGACCCAGAGCCTGAGGTCTGGTGCCGTGCTCGCCCTTGACCTGTCTCCTCAGCTATAGCGTGAGATCCATGACAGAAGGGACTGTCTTATCAGTGGCTCTCAGAGCCCTGCTCAGAAACTTGATGTCTAACCTATGCTTGTAGAGTTGCTAAACTGAATACATGTGAAGCCTCCAGAACTGTGTTTCTATTGAGACAAGCGGGAACAGCACTGTCCTTGTCCCACATGGCCTAAACGTTAATCTGACAAATAGCTGAAAAAATTACAAAGAAAATATAAGATGGGAATAGGTGGGAGTCCAAAGTGGCTTCTGGGCCCCATTCCACTGCCTAGGTAACACATTTCTCTTACTGTAGCAACGTCACAATTGTTGACTTTCAGTTCACCTAGTTGAACTGATGAACCTAGTTAAAGTCGGTTGAGGAACCTCATACCCCTTCCTCCTATCCCAAAGGCCCTTTGTCCTTTTACACCCCTTTCTTGGGACTTCTAGTTGTCCCCTCCCTGCTGAGCTCATTATCAGCCCTTCCTCTCCAGCTGTTTCCCAGATGAATCAGAGGAGGGAAGGAAGACCGAGAGCTATGCGACATGAAGGATAATCGAATCTTTTACACCACTCAGATTAACAATCTTCTAGGCTGTGTCCCTTTGTCATCTAGCCTGTATGAACTTAATCCCAAGAGGAAAAAGAATTTTAAAGGCTCATTCTGCTACTGATGAGTTTCGTTTCAAATGCGTTGATTCTGAGGCACCTAAAGGCATGCAGGAGAGAAAGCTGTCCAGGCGGATTAAAACACAGACCTCAAAGCTCAGAAGGAGGTGGATAGTTCAGCTGTCCATGGCTTTATAGAGACATCAGAATCAACACCAACACAGAGTCTGGACCACCAGGATTCCAGAGCTCCTTGTTCAAAACCAGACAATTTGGGGAGGCTTTTGCAAAATTTCGTGGTTAGTGGCTGAAAAGCACATTAACACACACAGAATTCTGTGACCCTGACCCTTGGCTGACCCTTCAAGGGTACTCCCCTGCAGTCACCTCCTCTGTTTCAATATGGTTTTCTTTATTCCCTCTATTTTTTTTAAGAGACAATATATGCATCACACTTATTTATTTATTTAGGCTGCACTGGGCCTTAGTTGTGGCACGCGGGATCTTTGCATTGTGACATGTGGGATCCTTAGTTGCAGCATGAATGCGGGATCTAGTTCCCTGACTAGGGATCGAACCCTGGTCCCCTGCATTGGGAGTGTGGAGTGTTACCCACTGGACCACCAGGGAAGTCCCCCTCTATTTTTTAAAAACATGAGATTAAGTGGATAAGAATACAAAGCTATAGTTTAAAACATTATTATAAAGTGAGCACATGAGTGACCACCACCCAGATCAGGAAATAATACATTCCCAGCACCCCTAGAACATCCTTCCCAATTCCAACCTTTTCCTCTTCCTCTCAGGTAACCACTTCCTGGTTCTTTTCAGTAATCTTTGTCTTGCCTTTCATTATGCATGCATTCCTAAACAATACAGCTCCTTTTGCCTGGTTTTGTACTTCATATAAATAGAATCATACTCTTTGCATTTTTGTGCCTTGATATTTTTTGCTCCACAATATGTTTGTGTGATTCATTTGTGATAATCCATGCAGTTCCAGTTGGTTTATTTTCTTTGCCATTAGTGGTTAAGAGCAGAGAGTCTAGAGCCAGATTGCCCAGGTTCAAATCCCAACTCTATCACTTTCAGATATGTGAACTTGTGCAAATTACTTCATCTCTCTGTACCTTTATTTTAATTTACCTAGAGTTGATTTGGGGGTATGGTGTGGGTTAGGGGTCTGTCATAGGTGGACCTCCCTAGGAAATAGCTTCTGAGATGCTAATTTACACATATGTGGTTTATTGGATAATGCTCTTAGGAACAATACCCAGCAGAGAGTGAGGAAAGTGGGGTTGGACAAGGAAAACTTGAACTTAAACTCGATGGTAGAACAGATGCAGCAGAAGCCTCAGCAGATTCCATGTGGAGTTGTGGAACTGGTATAGCCCTTCTAGGATGCCTCATATTGATAGATCTTTACCACCACATCAACCAGTCTTTGGAGCTTGACTACCCTTAGGGAGAGGGCACAGCTTTGAAAACGGTATCTTCTTTAGGCCAAAGGAAATTCCTGAGGTAGGATTTGCTCTGAGCTGTGAGCTAACAATACTCCTGGAAGCTGGGGAATTAGTGCTACCATCCTGAAGGGGAGATCTGAGCAGGCATTACAGCATCCAATATAGGGTCCAATTTAATTTTTACCCATACAGATACTCAATTGTCCCAACAGTTTTCTCCACTGATATGCAATACTACCTCTTTCATATTAAGTGTTCATGCAGAAGTCTATTTCTGAGGTTCTTTTTTTTTTTTCTTCAATTCTGTACCCTTGGTCAATTATCTAATTGTGACAGATCAATATCAACATATGTATGGATAACTGACCAACGGAAGAGAAACAAGAGAAGATTTGCTCTATTAGATATCAAGAGTTTCTATGCTATTCTTGGCCCTTTGACTATCTCTCAAATATGCATATTTGAGAACATGAAATATCCTCACCTGTCTTGTTCACCTGGGATGCCTAGTTTACCATTCATCCTTCAAGGCTAAACTGAAACATAAGTTCTCCTCAGAAGTTTTCATTAGCCTCAGGTCCTTCTTTCACTGTGACTCTTCATTGCCTCAAGAGTTGTCTCATAAGTTGTGTAGGTTCAAGTCCTGACTCAAGCCATAGTGCTGTGTGATCTTAGACTAGCTATTTAATCTCCATATGGCCTTTCCTCAAAATTTTCTGTGAGCATTCAATTAAAGTATTTATTATATCACTATTTAGCTTTTATAATAGAGCTTGAGTTGTTCTTAGTTTCCATTCTAGATGATGAGGTTCTTCAGTGCTGGGATCATGGACCATTCATCTTTGTACCCCCATCTCCTAGCACCTAGTTTCACCATATGGAAACAACAGAAATTCAAGACAGTACAGTTCATGATCTAGAATCCAAGTAGTACATTGGCTCACCAGAAAGAATGATCAAAGACATTCATACATAAGTCCCTTTCTTCTGGCAATAAAGCCCCAACACTGAAGAATTTAGTCTAAAACCATAAAACTAACAATTCTTTCCTTAATTCAAAGCCCCATATCCCACCTACCCTTTTCCCCAAGTGAAGGACACCCCTCTCACCATCATCACTGCCTTACACAGAATCCCAGATTGCCCTGCAGACTAAGGCAAATTGATAAACTCAAGAATAAGAAGAAGGAGAAGGAGAAGGAGGAGAGGGAAGGAGAAGAAAAGGGGTAAGAGGAAGAGGAAGAAAAAAAGAAGGGAAAGGAAGGAGGGAGGAAAAAGAAGAAGAAGAAGAAGAAAAAGGAGAAGTAGTAGTAGAAGAAGAAGGAGAAGTAGTAGTAGAAGAAGAAGAAAAAGAAGAAGAAGAAGAAGAAGAAGAAGAAGAAGAAGAAGAAGAAGAAGAAGAAGAAGAAGAAGAAGAAGAAGAAGAAGAAGAAGAAGAAGAAGAAGAAGAAGAAGAAGAAGAAGAAGAAGAAGAAGAAAGAGAAGAAGGAGAAGGAAGAGAAGAAGGAGAAGAAGAAGGAGGAGGCAGAGGAGAAGGAGGACAGAGAGAAGTGGGGGTGGGGGGTGAGAAGGGGGAACAGAAGGAGGAAAGAACAACAAGAGGAGAAATAACAAGAAAATAAAATGTAAAATATGTTTATATACTCTTTCCCATAAAACAACTTTTAAAAATGCTAAGTAGGATATCATTTAATATTCCAGTCTGATAGTCCTTTGGACTATTTTCTAAGTAGCTGAGCAACCACAAGGAGAAAGAATAAACAATTCCCAGAGCGAGGTTAACTATCTAAACAGTATACCACTTAGGACAGTGAATGAGTATGCCAAAGGCAAACATTCTGCTTTTACCCTGGAAGTTCAGGAAATAAATTTTTGACATTTTAAAAATAGCTACCTGATCCCTGTTTTCAGGTATTGTACATTCAGAAACATTGAAGTTCATTTTTTTAAAACAGGTCTGGATTTGTTTTGCTTTTGAATTTTTGTTTTAATGAACAGGAAGCTCAAAAATTGGACTGGGGCTTCACTGGTGGCGTAGTGGTTGAGAGTCCGCCTGCTGATGCAGGGGACATGGGTTCATGCCACGGTCAGGGAAGATCCCACATGCCGCGGAGCAGCTGGGCCCATGAGTCATGGCCGCTGAGCCTGCGCATCTGGAGCCTGTGCTCCACAACGGGAGAGGCCACAACAGTGAGAGGCCCATGTATCGCAAAAAAAAAAAAAAAAAAAAAAAAAAAAAAAATTGGACTGTTTCAATAATGGATATGTGTAAACTATACTGGTCTGTCACAGGTCAGAGTAAATGTTTGATGAATGACTCTAGTCATTTAATCACCAAATGACACCAAATGGCAGGGTTATTTCAGATTTAACTCAATAAAAGACCTTGTTAAGAAATAGGACCCTCACCTGCTGTGCATCTCCCTTGTTAAGGTTGGATTCTTGGAGTGTCAAGCATCATTTTCTCTCTTCTACTCTGTCATATTCTTAATGAAGAAGTTGCTTGTATCATTTATTATGATGTTATCATGTCAAAGGACAATAAGAATGGGCTCAATAGAAATCAGATTTACTAGTGTAAAAATTGAACCAACAAATTTCCTTCTTATTTCCAGAAATTTCTTTGGGAAAGTAGATGTGATAGATGTGAAATTAAGTCAATAAATTTGGATTTATAGCCTTGTTCCTTGCCAAGGCTATGGAAAGAGGAAACAAAGGATGAGCTGACGGGGCTGTCCTCAAGGCAGGTCATGGGGCTCAAAAATGAGTAGAGTCCAAGAAACTCAAGAGCCAAGGAGTTGTTTGGGTCTATTCACAAAGTCAAAAAGAATTGTTCCCTTTGTTACAAGGCTTATGTTGTGAGCCCCATGAATTAGGAGGTTTTCCTTTCCCAGAACTACCTTTGTCTTCATTCAGAGTACCATTACATGGAGATCACGGCACAATTCATTGAAGCAGAAATGCATCTCCTCCTTTGGGGCTTAACCTCCTGTGGAGCTGTTATTTAGGTGATCTTATGACAGGGCTCAGAACCTCAGGAATGTTAGTAGCTTACAAAGTAAGCTATACTGGCTGCAGTCATGCAAGAACAGGCCTGGGGAGTTTGCTGTTGTTTTCTTCCAGGCACAAGTGAGAGAGTGCATTGTTAGCCCTGCCATGTGCAACTGGATGCCACAGTGAGTTTTAATGGCAAAGCTCTAATCAGATAAGGAATTGTACTGATGAAGTGAGTAACTGATAAGGCTAAAAATACCTGAGGATTTCAGAGTGTGCTCTATTTATTACTCTCCCTCAGCACACAACTAACTGAATAGTAGATAGTCAGGGCCAAGGTTCATATCAGCATGGTGATGGTCTTTCCAAGTGTGGTGGGATACTTTATGGGATTATTAGTCTATATTTTATGCTCCCTGTGCTTTTTGTACTCTCTTGGCTCAGGGAAGCTCCAACTTTATTTGTTTTAAAGCAGAAGATGTCTAAAAACTAACATTTTCTTCTTTTGGAAAAGCCTAAAGAAGCCTAATTAAGAAGGTTATTCCAGCAATCCTGCTGGGGGATGAGAAAGAGGAGAGTGTCTTTGAGGAGAAAGAGACCTGAGAAGGGGAGGGAAGGTACATTATCCTAGACTAGAAAAGACAGTAAGATTTGAGTTTCCACTAGAAGGAGAACACTGAACTTCTCTCAGATCCTCAGAGAGGTGACAGGACTCTGGGGAAATGGTTGATTTTATACCTAGGAAAGTTAGACCTGGGATCTGGAGTTTCCAACTTAGCAAAGACTTCTGTGCTCTGAGCATGCCCCTCTGTGTTTCAACAAACCATGTGGGCTTGTAAAATTGGTCTCTCATGGATTTCAAGACCAGAGGAACATTCTCCAAATGTTTTCTTTTTCATATGTCTCCTGGGATCTTAGAAGTATCTGGGAGGTGGGGTGGTAGAAACCAAGGAATCCCATTAATGATTTAGTGAAATTAAATCTCTCATGACTCTGGAGGAATATGAAGTAAGCTCAAATTTAATATATTTTTTAATGAATGTGAATTTTCCCATATACTTAGTTTGTAGTGTAAGATTCATATTCTTTACACAGGCTTGAAAATAAAAAAAGTGTTTGAGTGATAGTGGATAAGAGATGACTCTTATTACAGGCAGGTTGGGAACCCAGAATTTAAACTTATGCTACTAATTTTGCTATGGGTCCTAATCTTAAATGCAGTAGACATAAAATTGAGCTAATGACCATTTCTTATCTCATAAAGCTTTGCCTGTTATTCTAGGTATATTTTTACAACTCAAAAATTGCAAGATATAGAAAATTGTCTGCATGAGAATGTGTCAGAAAGTGGTCGCACTCCAGGTACATATGTGAAAACAGAGAGAGCTCTGTACAGTCCAAAGATTTTCAAGCCTTAACAAATGATTTGCTTATGTAAAATAATGTTTATTTAAACAAAATTTTATCATCAAATGATGAGCATATGCCTTAGTAATATGTGAATATAATATTTGATCTGTATTCCGAGAGTGTAAAAATGTCCTTCAAAAGACAGAGCATTATATGAGATGTTTAAGTACCACAAAGTTAGTGGAAACTGGAAATTTGTCATTTTTTCTTGTATTTTAAACATTAGACAAAATTTGTCAGGAGTGGTACTTCAAATTTTGAATCCAGAAAAACCACCACCACATCCACCAACATGGAAAATTTATATGTCTAGGCCAGACCTCTTTCTATATTCCCTACACATTTATCCGATTGCTTCTTTGCAATCATCATTTGCATATCTAAAAAGCATCTCAAAAAGGCATATCCAAAATGAAACTTCCATTCTCTCTCCTACACAAAGCCCTGATTCTCCTTAAGTGTTCCCCTTTCGGTAAACAGCTAGTCCATTCTCCAAGTTGCTCAAGCTAAAACTTGATTTTAGTCATCTCTGCTTCCCTTATCCTACACCTACATTCAAATCATCAACAACTCCTGCCTGCTTTCTATTAACATATATCTAAAATTCATCTACTTCTTAATTCTTCTTCTGCTGTCACCGAAGTCCAGACCACCATCATCTCTCACCTGAAGTATGGCTATATCCTCCTATTGGTCTAGTTGGTTTATTTATTTCTTCCCTTCTACCCCTACACTCTATTTTCAGTTGAAAAATGTTCATTCTGAATGAATAAAAGAAACAAAAGGCTTTTGTTAAAGTACAAGCCTCAACATGTTACTGCTGGGCTCAGTATCTCCAGTGGTTTCCCATCTCACTAAGATGAAAGTCAGAAGTCCCTCAGTGGCTTTCAAGTCCCCATGTTATCTCCTCCTCCCACTCTCCGACTTTGTCCTCTGCCATTTCTCTGCTTTGTCCTGTGTGTTCTGCCTTCTTGCCCTGGCCTCCCTGCAGCTGCTGGCACATTCTAAGTGCGCCCCCCCCCAGATTCTTCCTCTGCTTTGCATGATCTTTTTTTGTGTTCTTCTATTCTCCATGCAAATGTCCCACTTCAGAGAAGTCGTCTAACTACACTATAAAACACAGCAATTCCCTAGCACTCTCTATTCCTCTTACCTACCCGTGGTATCTGATTTACTAATTTGCTCACTCTGTCAACAATTTTTTTTCTTTTCAAATTAAGCGGTGAAACCATCAGGATTAAATAAACATTTTTATGAAGAAACAGCCAATAAAGCTGTCAGAGAAGTGTCATACGTCCTTATGTTCTCCATTTCTCTCCTTATATCATCTATAAATCAGCCTGGCCTGACATTGTTTTTTATCCTAGTGTCCACACCCAGACTCCCGGGCTTTCATCTCTGTGCACTTCTTGTATGGAGCGGCTTATAAACTACTTACTTCTCTCAAATGTAAATTTACTCCTTATAAATACGTACAAGGTTCTGTCTGCTCCATTATGTCTTCTAGTGTATCTATACCTGGACATTTATGTAAAACACATATTATTTAATTATAAATTGCTTTCCCTCTGTTTCTGCCCTATATTATGGAGAGAATACCATATCAAGTTCCACTGAATTATAACTGCAAAGAGATTATATTGCTTCCAAACTTCATTTTTAAATAGCAGGGAGTAGTATAAAGTATCTAATAATAAAGAGGAGTTTGGATCTGTGTGGCTGTAGACAACCATTCTCACATAACTTCCTCAGTTAATGGATGAGGAAATAGAAGCAGAGACATCCAAAGACCATGGTGTTGGGGACAGAGGCAGGGCTGGCACAGGACAGGTCCAGAATGATCGTCACTCACTCCTCTTTTTCTATAGCAGATTGCCTTAATGTGATTCAAATTCTAAAATCACTAGTAGAAATGTTTGTTAAATTATCTTTCTTGCCTAAGAATTTTTCTTTTACAGGGAAATTTTATTCCTAATTTCATTATGTGAAGTTATGTCAATGAAATTTTAATCCTAATTGGATTGCCAGAAATCACTTCAATTCTCCATCTTTTTACAGAAGTCTATAATTTAAAAGACTTGACCTTTTATAAAAAAAAATAAAGTATACCAGCTCATAAATATAACCTTTCAAAAGGCCATCACACACAGTCATATCATGCTGTTGGTTTTAAGTGTTCGGTTTCTACTGATTGTTCAGTGAAGTCTCCCCACCGACACTCTTGTATTTCAGTATCAAATATACACAAAATGCTTATATTGTGAGAACGTCTTTAATTCCCATGGAAGAGCTCAGTACTTCAGACATGAAGTCAAACATTGCATGGAGACACCTGCAAAGTAGCAGCTTTCACATTTAACATGTAAATATGACAGCGTCCACAAGACGGAATTAGCAAACTCAGCTCCAGATTGTGGACTAAAATGTATTTTGTTTGTAAAAATCATACTGGTTGAGGCCCTACATCATGCACAGTACACTGCAATCAGCTTTGAAAGAGCTGGAAACAAGAATTTGTATTAAAGTTACTTGGTTGTATGTCTAGCCTCATTGCAGCACTCATATGATTATTAAGCAAATATTTGTGAGCACCTTCTATGTATGAGGTGCTGAAGCTATGAAGATAAAAATGATAGGCTTTGACCTGCTTTCATGGGACTGTCTTCTCCTGAAGAAGAGAAAACCATGTCTTTCATCTCTGTTCCTCCATATGATGGCTTAATATGATGCTTTGCACAACACGTGTTCACAGAATTGAACAAAAGATAACAAGTATAATTAAGAAGAAAGTAACAAATGTGCTGTTGACAGCAAGATCCAGCAGGCCTAGCCTAGTCTCTAAGATCCTTAGATCTTTTCTTGTTGTTTTCTGTTTCTCATAATTTTTTAAAATAATATCCTGAATAGAGGATGAGTCTACCTCCTTCTCTGGAAGACATCGAAAGAGTCAGGGAAATGTTCCAACTTTAAGCTGTTTACACTCTGACTTGAACCAAGTCAAAACATTATTATGTAAACAAAACTGTAATACACTAAAACACTCTAGACTCCCTTTCATACTGCTTACTACTGGAAAAAAAATTGGGTTAGCATTGTGCTTCTTTTCTTCCTTTCTTCTCAAGGATTAATAATGATAAGAGCCTACAAATAAACCAGTCTAAAATGTCAGGATGTATCTTGCAATCATTTCTGTTTTCTCCTCCTGAACGTTACCCTCCCACCACCTTAACTTCATTCATCAGCTTTCCTATTCACCTCCTGCCCATGGTCACTCCCAGGAGATGAGCTCGGAAGTCTATCCATCCTTGTCTCCCTTAGGGGTTCTCTGAGTTGGCTTCAAGGAGAGATCAGAGGTTAGAAACAGCCCTCACCTCTCTAGCCCCTTACTCTGCAGTGCTTTGGGTCCAGCGAGCCCACATCTGACACCTTCCCATGGCCCTTCCAATCCTAATAGTCACTCATGAAGACAATCTGTGTCCAAATGCTGTTGACTTCTTTCTCTAATAAAAAGTCATTCAAGATCCTCACCACCTACATAATAGTAAGTAAACTGTTCTCAGCATTTGAGAAACTTATACTTCTAGAGATCTGTGAATATTTACATTAAAATAGGTAGGGTGGGTGTGTAGACAGACCTAGTAGTTCTTTCTTTCCATGTGCCCACACAGGAGCACTTGACCCTGCGGCCTACTCCCTTGTTACTGAAAATCTCTTCCATTGGCTTCCCCAGTGTTAGACAATTCTGGTTCTATTGTTTACTCTATCTCGGTTTATTTTGCAGAGTCCCCTTTCTCTTCCGTGTTTTAAAATATTGCTATTTCTCTCTCAAGTCTTTCTTTTCAGTAGAATTTCCCATACCCAAGTAACCATCTATTTGGTAATAACTCCCAACCTATATTTTGAAGCCAGACCTCTCTCCTAAATTGAAGAACTATGCATCTATTGTCTCTTGAACACACCTACTTGGATGGCTTATGGTTCACCCTAACCAAGTAAATCCCAAACTAATACATCATCTCCCTCCTGACACTGGATCTCCTCTTCTCTTGTTTCTGAAAGAAACCACCAGCTACTGCGTTGCCCAAGAAAGAACACTAGAATCTCTCCCTGACTTGTCCCTCTCTCTTAACCCCCCAAATCCTATCAATAACCAAAGCTTCTATTCCACTGACATTTCACAAGTCCACATATCCATTATCCCTCACCTAGATTACTAGAAAGTCTTGTTTCTTGCTTCATATCTTGCTCCACCCTACTGCATTCTCTATACTGCAGGCAGAAATGATTATTTTTTAGAAATGATCTTTCTAAATCACAAAACGATTATATTATTCCTCACCCTAAAAAATTCTACAATGGCTTTTCTATTGCTCTTAGAATAAAGACTAAATCTAATTTGGGAGTATAAGACCCTCCATTAACAAGCCCCTATAGAGTTCCGCATGGTCTTCTCCTACACAGCCTGCTTATACTCTAAGATCCAGTCACATTGAACTTCTTTCCATTATGAAAAATCACACATTCTTTGTGTCACTGGACTTCTATACAAGCTCGTTCCACTTCCTGGGACACTCTTCACTCACCCTCATAGGAAACGTTTATACATCAAAGTTTTCGTTGCTTGTACCTCAGTTCTTGGATTATAGGTAGTTTAATTTTTTTGCTATTGTATTATTAAAATGTTATATAATGAACATGTATTACTTTTATAAATAAAAAGTAAATAAATAACATATGCATACTCTCTGACCCAGTAATTCACTCTGAATACATATACAACAGAAATGCAAATATATATATATATATTTTCACCACAGACCCAATTACTTGTGAGAGAATCTCTGCCCTTTCAAATTAATTAAAGGCAAATATATTAAGATTTTTAAAAAATAATAGTTGCTACCAGGTGAAGTGTACAGTGGACTTCTCTGTACTATCTTTGCAATTTCCTATTAATCTATTTTGAAATAAAAATTTTAAATATAATAGTCATTGACATAAATATTATCTGCTAATTAAAAAAAACATTCCTCTGAAAATTCAGTTGGCAACTGAGTGTATGAAAGAAAACAAATCATTGATAAGATGTGTCTTCAGTGTTAATTTATGGTTTAGAAAACATTTCTTTAAGTGAATCATTTGAGTTACTTATATTTACTGACATATAAATATCAAAGAGGTACATGCTGAACTATTGTTCAATAGGAGCAAGTGTTTTCTTTTCCTGGGTCCTACAACACAGTGAGCCCAGGAGTTCATAGATTATGAAGCCTCAATGTGACAACTAGAATAACAAACCAAGAAGTGTGATAGAGTTTCAAAGGCAAATGAAGATTGTAAAAGAAAGAATATTTAAGTCAATTACTATTTTCCTTCTGAGAAATGTGTCATCTCAGTCTCCAGCAAGATGGTCTGAAGAAGGCATGGGAGAGTAAAAGGAGTAAATTTCTTCTCAGGGGCACATGGCAAAGCCAAGGCTGGATTGCCTGGCATGGCAGTCAACAACAGCAATCACATGAGTGAGCACCATCTCCTCCATGCTTCTGTGCCCCTCCTCTCTTCACTCTTGTCTCCTTCTTGTCCAGCTCTCCCCATCTGCCCTCAGTTTGTTAAATGGTACCATTATCCACCTAGTTGCTCAAGTCAAAAACCAAGAACCTATCCTCAATTCCTCTCTTTCTTGCCACACTGCCATTTTATCCATCAGTAAGTCCTCTTACTTTTGCATTCAAAATGCTTCTCAAACCTGTCTGCATTTCTCCATCTTCACCACTACTACATTAGTCCAAACATCATCTTCTCTTCTCTGGATATAACAGCAGGGGTGATCATTTAAAAGGTAAATCAAATCACATCACTGCCCTGCTTAAAAACTTTCCATGACTTCCTACTGTAACTACAATAAAGTACTCTTTTAAATGGCTTCTTATGATAGCCCCTCAGGGTTCTCAAACTCTAGCCCACCTCTGCATCTCAGGTGGCACTCAGTTGGCCTTTTTCTGATCCTCAAACATGCCAAGTTCAGTTCTTAGGGTCTTGTGCTCTGCCTGGAAATCTCTGTTCCCAGAGCTGTGCATAGCTTCAATTCATAGCTCAAATATCATTACCATGTAACCAAGGCCTTTTCTGAACATCCAAAATAATTTAACCCCTCAATGTGAAATAATTCTTGGGTTCATTTATTTACTGTTTATTGTTCCATCCCCTTTCAATCGCATGTAAACTCCAGTTGAGTGGAGTTTGGGGGTTCTGGTATTTGGAGGGGACTAGAATAGTCTGACATATAGTAAGCTCTTTAAAAGAATGTACAGAGATATTTTTGTCCATTTTTTTCCTCCCTTGTCTTCCATCAGGATGACTAAAATGTAAGGAGAAATAAAAAGCAGATGAATAGGAACCTCGAAGGAAACAGAACAGTTCTTCCAGATTCAATGTTCAACATGAAATGAAGAGAAGAGAGAAGTGTACTGCGGAATGAGATCTATGCAGATTATGGGCAGGCGGAGTTCAATGGAGTTGTCTATCGATTTTGGTTAGCATGACTATTATGCAAATATTTTTGTTTACTCTTATTTCAGGGGGCATTATTTTCCATGGTGGATTTTGTGTGGAGTATAAGTCTGCTTTGCAAAGCTGTTGACATCTTGTACTTAAAAAAACGAAATCAAAGCTTTATTCATTCTGTAACTACTGCCACACTGCCCAACTTCCCCCAGTTGCCACAAGTCTCTTTTCATTTAAGCTAACAAAACTTCTTTTTATTTTAAAAGAACATGAAAGAGAAAGAGAGGTGTAGATTTAGCCAATCATCCATTGAACACTTTGCATATAAAATAAGAATCTACTTTCTATATATTTGTGACCAAGGCCCGCCAAAGGACTGGGGGATTTTTCACTCCTGTTCTTAAATAGAGATTGTTCTTTTTGAGTCATACATATTAAAGTTATCCACTCCATATTAAAGACTCCACTCAAAGTGATGAGTCAAAAATTTTTCCTTTGTTTTTTGAGCAGAGGTTTCTATTTGCCTAAGATGTGTCCTTTTGTCTAGAGATAAACAATCGGCTGACATGAATAGCAGCTTTGTTATCTCATTAGCCAAGGCACGTAAGAGAAGAATGAACTCTCCCTAAAATAGTTCTCTGAGACAGGTAGGAAAGAAGTTGGTTACTGTGCCTAAAATATCAAATGATATCATTCCACAGTTCCAGAGGACTGTGGACCAACTGTTGGAGAGCTCCAGTTAAGCTGTACTTAAGCTAGAAAAGCTGCTACAATTCTATCTGATGATAAAACAGTGGAACACCACTGTAATCTCCTCCATCCAGCCTCACCCTTGGGCTAAAGTACAACCTACAGGTCTAATAAGCACTTACCTGTTGCCCCTAGAACTCCAGATTCTCTGGCCATGTATTTTACCTCTATATTTACTGCTTGAGAAAAGGGAAGATGCTTCTGGAATATGAAGCAATAACAGGAAACCATGAAGGGCAAAATGTTGTAATGGAAAAAAATCCCAAACTGAGAATCAGCAACCTCATTCCTAACACTGTATCATGTCTCTGGTTTATTTAAAATGCCCTTTCCCTCTTTATCTCTATCCACTCATCTGTCATATTTTTTTCATAGCCCTGATAACTCCCTGACATATATATTTATCTAATATATTTATTTGTTCCCGTTTTCTTGTGTCCATGACTAGAATGTAAACTCCATGAGAACAGGGATTTCCATTTGTCCATTGCTGTATCCCAGCACCTATAACAGTGGCTGGCGTACCGTAAGTGCCTAACAGACATGTGTTGCGTGAATTTACTAAATGCACCCAATATATTTGACCATCCTTTAGAATAAGTCAAAACGTTGGGCAGACAGAGAAAGACACTGTCAAGTCTATTTTCTACCCTCTCGTTTTTCCTCTGCTCCCTCTTCCAAAGGGTCGATAATGGCTTCCTCTCAGGAGACAATTACAAATCATAGACAATATATAAGCTTATCTGTTTCTTGTTTTCTGGAAATGACCTTAAAGCTGTAATTTTCTGAACAGGACCATTTATAAGGCACGTTTTATACATTTAACTGTCCTGATAACAAAACAATGGCTATAGTTTAGGGATAGAAACTTGAGGGGTAGGAACTGATATATAAGGTAACCTATAACAAACATATATATATATAGTGATTATTTAGACAGTTTTCTTTTCCCCAACCTTTCCTGGAGCACCCCCTGCCAAAAAAAAAAGAAATGGGCAGTGCAATTTCCTAGCTTCACAGATCCTAAAAAAAATAAAGAGAGAGGAAGAAGAATAAAATGATCACTTTCTCCTTCCTTCTTGGATTTGGATGTCAAGTCACTAATGTTTCAGGAGTATTTATGTTTTAGTTTCCTGAGTGATCCTGGATAGAAGACATCCTCAAAGGAGGTTTGTCTGATATTTCATTGAGTTCCTGCTTTGTATCAGAAAGCATGTTCTATTCAGATGACTTGAAGCCATTATTGACATTTCCATCACCAGTTTCTAGACAGCCTGTTGGACTGATTGAATGTCCCGTGAACATCTTAAGAACTTCCTTTCCCTGAACTAGACAATAGTAGAACTACACCTACTGACTGTATCCTTATGTTAAATGATGCTGGCACCAAGCAAAACAAGTTAGCTTCTTGATCTAGGAAATATTCTTTCCTGGAAGTTAAGACTGCAAGCCAATTAGTTTATTTATCAAGATTTAGGAGCTTCTCCTCAAGTCAAGTCTTGCTTCAAGATCTGTGCCTCAGTGTGCCCACTGACCCCTACCACCCTTCTCCTTGAATAATTGACCTTAAAATCCCCCAGCCCAGGCCCTAAAATGCTATAGCTTCCCTAACTTAATTTAGCATTTTGAGATATCATTAAAACTGGTAGTGTTCTAATAAACAGCATTGCTTGATCAACAGGTTTTTCTGGTAGACTTTTTGGGAATTGACTGTCAACACCTAAGTGCAATTTTTTGAATCCGACCCCATTATTTCCTCCCCAACCTTGCTCTTTCTCCTTTGATGACATTAGAATCCACCCAGCATAGTCAGCCAGAGACAGAATTATCCTTGACTATTCCATTCACCCCCCAAAACTAATCAATCTTAAAGTCCTAATAATTTTGTTCCATAAATATTTCTCAACCTTCCCCTTTATTGCTGTTGTGTTCCTACTCTTTTTCCATGCCCATCCTGAGTGTTGTAGGTAATAATTCCACTTACCAGTGTGGAATGATCGCAGGCTAACATCGTGTATGCTGCTTAAATCCCACAGATGCTATTTAAACCTACATCTCCCAGGGTGAGGGTTTGGGGGTTTCCCACCCCTTCACCTTCCTCCACAGATGAGGAAGCAGGATTTGCTGGGCACTCTCTCTCCTCCCTGAACAATATATTCCCTCTCTTATACAAAAGTGCCACCACCTAGGCTCACCCAATGGTTACTGTTACTGCTGCTTGTTAAGTTAGCTGTAACACAAAGGATTTGCTTGGACCATCTTGGAAGGAAGATGAGTTTGAAGCTATGAAGATGATTTTGAAGGGGAATGCTTTTGTCTTTCCAGAGTCCAACATTCCTTTAGAGAAAACAGCAGGTTCTCACCCTACCAATGTGTAATGGTAGCCAGGGGAATGTGAAAAAAAGAAGTGGTCTTTATCTATTTACCATGTCCACCTCATCATCTCATGGGCCACAATTTTTAACATTTTTACCAACCATTTGACATCTTTTTATTGTCTTCTCTTCTCTAAAACTGGCGAAATGCCAAGTTGATGTCTCAAAATTGAAGTGTCTGGATGTTGGCTTGCAGAGCTCTCAGAGGAAGGAACAACTGAGAACAAGGGCTTCAGTCATTTGCCCACACAGGCAGCCCTGCTAGACAGCCTTCTCGTGAACAAACTCTGAGCCCCGGGTGAAGAATTTTCTGGTCCTGAGAACTCAGAATTATAGACTAATAATATGAGCTCCCTGTGGGCTGGGAGAGGAGCTGTGTGGATCCCTCTCACCATAAAAGGATCTTCTTGCTGCTCAGTGTTATTTTCAACTGCATGATTAAGTCAACAGCACCCTTGGGCATAGCTTACCATGAGGCAATGCTCAAGGTTTGCTTTCGTTTGTTTGTTTTTTGGAAGGGGGTCCCTTGCAAGTCAGCAGATGACCATTTAAGAGGAACTAAGATTAAATAAAATTAAATTACATGAAACTGAGGAAACTAACACAAATATGCAACTGAAGCATCCTTTAACAGAGAAAATGTTTATATTTATTGAATGCTAAACAAGACCACACTTAACAAAACCTTATGAGATAGATGTCGTTATTATATTAATTTTACTGAGGAAGAAACAGAGAAGGCACCGAGGGTTTAAATATTTTTCCCAAAGTCACACAGCACCTAGGTGGTGGGGCTTTGATTTAACCCTGAGCCTACAGGCTTAACAATTTTTTACCAGAGTTTCTCAAAACGCACTCCACAGGAAAGTAGTTCTACAAGATTCTCAGTAAAAAAATTATTCTAGTCATTTATATTACCTTAATTCATTGCAATTCACCATTAACATTGTCAAATGAAGACTCTGAAGAGACCTGTTTAACTTAGTATTACACACACTTTCACAGACTTCCTTGAGCACAGCACATTCTTCTGCATAACCACCACTAACACCCCAGCAAACACACAGCTGCAGAAACACAAGTCCACTGTGGTGGCAAAGGATAGGATCCCAGACTCCCTTCATGTTTTTTTTTTTGGCTTCAGATACAACATATCACAAAGAGGCTTGCTCCGTATTTCCCAAGTGAGTCATAAAATAGAAACACTTTCAGGAGAATCTCTAAACATCTATGACAGATTTGTGTGTGTGTATCAGTGTATCTGTGTGGTCTTTAGCTTTACCTGGTTGGAACATCCTCCAGGATAGGCCAATCAAACTCTTAGTACATAGGATCACTAAGCAAAGTGCTAGACAAGGGTCATAACGGCTCTGTGGCTTCCTAAAAATGAAAAAATAAAAGTACAGCCAGCTGGCTGCCCTCTGAGGTCAGTGAAAGTTTCTATAGGCAGGCAACTATGAAATATTCAGCTAGTGAGTTGATAACAGGAAATGATAATATTTTGTGCTCATGGATTGGAAGAATTAGTATTGTTGAAATGTCCATACTCCCAAAAGCAATCTACAGATTCAGTGCAATTCCTATTAAAATTTCAATGGCACTTTTCACAGAAATAGAAGAAACAATTCTAAAATTTGTACCATAAGAGAACTAAATAGCCAAAGCAATCTTGAGAAAGAAGGACAAAACTGGAGGTATTACACTCCCTGATTTCAAACTATACTACAAATCTTTAGGAATCAAAGCAGTATGGTATTGGCATAAAAACAGACACATAGATCTATGGGACAGAATAGAGAGCTCAGAAGTAAACCCACACATATATGGTCAATTAATTTATGACAAAGGAGCCAAGAATATACAATGGTAAAAGGACAATCTCTTCAATAAAAAGTGTTGAGAAAACTAGACAGCCACATGCAAAAGAATGAAACTGGAGTGTTACCTTACACCATACACTAAAATCAACTCAAAAATGATCAAAGATTTGAATATAAGACCTGAAACAATAAAACTCTTGAAATAAAATATAGGTGACAACCTCCTTGCCATTGATCTTGGCAATTTTTTGGATTTGACACCAAGGCAAAAGCAAAGACAACAAAAATAAAAATAAACAAGTGGGATTACATCAAACTAAGAAGCTTCTGCAGAGCAAGGAAAATCACCAACAAAATGAAAAGGCAACCTACTTATTGGGAGAAAATATTTGTAAACCATACATCTGATAAGGTGTTAATATCCAAAATATAAGAAGCTCATACAACTCAATAGCAAAACAACAACAAAAACCCATCTTGATTAAAAATGGGCAAAGAACTTGAAAAGACAATTTTTACAGAAAATACATGCACATATTCAACAGGTATATGAAAAGGTGCTTAACATCACTAATCAATTAGGAAATGCAAATCAAAACCACAATTAGATATTACCTCATTCCTGTTGGAATAACTATTATTCAAAATACAAGATGTAACAAATGTTGGTAAAGATATGGAAAAAGGGAAAGCCTCGTGAACTGTTGGTGGAAATGTAAATTGGTGCAGCCGCTATGGAAAATAGTATGGAGGTTTATCAAAAAAAATTAAAACAAAACTACCATATGATTCAGCAATTCTACTCCTATATATTTTTACAAAGAAAACAAAAACACTAACTCAAAAAGGTATATGTGGGGGACCTTCAAGATGGCGGAGGAGTAAGACATGGAGATCACCTTCCTCCCAACAAATACATCAGAAATACATCTACATGTGGAACAATTCCTACAGAACACATATTGAATGCTGGCAGAAGACCTCAGAATTCCCAAAAGTCAACAAACTCCCCACATACCTGGGTAGGGCAAAAGAAAAAAGAAAAAACAGAGACAAAAGAATAGGGACAGAACTGCACTTCTGGGAGGGAGCTGTGAATGCAGAAAAGTTTCCACACAGTAGGAAGCCCTTTCACTGGCAGAGATGGGGATGGGCGGGGGTGAAACTTCGGAACCACCTCGGACAGCGCAGCAACAGGGGTGCAGAGAGCAAAGTGGAGAGATTCCCACACAGAGGATCATTGCCGACCAGCACTCAACAGCCTGAGAGGCTTGTTTGCTCACCTGCTGGGGCAGGTGGAGTCTGGGAGCTGAAGCTCTGGCTTCGGAGGTCAGACCCCAGGGAGAGGACTGGGGTTGGCTGTGTGAACACAGCCTGAAGGGGCCTAGTACACCACAGCTAGCCAGGAGGGAGTCTGGGAAATTCTAGAACTGCGTAAAAGGCATGAGACCATTGTTTCGGGGTGCATGAGGAGAGGGGATTCAGAGGACCTCCTAAATGAGCTTCAGAGAGGGGCACAAGAGGTGGCTACCACTGCAGACACCAGAGACGGGCATGAAATGCTAAGGCTGCTGCTGTAGCAACTAGGACCTTGTGTGCAAGCACAGGTCACTATCAACACCTCCCCTCCTGGGAGGCTGTGCAACCCGCCACTGCCAGGGTCCTGTGATCCAGGGACAACTTCCCTGGGAGAACGCAGAACCTGCCTCAGGCTGTTGCAACTTCACACCAGCCTCTGCCACTTCAGGCTTGCCCCGCATTCATACCCCTCCCTTCCCCCTGCCTCAGTAAGACAGAGCCTCCTAATGAGCCACTCCTTTAACTCCCTCCTGTCTGGGTGGGGAACAGATGCCCTCAGGCGACCTACACGCAGATGCAGGGTCAAATCCAAAGTTGAACCCCAGGAGTTGTGCGAACAAAGAAGAGACAGGGAAATTTCTCCCAGCACCCTCAGGAGTGGATTAACTCTCCACAATCAACTTGGTATACCCTGCACCTGTGAAATACCTGAACAGACAACGAATCATCCCAAAATTGAGGTGGTGGATTTTGGGAGCAACTGTAGACTTGGGTTTTTTTTTTTCCCCCTTTTCTCTTTTTGTGACTGTGTATGTGCATGCTTCTTTGTGTGATTTTGTCTGTATAGCTTTCCATTTACCATTTGTCCTAGGGTTCTGTCTATCCTTTTTTGTTGTTTGTTTAAGTATAGTTTTTAGCGCTTGTTATCATTGGTGGGATGGTTTTTTGGTTTGCTTCCTCTCTTTTCTTTTTTTCATTTTTATATTTTTCATAATTTTTTACTTTAATAACTTTATTTTATTTTATTTTATCTTTTTCTTTCTTCCTTTTTTTTTTTCTTTTCTACCTTTCCTTCTGGGCCGTGGGGCTGACATGGTCTTTGTGCTCCAGCCTGGTGTCAGGCCTGAGCCTCTCAGGTCAGAGAGCCGAGTTCAGGACATTGGTCCACCAGAGACCTCCCAGCTCCATGTAATATCAAACAGCAAAAGCTCTCCCAGAGACCTCAATCTCGATGCTAAGACCCAGCTTCACTCAATGACCAGCAAGCTATAGAGCTGGGCACTCTATGCCAAACAACTAGCAAGACAGGAACACAACCCCACCCATTAGCAGAGAGGCTGCCTAAAATCATAATGAGTTCACAGACATCCCAAAACACACCACCAGACATGGTCCTACCCACAAGAAAGACAAGATCTAGCCTCATTCACCAGAACACAGGCACCAGTCCTCTCTACCAGGAAGAATACACAACCCACTGAATGAACATGACTCACTGGGGGTAGACACCAAAAACAATGGGAACTATGAACCTGCAGCCTGTGAGAAAGAGATCCCAAATACAGTAAATTAAGCAAAATGAGAAGACAGAGAAATACACAGCAGATGAAGGAGCAAGGTAAAAACCCACCAGACCTAACAAATAAAATGTAAAAAGACAGTCTACCCGAAAAAGAATTCACAGTATTAATAATAAAGATGATACAAGATCTTGGAAATAGAATGGAGAAAATACAAGAAACATTTAAAAAGGTCCTAGAAGAACTAAAGAGCAAACAAAAAATGATGAACAACATAATAAAAGAAATGAAAATTTCTGTAGAAGGAATCAATAGCAGAATAACTGAGGCAGAAGAATGGATAAGTGACCTGGAAGATAAAATAGTGGAAGTAACTACTGCAGAGCAGAATAAAGAAAAAAGAATAAAAAGAATTGAAGACAGTCTCAGAGACCTCTGGGACAACATTAAATGCACCAACATTCAAATTATACGGGTCCCAGAAAAAGAAGAGAAAAAGAAAGGGACTGAGAAACTATTTGAAGAGACTATATTTGAAAACTTCGCTAATATGGGAGAGGAAATAGTCAGTCAAGTCCAGGAAGAGCAGAAAGTCCCATACAAGATAAATTCAAGGAGAAACACACCAGGACACATATTAATCAAACTAACAAAAATAAAATACAAAGAAAAAATATTAAAAGCAGCAAGGCAAAAGCAACAAATATATAGAAGGGAATCCTCATAAGGTTAACAGCTGACAGTTCAGCAGAAACTCTGCAAGCGAGAAGGTAGTGGCAGAACATATTTAAAGTGATGAAAGTGAAAAACCTACAACCAAGATTACTCTACCCAGCAAGGATCTCATTCAGATTCGACAGAGAAATTAAAACCTTTACAGACAAGCAAAAGCTAAGAGAATTTATCATCACCAAACCAGCTTTACAACAAATACTAAAGGAACTTCTCTAGGCAGGAAACACAAGAGAAGGAAAAGACCTACAATAACAAACAAAAAACAATTAAGAAAATGGTAATAGGAACATATATATCGATAACTACGTTAAATGTAAATGGATTAAATGCTCCAACCAAAAGATATACACTGGCTGAATGGATACAAAAACAAGACCCATATATATGCTGTCTACAAGAGACCCACTTCAAACCTAGGGACACATACAGACTGAAAGTGAGGGGTTAGAAAACAGATATTTCTGCAAATAGAAATCAAAAGAAAGCTGAAGTAGCAATTCTCATATCAGACAAAATGGACTTTAAAATAAAGACTACTACAAGAGACAAAGAAGGTCACTACATAATGATCAAGGGATTAATCCAAGAAGAAGATATAACAATTGTAAATATTTATGCACCCAACATAGGAGTACCTCAAAACATAAGGCAAATGCTAACTGCCATAAAAGGGGAAATTGACAGTACACACTAATAGTAGGGGACTAGAATACCCCACTTTCACCAATGGAGAGATCATCCAAAATGAAAATAAATAAGGAAACACAAACTTTAAATGACATGTTAAACAAGATGGACTTAACTGATATATATAGGACATTCCATCCAAAAACAACAGAATACACTTTCTTCTCAAGTGCTCATGGAACATTCTCCAGTATAGATCATATCTTGGTTCACAAATCAAGCCTTGCTAAATTAAAGAAAATTGGAATCATATCAAGTATCTTCTCCGACCACAATGCTATGAGACTAGATATCAATTACAGGAAAAAAAACTAAAAAATACAAACACATGGAAGCTAAACAATACACTACTAAATAACCAAGAGACAGCTAAAGGAATCAAAGAGGATATCAAAGAATACCTACAAACAAATGACAATGAAAACAGGATGACCCAAAACCTATGGGATACAGCAAAAGTAGTTCTAAGAGGGAAGTTTATAGCAATACAATCCTACCTAAAGAAACAAGAAAAATCTCAATTAAACAACTAACCTTAAACATAAAGCAATTAGAGAAAGAAGAAAAGAAATACCCAAGATTAGCAGAAGGAAAGAAATCATAAAAATCAGATCAGAAATAAATGAAAAAGCAATGAAGGAAATGATAGCAAAGATGAATAAAACTAAAAGCTGGTTCTTTGAGAAGATAAAAAAAATTGATAAACCATTAGCCAGACTCACCAAGAAAAAAAGGGAGAAGACTCAAATCAACAGAATTAGAAATGAAAAAGAAGTAGCAACTGACACTGCAGAAATACAAAGGATCATGAGAGATTACTACAAGCAACTCTCTGCGAATAAAATGGACAACCTGGAAGAAGTGGATAAATTCTTAGAAATGCACAACATTCCAAGACTGAACCATGAAGAAATAGAAAATATAAACAGACCAATCACAAGCACTAATACTGAAACTGTGATTCAAAATCTTTCAACAAACAAAAGCCCAGGACCAGATGTCTTCACAGTCGAATTCTATTAAACATTTAGAGAAGAGCTAACATCTATCCTTCTCAAATTCTTCCAAAATATAGCAGAGGGAGGAACACTCTCAAACTCACTCTACAAGGCCACCATCACCCTGACACCAAAACCAGACAAAGATGTCACAAAAAAAGAAAACTACAAGCCAATATTAC
Source organism: Mesoplodon densirostris (assembly GCF_025265405.1). Classification (NCBI taxonomy): domain Eukaryota; kingdom Metazoa; phylum Chordata; class Mammalia; order Artiodactyla; family Ziphiidae; genus Mesoplodon; species Mesoplodon densirostris. Next base: position 188,488,417 of record NC_082661.1, on the reverse strand, counting down.
TGATGAATATAGATGCAAAAATCCTCAACAAAATACTAGCAAACAGAATGCAACACCACATTAAAAGAATAAAAAAAAAGAAAGAAAGAAAAAGAATCATACACCATGATCAAGTGGGGTTTATCCCAGGATTGCAAGGATTCTTCAATATACACAAATCAACCAATGTGATACAACATATTAACAATCTGATGGATAAAATCCATATGATCGGGCCTCCCTGGTGGCGCAGTGGTTGAGAGTCCGCCTGCCGATGCAGGGGATACGGGTTCGTGCCCCGGTCTGGGAGGATCCCATATGCCACGGAGCGGCTAGGCCCGTGAGCCATGGCCGCTGAGCCTGCGCGTCCGGAGCCTGTGCTCCGCAACGGGAGAGGCCACAACAGTGAGAGGCCCGCGTACAGCAAAAAAAAAAAAAAATCCATATGATCATCTTAATAGATGCAGAAAAAGCTTTTGAGAATATTCAACACCCATTTATCATAAAAACCCTTCAGAAGGTAGGCGTAGAGGGAACTTATCTCAACATAATACAGGCCATATATGACAAGCACATAGCTAACATCATTCTCAATAGTGAAAATTGAAACCTTTTCCAATAAGATCAGGAAAAAGACAAGGTGCCCACTCTCACCACTATTATTCAACATAGTTTTGGAAGTTTTAGCCACATGCATCGTAGAATGAAAAGAAATAAAAGTAATCCAATTTGGAAAAGAAGAAGTAAAACTGTCACTGTTTACAGATGACATGATACTATATACAGAGAATCCTAAAGATGCTACCAGAAAACTACTAGAGCTAATCAACGAACTTGGTAAAGTAGCCGGGTACAAAATTAATTACAGAAATCTCTTGCATTCCTATACACTAATGTTGAAAAATATAAAAGAGAAATTAAGGAAACACTCCCGTTTACCACTGCAAGAAAAAATATCTAGGAATAAACCTACCTAAAGAGACAAAAGACTTCTAGGCAGAAAACTATAAGACATTGATGAAAGAAATTTATGATGATACAAAGAGATGGAAAGATATACCATGTTCCTGTATTGGAAGAATCAACTTTTTGAAAATGACTATACTACCCAAAGCAGTCTACAGATTCAATGCAATCCCTATCAAACTACCAATGGAATTTTTCACAGAACTAAAAAAAAATTATCACAATTTGTATGGAAACACAAAAGACCACAAATAGCCAAAGCAATCTTCTTTTTTTAACATCTTTTAGAGTATAATTGCTTTACAATGGTGTGTTAGTTTCTGCTTTATACCAAACTGAATCAGTTATACACATACATATGTTCCCATGTCTCTTCCTCTTGCGTCTGTCTCCCTCCCATCCTCCCTATCCCACCCCTCTAGGTGGTCACAAAGTACCGAGCTGATCTCCCTGTGCTATGCGGCTGCTTCCCACTAGCTATCTATTTTACATTTGGTAGCGTATATATGTCCATGCCACTCTCTCATTTTGTCACAGCTTACCCTTCGCCCTCCCCATATCCTCAAGTCCATCCTCTTGTAGGTCTGTGTCTTTATTCCCATCTTACCCCTAGGTTCTTCATGACCTTTTTTTTTTTTCCCAGATTCCATATATATGTGTTAGCATATGGTATTTGTTTTTCTCTTTCTGACTTACTTCACTCTGTATGACAGACTCTAGGTCCATCCATCTCACTACAAATAACTCAATTTCATTTCTTTTTATGGCTAAGTAATATTCCATTGTATATATGTGCCACACCTTCTTTATCCATTCATCTGTTGATGGACACTTAGGTTGCTTCCATCTCCTGGCTATTGTAAATAGAGCTGCAATGAACATTGTGGTACATGACTCTTTTTGAATTATGGTTTGCTCAGGGTATATGCCCAGTAGTGGGATTTCTGGGTCGTATGGTAGTGTTATTCGTGGTTTTTTAAGGAACTTCCATACTGTTCACCATAGTGGCTGTATCAATTTACATTCCCACCAGCAGTGCAAGAGTGTTCACTTTTCTCCACATCCTCTCCAGCATTTATTGTTTCTAGATTTTTTGATGATGGCTATTCTGACCAGTGTGAGATGCTATCTCACTGTAGTATTTTTTGTTATTTGAAACCCCACATTTGTTTATTTATTTATTTTTGGCTGTGTTGGGTCTTCAATTCTGTGCGAGGGCTTTCTCTAGTTGTGGCAAGTGGGGGGCACTCTTCATCGCGTTGCGTGGGCCAATCACTATCGCTGCCTCTCTTGTGGCAGAACACAGGCTCCAGACGTGCAGACTCAGCAGCTGTGGCTCACAGGACCAGTTGCTCTGCGGCATGTGGGATCTTCCCAGACCAGGGCTTGAACCCGTGTCCCCTGCATTAGCAGGCAGATTCTCAACCACTGTGTCACCAGGAAAGCCCCTCATTGTAGTTTTGATTTGCATTTCTCTAATGATTAATGATGTTGAGCATTCTTTCATGTGTTTGTTGGCAATCTGTATATTTCTTTGGAGAAATGTCTATTTAGGTCTTCTGCCCATTTTTGGATTGGGTTGTTTGTTTCTTTGTTATTGAGGTGCATGAGTTGCTTGTAAATTTTGGAGATTAATCCCTTGTCAGTTGCTTCATTTGAAAATATATTCTCCCATTCTGAGGCTTGTCTTTTGGTCTTCTTTATGGTTTCCTTTGCTGTCCAAAAGCTTTTAAGTTTCATTAGGTCTCATTTGTTTATTTTTGTTTTTATTTCCATTTCTCTAGGAGGTGTGTCAAAAAGAATCTTGCTGTGATTTATGTCATAGAGTGTTCTGCCTATGTTTTCCTCTAAGAGTTTGATAGTGTCTGGCCTTCCATTTAGGTCTTTAATCCATTTTGAGTTTATTTTTGTGCATGGTGTTAGGGAGTGTTCCAATTTCATTCTTTTACATGTAGCTGTCCAGTTTTCCCAGCACCACTTATTGAAGAGTCTGTCTTTTCTTATTTTATATTCTTGCCTCCTTTATCAAGCATAATGTGACCATATGTATGTGGGTTTATCTCTGGGCTTTCTATCCTGTTCCATTGATCTATTTTTCTGTTTTTATGCCAGTACCATACTGTCTTGATTACTGTAGCTTTGTAGTATAGTCTGAAGTCAGGGAGCCTGATTCCTCCAGCTCCATTTTTCATTCTCAAGATTGTTTTGGCTATTGGGGTCTTCTGTGTTTCCATACAAACTGTGAAATTTTTTGTTCTAGTTCTGTGAAAAATGCCAGTGGTAGTTTGATAGGGATTGCATTGAATCTGTAGATTGCTTTGGGTAGTACAGTCATTATCACAGTGGTGATTCTTCCAATCCAAGAACATAGTATATTTCTCCATCTATTTGTATCATCTTTAATTTCTTTCATCAGTGTCTTATAATCTTCTGATACAGGCCTTTTGTCTCCATAGGTAGGTTTTTTCCTAGATATTTTATTCTTTTTGTTGCAGTGGTAAATGGGAGTGTTTTCTTAATTTCACTTTCAGATTTTTCATCATTACTATATAAGAATGCCAGAGATTCCTGTGCATTAATTTTGTATCCTGCTACTTTACCAAATTCATTAATTAGCTCTAGTAGTTTTCTGGTAGCATCTTTAGGATTCTCTATGTATCTGTAAACAGTGACAGCTTTACTCATGTCATTTGCAAACAGTGACAGCTTTACTTCTTTTCTGATTTGGATTCCTTTATTTTCTTTTTCTTCTGTGATTGCTGTGGCTAAAAATTCCAAAACTATGTTGAATAACAGTGGTGACAGTGGGCAACCTTGTCTTGTTCCTGATCTTAGTGGAAATGGTTTCAGTTTTTCACCATTGAGGATGATGTCAGCTGTGGGTTTTTCATATATGGCCTTTATTATGTTGAGGAAAGTTCCCTCTATGCCTACTTTCTGCAGGGTTTTTATCATAAATGGGTGTTGAATTTTGTCAAAATCTTTCACTGCATCCATTGAGATGATCATATGGTTTTTCTTCGTCAATTTGTTAATATGGTGTATCACGTTGATTGATTTGCATATATTGAAGAATCCTTGCATTCCTGGAATAAACCCCACTTGATCATGGTGTATGATTCTTTTAATGTGCTGTTGGATCCTGTTTGCTAGTATTTTGTTGAGGATTTTTGCATCTATGTTCATCAGTGATATTGGCCTGTAGTTTTCTTTCTTTGTGACATCTTTGTCTGGTTTTGGTGTCAGGGTGATGGTGGCCTCGTAGAATGAGTTTGGGAGTTTTCTTCCCTCTGCTATATTTTGGAAGATTTTGAGAAGGATAGATGCTAGCTCTTTTCTAAATGTTTGATAGAAATCACCTGCGAAGCCATCTGGTCCTGGGCTTTTGTTTGTTGGAAGATTTTAAATCACATTTTCAATTTTAGTGCTTGTGATTGGTCTGTTCATATTTTCTATTTCTTCCTGATTCAGTCTCAGCATGTTGTGCATTTTTAAGAATTTGTCCATTTCTTCCAGGTTGTCCATTTTATTGGCATAGAGTTGCTTGTAGTATTCTCTCATGATCCTTTGTATTTCTGCAGTGTCAGTTGTTACTTCTCCTTTTTCATTTCTAATTCTATTGATTTGTCTTCTCCCTTTTTTTCTTGATGAGTCTGGCTAGTGGTTTATCAATTTTGTTTATCTTCTCAAAGAACCAGCTTTTAGTTTTATTGATCTTTGCTATCATTTCCTTCATTTCTTTTCAATTTATTTCTGATCTGATCTTTATGATTTCTTTCCTTTGCTAACTTTGGGTTTTTTTTTGTTGTTGTTGTTCTTCTTTCTCTAATTGCTTTAGGTGCAAGGTTAGGTTGTTTATTTGAGATGTTTCCTGTTTCTTAAGGTAGGATTGTATTGCTATAAACTTGTCCCTTAGAACTGCTTTTGCTGCATCCCATAGGTTTGGTTCATCATGTCTCCATTGTCATTTGTTTCTAGGTATTTTTTGACTTCCTCTTTGATTTCTTCAGTGATCACTTCATTATTAAGTAGTGTATTGTTTAGCCTCCATGTGTTTGTATTTTTTACAGATTTTTCCTATAATTGATGTACAGTTCCATAGCATTGTGGTCAGAAAAGATACTTGATATGATTTCAATTTTCTTAAATTTACCAAGGCTAGATTTGTGACCCAAGATATGATCTATCCTGGAGAATGTTTAATGAGCACTTGAGAAAAATATGTATTCTGTTGTTTTTGGATGAAATGTCCTATAAATGTCAATTAAGTCCATCTTGTTTAATGTATCATGTAAAGTTTGTGCTTCCTTATTTATTTTCATTTTGGATGATCTTTCCATTGGTGAAAGTTGGGTGTTAACATCCCCTACTATGATTGTGATACTGTCAATTTCCCCTTCTATGCCTGTTAGCATTTGCCTTATGTTTTGAGGTGCTCTATGTTAGGTGCATAAATATTCACAATTGTTATATCTTCTTCTTGGATCGATCCCTTGATCATTATGTAGTATCATTCTTTGTCTCTTGTAATAGGCTTTATTTTAAAATCTATTTTGTCTGATATGAGAATTGCTACTCTAACTTTCTTCTGATTTCCATTTACATGGAATATCTTTTTCCATCCCTTCACTTTCAGTCTGTATGTGTCCCTATGTCTGAAGTGGGTCTCTTGTAGACAGCATATATACGGATCTTTTTTTTGGGTCCATTCCGTCAGCTATGTCTTTTGGTGGGAGCATTTAATCCATTTACATTTAAGGTAATTATTGATATGTATGTTCCTTTTCCCATTTTCTTAATTGTTTTTTGTTTGGTATTGTAGGTCTTTTCCTTCTCTTGTGTTTCTTGCCTAGAGAAGTTCCTTTAGCATTTGTTGTAAAGCTGGTTTGGTGGTGCTGAACTCTCTCAGCTTTTGCTTGTCTGTAAACGTTTTAATTTCTCCATCAAATCTGAATGAGATCCTTGCTGGGTAGAGTAATCTTGGTTGCAGGTTTTTCTCCTTCATCACTTTAAATATGTCCTGCCAGTCCCTTCTGGCTTGTAGAGTTTCTGCTGAAAGTTTAGCTGTTAACCTTATGGGGATTCCCTTGTGCGTTACTTGTTGTTTTTCCCTTGCTGCTTTTAATATGTTTTCTTTGTATTTAATTTTTGATACTTTGATTAATATGTGTCCTTTCATGTTTCTCCTTAGATTTATCCTGTATGGGACTCTCTGTGCTTCCTGGACTTGATTAACTATTTCCTTTCCCATATTAAGTAAGTTTTCAACTATAATCTCTTCAAATATTTTCTCAGTCTCTTTCTTTTCCTCTTCTTCTTCTGGGACCCCTATAATTCGAATGTTGCTGCATTTAATATTGTCCCAGAAGTCTCTGAGACTGTCCTCAATTCTTTTCATTCTTTTATCTTTATTCTGTTCTGCAGTAGTTATTTCCACTCTTTTATCTTCCACGTCACTTATCCATTCTTCTGCCTCAGTTATTCTGCTATTGATCCCTTCTAGAGAATTTTTAATTTCATTTATTGTGTTTTTCATCATTGCTTGTTTCCTCTTTAGTTCTTCTAGGTCTTTGTTAAATGTTTCTTGCATTTTCTCTATTCAAGATTTTGGATCATCTTTACTATCATTATTCTGAATTCTTTTTCAGGTAGACTGCCTATTCCATCTTCATTTGTTAGGTCTGGTGGGTTTTTACCTTGCTCCTTCATCTGCTGTATGTTTTCCTGTCTTTTCATTTTGCTTATTTTGCTGTGTTTGGGGTCTCCTTTTCGCAGGCTGCAGGTTCGTAGTTCCTGTTGTTTTTGGTGTCTGCCCCCAGTGGCTAAGGTTGGTTCAGTGGGCTATGTAGGCTTCCTGGTGGAGGGGACTAGTGCCTGTGTTCTGGTGTATGAGGCTGGATCTTGTCTTTCTGGTGGGCAGGACCATGTCCACTGGTCTGTTTTGGGTTGTCTGTGAACTTAGTATGATTTTAGGCAGCTCTCTGAGAATGGGTGGTGTTGTGTTCCTATCTTGCTAGTTGTTTGGCATGGGGTGTCCAGCACTGCAGCTTGCTGGTCATTGAGCAGAGCTGGGTGCTGGTGTTGAGATGGAGATCTCTGGGAGATTTTTGCCATTTGATATTACGTTGAGCTGAGGAGTCTCTTGTGGTCCAGTGTCCTGAAGTTGGCTCTCCCACCTCAGTTGCACAGCACTGACTCCTGGCTGGATCATCAAGAGCCTTTCATCCACACAGCTCAGAATAAAAGGGAGAAAAAAAAAAAAGAAAGAAAGGAAGGAAGGAAGGAAGGAAGGAAGAAAGAAAGAAAGAAAGAAAGAAAGAAAGAAAGAAATGAAGGAAGGGAGAAAGAAAGGAAGAAAGGACAAAAAAGAAAGAAAGGAAGAAAGAAGATAAAATAAAATAAAGATAAAATAAAATAAAGTTATTAAATAAAAAATAATTATTAAGAAAAAAAATGTTTAAGTTAAAAAAAAAGAAAAAAAACCCAGATGGACAGAACCCTAGGACAAATGGTGAAAGCAAAGCTATACAGACAAAATTTCACACAGTAGCATACACATGCAGGCTCACAAAAAGAGGAAAAGGGGAAAAAATAATATATAATTTCTCCCAAAGTCCACCTCCTCAATTTGGGATGATTCATTGCCTATTCAGGTATTCCACAGATGCAGGGTACATCAAGTTGATTGTGGAGATTTAATCCGCTGCTCCTGAGGCTGCTGGGAGAAATTTCCCTTTCTCTTCTTTGTTCGCACAGCTCCCGGGGTTCAGCTTTGTATTTGGCTCTGCCTCTGCATGTAGGTCGCCTGAGGGCATCTGTTCTTTGCTCAGACAGGACGGGGTTAAAGGAGCATCTGATTTGGGGGCTCTGGCTCACTCAGGCCGGGGGGAGGGAGGGGTACGGATGCGGGGCGAGCCTGCGGTGGCAGAGGCCAGCAGGATGTTGCACCAGCCTGAGGCGCACCGTGCATTCTCCTGGGGAAGTTGTCCCTGAATCACGGGACCCTGGCAGTGGCGGGCTGCACAGGCTCCTGAGAGGGGAGCTGTGTGGAGTGACCTGAGCTTGCACACAGGCTTCTTGGTGGCTGCAGTAGCAGCAGCCTTTCATCTCATGCCCGTCTTTAGGGTCCACGCTGGTAGCCTTGGCTCATGCCCGTCTCTGGAACTCCTTTAAACAGCGCTCTGAATCCCCTCTCCTCGTGCACCAGGAAACAAAGAGGCAAGAAAACGTCTCTTGCCTCTTCAGCAGCTCCAGACTTTTTCCCGGACTCCCTCCCAGCTAGCTGTGGCGCACGAGCCCCCTTCAGGCTGTGTTCTTGCCGCCAACCCCAGTCCTCTCCCTGGGATCCGACCTCCGAAGCCCGAGCCTCAGCTCCCAGCCTCCGCCCACCCCGGCGGGTGAGCAGACGAGCCTCTTGGGCTGGTGAGTGCTTGTCAGCACTGATCCTCTGTGCAGGAATCTCTCCACTTTGCCCTCCGCACCCCTGTGGCTGCACTCTCCTCCGCAACTCCGAAGCTTCCCCCGTCCCCCATGTGCAGTCTCCATCCACAAAGGGGCTTCTAGTGTGTGGAAACCTTTCCTCATTCACAGCTCCCTTCCACTGGTGCAGGTCCCGTCCCTATTCTTTTGTCTCTGTTTTTTCTTTTTTCTTTTGCCCTACCCAGGTACGTGGGGAGTTTCTTGCCTTTTGGGAGGTCTGAGGTCTTCTGCCAGCGTTCAGTGGGTGTTCTATAGGAGCATTTCCACGTGCAGATGTATTTCTGATGTATCTGTGAGGAGGAAGGTGATCTCCGTGTCTTACTCTTCTGCCATCTTCTCAAATCCCCCCCAAAATAATCTTGAGAAAGAAAAATGAAGCTGGAGGAATCAGGCTCCCTGACTTCATACTAAACTACAAAGCTACAGTAATCAAGACAGTATGGTACTGTCACAAAAACAGAAATATAGGTCAATGGAATAGGATAGAAAGCCCAGAGATAAACCCATGCACATATGGTCACCTTATCTTTGATAAAGGAGGCAAGAATATACAATGAGAAAAGACAGACCCTTCAATAAGTGGTGCTGGGAAAACTGGACAGCTACATGTAAAAGAATGAAATTAGAACACTCCCTAACACCATGCACAAAAATAAACTCAAAATGGATTAAAGACCTAAATGGAAGGCCAGAAACTATCAAACTCTTAGAGGAAAACATAGGCAGAACACTCTATGACATAAATCACAGCAAGATCCTTTTTGACCCACCTCCTAGAGAAATGGAAATAAAAACAAAAATAAACAAATGAGACCTAATGAAACTTAAAAGCTTTTGCACAGGAAAGGAAACCATAAACAAGATGAAAAGACAACCCTCAGAATGGGAGAAAATATTTGCAAATGGAGCAACTTACAAAGGATTAATCTCCAAAACATACAAGTTTCTCATGTAGCTCAATATCAAAAAAACAAACAACCCATCCAAAAATGGGCAGAAGACCTAAACAGACATTTCTCCAAAGAATATATACAGATTGCCAACAAACACATGAAAGAATGCTCAACATCACTAATCATTAGAGAAATGCAAATCAAAAGTACAATGATGTATCACCTCACACCAGTCAGAATACCCATCATCAAAAAATCTACAAATAATAAATGCTGGAGAGGGTGTGGAGAAAAGCATACCCTCTTGCACTTTTGCTGGGAATATAAACTGATACATCCACTCTGGAGAACTGTATGGAGGTTCCTTAAAAAACTAAAAATAGGACTACCATATGACTCAGCAATCCCACTACTGGGCATATACCCAGAGAAAGCCATAATTCAAAATGAGTCACGTACCACAATGTTCATTTGAGCTCTATTTACAATAGCCAGGACATGGAAGCAACCTAAGTGTCCAACAGAATAAAGAATAAGGAAGATTTGGCACATATATACAATAGAATATTACTCAACCATAGAAAGAAATGAAATTGAACTATTTGTAGTGAGGTGGATAGACCTAGAAACTGTCATACATAGTGAAATAAGTCAGAAGGAGAAAAACAAATACCGTATGCTAACACATATATATGGAATCTAAAAAAAAAAAAAAAAAAAGTGGTTCTGAAGATCCTAGGGGTAGGACAGGAATAAAAATGCAGACGTAGAGAATGGACTTGAGGACAGGCGGAGGGGGAAGCGTAAGCTGGGACGAAGTAAGAGAGTAACATGGACATATACACACTACAAAATGTAAAATAGGTAGCTAGTGGGAAGCGGCCACATAGCACAGGGAGGTCAGCTCGGTGCTTTGTGTCCACCTAGAGAGGTGGGATGGGGAGGGTTAGAGGGAGACACAAAAGGGAGGAGATATGAGGATATATGTATATGTATAGCTGATTCACTTTGTTATATAGCAGAAATTAACACACCATTGTAAAGCAATTATACTCCAATAAAAATGTTAAAAATAAATAAATAAATAAATAAATAATGCAAAATTTTTTTAAAAAGATATATGCATCCCCATGTTCTTTGGAGCATTATTTATAATAGCCAAGATATGGAAACAGCCTAAATGTCCATTTTTGGGTGAATGGATAAAGAAGATGTTCTCTCTCTCTCTCTCTCTCTCTCTCTGTATATATATATATATATATATATATATATATATATATATATATATATACGTGTGTGTGTGTGTATGTATAATTATGGAAAATGGAATAGAGTATTATTCATTCACAAAAAAAGAGGGAAGTCTTGCCCTTTGGGAAAACACGGATGGACCTTGAGGGCATTATGCTAAGGGAAAGGCAAATACTATATGATTTCACTTATATGTGTAATCTAAAAAAAAAAAAAAAAAAACATAAGAAATGAAACAAAAGTCAAACAAACAGAGCTCGTGGCTACAGAGAACAGATTGGTGGTGACCAGAGGCAGGGGGTTGCAGAGTGGGTAAAATGAGAGGGGGCGTTAAAAAGTGCAAACTCCAGCTATAAAATGAATCTGTCATGGGAATATAATGTACAGCATGGGCAGTATAGTTAGTAATAATGTATTGTATATTTGACCATTGCTAAGAGAATAGATCTTAAAATTTTTCATCACAAGATAAAACATTTTGTAACTATGTATGGTGATTGATGTTAACTAGACTTACTGTGGTGATCATTCCACAATACATACCAATATCTAATCACTGTGTTGCATACCTGAAACTACTATAATGTTATATAGCAATTATATCTCCACAACAACAAAAAGAAATAGGCCCTGTACCCATACATATTTTTTGGTTGTTGAAATAACATATTCTTTCATACCACCTGGCAAATAACCTTCGCTCTTGTTCTCTGAGTGTTTCCCAGTCATCACAGAAACCTGAGTCACCCTGGAATTCCCCAGGATCCAGGAGCTAAAGGGTTAATGGTTAGCACAAATAAGCTCCAAGCCCTTGCTTCTGTATTTGGCCAGCATCTCTACCAGTTGCTAAATATTTTTAATATCAAACCTGCTCAGGATGTAAATTTCTTTTTGAAAAGTCTTTTGGGAGCCCAGAGGATGAGGTGATTAATTTCAACCCTGGAGATTTAGGAAGGCTATAGAAAACAGTTGAAATGTGAGTTGAGTCTGTAAGTGACCAAAATAAACCTTTCTTCTTTTATCTAGTTGTTTTTGCTTTGATGTCTCTAATTACCTCTATATTAGAAAATAAAGCTATTACTTAGTTTTAAAAAATCATGTATAGGGAGCTTCCCTGGTGGCGCAGTCATTGAGAATCTGCCTGCCAATGCAGGGGACACAGGTTCGGGCCCTGGTCTGGGAAGATCCCACATGCCGCGGAGCAACTGGGCCCATGAGCCACAACTACTGAGCCTGCATGTCTGGAGCCTGTGCTCCACAATAAGAGAGGCCCACGCACCATGGTGAATAGTGGCCCCCGCTCGCCACAACTACAGAAAGCCCTTGCAAAGAAATGAAAACCCAACACAGCCAAAAATGAATAAATAATAAACTAATTAATTTTTAAAAATGTATAAAGAAAAACAAAACCTAAGTGTCCATTGACAGATGAATGAATAAAGAAGATGTGGCACATATATACAATGGAATATTACTCAGCCATAAAAACAAATGAAACTGAGTTATTTGTAGTGAGTGGATGGACCTAGAGTCTGTTATACAGAGTGAAGTAAGTCAGAAAGGGAAAAATAAATACCGTATGCTAACACATATATATGGAATCTAAAATAAACCAAAAAATGGTCATGAAGAACCTGGGAGTAGGACGGGAATAAGGACGCAGACCTACTAGAGAATGGACTTGAAGACACAGGGAGGGGGAAGGGTAAACTGGGACAAAGTGAGAGAGTGGCATGGACATATATACATTACCAAATGCAAAATCGATAGCTAGTGGGAAGCAGCCGCATAGCACAGGGAGATCAGCTGGGTGCTTTGTGACCACCTAGAGGGGTGGGATAGAGAGGGTGGGAGGGAGACGCAAGAGGGAAGAGATATGGGTATATATGTATATGTATATGTATAGCTGATTCACTTTGTTATAAAGCAGAAACTAACACACCATTGTAAAGCAATTATACTCCAATAAAGATGTTAAAAAAATAAAATAGAATAAAAAGTAAAATTAAAAAGAAAAACAAAAAGTTCAACAGAAGTTAATCTTTGCCCTTCCAAAAATATATGTACCCTACAGGCCTCAGAGAAACAACAATTTTCATACACAAAGTCCTTACAGAGTATCAGAGCACACCCTGGTTTTTCCAAGTTGTGGGGATTTGGACAAATTGCACACCTCTCTTCACTTCAGTTTCCTTGTACTTAAATGAGATAATGAAAGTGCCATTCCAAATGGTAGTTATGAATAATAAGCAGGATAATGCATGTACAGTGCTTAACTCAATGTCAGTACATAGTAGATGCTCATTAAAGTTGGCTACTATTAAGCCTGTCCGAGTAGTACTGCAGAAACTTGGCCTCAGGCAAGTCACTTCTTCCTTCCAAGAACCCTCTGTCATGTGAGGACAGTTTTCTCAATAGGTCCTTGGCCAATTAAAGAAAGCAATGTGTGAAGGTGGCTTCATTAGGTGGGAACCATATAGGAATGTGTCAGGCAGCTAGTCTCAACCTGACTCAGGCTCTGACAGGAACAGGGTGGGTAGCCATTTACAGGACCTTCTGGTCTCACCAGTAATCAGATCATTTACTGAAACACAAATTAAAGTTCCCTGAATATGCAGGTCTCGGTACTAATCAGGAAGAGCTTTCTTCTCACCATTATGTTATTTACCAATGCAGCATCAAGGTAGAAATTGTCTTCAAATAATAGTAAAAAATAATGGCTGAAATGTAGTGAATTCTTACTATACAGTCTGTGGGCTAAGCACTTCATTACACATTCTCAAATTTTATGCTTACAGTAATGAAGTAGTACTATTTTTATATCAATTTTCTAGAAAAGAAAACAGATCTTTAGAGAGGTGAAGGAATCAGCCTGCGGTCGCACACCAGTTAGTGCATCTGTGCTTTGATCTGATCACAGGGAGTTCCAGAGCCAGTACTTTTGATAACTCTTCTGCAATGTCTAACTGGGTCAAACCCACTACCTTGCTGAAATAATTCATTTTGAGTCACCTACAAGAAGCTGTGTACATGTGATATAGATGCAGCTTTTCGATGACCAGAGAAATAACCAAAATGTTATCTTTTGGACCAGGACACACTGCTATGTTTCACCAACACCTATATTGCATGGTTTCCAATGATCAGAAACTCTTGTGTTACTTGAGCAATGCCAACTGGATATTTCTTTGGTTAAAATATATTCTAACTGCATATGAACTGTTCATGAGCCTTCTATTCTCTAAATAGGGATTATTCCTCAATACTACAACCTCTGTCATCAGCTAAACCATTAGAAATCCCAGTACCTCTTTAAGATGAGAAGCAATGATGAGGTCCAGGCATCCTAAAGTCATATGGATGTTAGGTGGGAAGATTATGTGATAAGGTAGTCAGATTATTACACTGAAAACAATGGAATTGACCCTAGAACTTAACAGTCCTAAAACTAAGAGCCTTGTGACTGAATTGGTTGGTTGTTTTGCCATTGTGAAGGGCTTGCCTCTCAACTGATTTTTTTTTTTTAATTTTGAAAATAGTACATTTTATATTTGACACATATGTAGCACTTCTGTATTGGGTATATGAAGAAATTCATAAAGAAAGTCCCAGCCCTTGAAAACTTTATATTTTAACCTGAAAATAAAGAAATTACAGGAAAGATATTTAAGAACATTTATAACAAAATACTGATGCAAAGTGGTGATCACAACCATTGCTGTACAGTTTACTTAGTCACCTATCTTGCATAGCCGAGAAATTTCTAAGTTGATGCCACTGGTGTACAGGCTCCATGTAGGATTGCTAAAGTTGTTATACATCTGAATTGGGATGGACACAAATGATGATACTCTTACTAACTTACACAGTATTTTCTCTGTGGCAGACAATGCTTTCATTTAAACTTCCTTAAGCCCTACGACGTAGGGGAAGAAAGTGAGGCAGTGAGGTGAAAAGAGGTACAGCATCTGGGGTCATAGAACTTGCAAGGGGCAGAGTTGGGATTTGAACCCAGAAAATAGGACTCCAGAATCTTAGATCATCACTAACATACTCTGACTCAGTGTTACTCATAAAAGCTCAGCTTTAAGCCCAAGGCAACGACTTCTCATAAGGAACCCTAGGGAGGAAGTTCGTGCTCTGGGAAGACTGCAAGAGCTACCCAAACTGAGAATGATGGAAGATGAACAAACTAACGGACCAGAATGACCAGCCCTCCTAGAATGGCCACTTACCAAGAGAGAGTGAGGGCAGGATGACCACCTAGGGACACTTCTATGTGCAAATGGCCCTCTGGCCCTCAGTGTTCATGATTCGGGAGGAAAGAAGGGTAGCTGGCACATGTGAACTTTCCTGAGCATTACACAATATAAAGTGTTGTAGCAAATCACCAATGGGGACTGAGGACACAGAAGTCACAGGTCTCTGTTTTCCAGAAAATTACATTCTAACGTTAAAGCTTATTGGAAGCTATTCTTGATTCTCACTTCCCTCAGGCTCTGCTCATATTTCTGTAAATATTTCATTTTCAAGAAATTTCTAGTATTACACAGTGGTTCCATCTTTTTCACACTGAGAAATGAGCTGACTGTCCACATTAATCAGTCAACTCCTGAAAACCAGACAAACAAGTTATAAGAAATCCTGCGCCCCCAAGCCTTGCTGTGATTCAGACATAGCCATCAGTGAAGCTTAGGATGTGATGTGAGCTGGTTCCCAGAACTACTGATATCCCTCAGCTGTGGACTCTGAGAGCAATGTGCAGTAACGAGCTCGGGACAAATGGAGGGCTTCGTGCTGCAAAAAGCAGTCTAAGCGCCACATCTACTCTGTGTGTGCCAAGTAATGCCAATCCATGAGTTGACTCTGTCAACACCACTTGATACATTCACCATAAGCTGGAGGATCATTGACAAGCTGCCTCAAGTATGGTCATAGGAAAATTAGGAGGTATTCATTAATGTCAAGACAATGACTTTGTCTTATAACTTTGCCAAGTTAACGTTGCATGAAATCGTGTGTTTTGAGATTATTTTCAACACAACATTTATCATACATCTCCTATGAGCCAAGAAATGAGTCAACTTCTTGGAATACAAAGATTAATAAGACACAGTCACCTCCAGTGAAGAACTCGTAATACAGTATTAGTGGAAGCAACAAATGTCCATGATATATTAATACAACAGGAGCAAAATTTGTCCTCTTTCCTCTCTGATTTCAGATTTAAATTTGATGGTAACCTAGTCTTTGTTTATAAATAAAAATGTAATTTTGCCTTCTTGGTCTTAGATTTTGAAGAGAGCAACAAAGATCATACTGTTTTCAACTTCTAGGTGAAAACTTTCAAAAAGCTTATGGCAATGCGATAAGAACTGTTTTACTAGAAACAAAATTTCCAAGATACAAACTGCAGCCATTCTCAAGTAAAGAAATAAATCAGTTTGGGGATAACAAACCTGCTGATGATTCCCTGTGGGCCAATGTAATTGCCTAGTTTGGAGATCGTCTCAAAAATGAAGAAGGACAACTGTTAATGGTGTTTTAAAGACCTACATTGTCAATACACTAGCATATCCCACTTTTCCCTGCTAAGAGGATCCTGATTTGACCGTGTGTTCTCCACAATGTGACAATGTGAATTCTGCCCAGGGATGAATTATGAGAAATCTAAATCCATAATGATAATCCCATTCTTATTTGTCAGTGATTGGTTCAGGGGTTGACCTGCAATCTATTCCTGCTCAGTTAGATGACAGGGCAGTCAGCTAGGGAGTCTTCTAGATAGGACTTTTTTCCCTGATTAAATAGAGGTATATGATATACGCTGTCTTTCTATTAAGGGCATTGTCCTGTGTAGGTATGATACCTGTGCAGATATGATACTTGAAGTTTCCACAGCCATCATGATGAAACACATTGTCAGTGTGACAGGATCAGGAGAAACTTGATAACATGGTCAAGCTGCATGGTCAAGCTGCATGGTCAAGCTGCTGAGCCATTCCTAAAACCATTATTTCATAACTTCTTGTTATGTGAGATTATAATAAGCAATGATTTATGCAAACAAGCAAAGTACTTTGTCCCAAACTCAAAGACAGAAAATAGGAAGGGCTGACATTTCAAACCTAGATATAGCTGACTCAAATGCCATTGGCTTGGTCGACTATGCCAGGCTAAAGAAGTAAAAAAAAAAAAAAAACCAACAAGAAAGTAAAAAATGGATATTAAGTATCCTGGCTCTCTCCTTTAAAGGCACACCACTAACGTGATATTCCTGTGCCATAGCCTGGACAAGTCCCAGATCTATTCAGGAGTTGCTGCTTTCTTTACCAAAAGTCAAGGTCAGCTATGGGGCAGCTGGTAACAGTCTGACCAGTGGAGTTTAGCCAAATGATCCTGGACAAGACAGTTCAGTTTAAAGCTGCTTTGGGGATTCAAATCTAAATCTCAGCAGTATCAACAATTCTTAACAGTTTTCAGTGTAAACAAACACTGCCTGAATAAGCATTCTTCTTGATTTTTAGTTGTGCGTAAATTATCTTCTTTAAAAACTTTTCAGAGCAGTCAAATTTCTGAAGGTGTTCATATTATGTCAATACTTTTACAATTTTTTTCATGATAAAATTGTGAGTCATCTTGTACTGAAGACAGAGGTATATATTTTTCATAAGTCAAAATTACTGATATTTTAAGAAGGGCAAAGCAGTTTGAAACATTCCTGGAGAAAGAATAATATTCTCCTATCATGGATAAAGATGACAGTGGCCTCAGAAGTAAAAGCAATTCCTAGGAGAAATGCAAATCAGATCCACAATGAGATATCACCTCACTCCTGTTAGAATGGCCATCATGAAAAAGACAACAGATAGGTGCTGGTGTGGATGTGGAGAAAAGGGAACCCACGTACACCGTTGGTGGGAATGTACATTGGCACACACACTATGGAAAAGAGTATGGAGATTCCTCAAAATTTTTTAAATGGAACTACCATATCGTCCAGCGCTTCCACTTCTGGGTATTTATCCAAAGAAACCAAAAACACTAATTTGAAAAGATACAAGCACACTAGTGTTCATTGCAGCATTATTTACAATAGCCAAGACATGGAAACAGCCTAAGTGTGCATCAGCAGATGAATGGATAAAGAAAATATAGTACACACACACACACACACACACACACACACAGAGGAATGTTATTCAGCCATAAAAAAAGGAGGAAATCCTGCCGTTTGTGACAACATGGATGGAGTTTGAGGGCACTATGCTGAGTAAATAAGTCAGCCAGAGAAAGACAAATACTACCTGGTATCACTCACACATAGAATCTTAAAAAAAATGCTTAGAAAAAGAGAACAAGTTTGTGGTTAACAGATGCAGGGCGTAAGGGGTGGTGGAATTAGATGAAGGTTGTCCAAATGTACAAACTTCCAGTTAAAAGACAAATATGCTCTAAGGATGTAATGTACAACACGATGACTACAGTTTACACTGCTGTATTGTACATTTGAAAGTTGTCATGAGTGTGGTTCCTAAAAGTTCTCATCAGAAGGAAAAAAAATTGTTTGTACTTATATGAGGTGACAGGTGTTAACTAAACATATTGTGGTAATTATTTCACAATATAGGTATGTCAAGTCATTATGCTGTATACCTTAAACTTATACCGTGATATATGTCAATTATTTCTCAATAAAACTGAAGGGGAAATAAAGCTATTCCTAGGAAAGAGAAAGTATTTTTATAAAAGGCTTTTTTTCCCAGAACTGGGTGGTGGCGGAAAGAGAGAGAAAAATAAGCATCTGAGTGTCTGGCTGCTCAAAGTGTGGTCCGGGAACAAGCAGCAATGGCATTGCCTAAAAGAGTACTGGAAATGCAGAGGCTCAGGCCCCACCCCAGATCTATAGGATCAGAACTTGCAAGTTAACTAGACCTCAGGTGATTCACACGCACATTATAGTTTGAGAAGCAACAGCTTAGAGCAATGATTCTCTAGCTTGGCTACACTTTGAATTTTCTGCAGAGCTTTAAAAAACTCATGGCTGGATCCAACTCCCGGAACTTCTGATTTAATTGTTCTGGGTTACGGTTGGGGCATTTAGGTTTTTCAAAGTTCCCAAGCAATTATAATGTGCAGCCGAGCATTGATTCAGTGGGCTGACAGTGGCATTCCAGTTTATTTGTTCTCCTCAGTGACACTAGGAAGTGTGTAAGTCTCTCAGTTTTAAACCTGAAGTGATGAGATCCTGTGACAAAAGAATGCTTTAGGATCAGATGTAGGACATTCAATAAGAAGTCATAGAATTCTGAGTGTAGACGTGCTTTACTTTATATAATTGATCTTTCCTTATAACTTATATGTTCAATGAATCTTTATAAATAAGAATAATTTTGTGCTCTTTACATCTATTATTCATTGTGCTAGACAATTCTTTTTTAATCGTTCCATAAACTCTTACAAAGAAGGTATTATTGTCCCTCTTTCACAGATTTGGAAACTGAGGGCTCAGAGATGTCAAGTTATTTTCCAAAGTCACATAAGTAATTTTCCAAAGTCACACACCTGACAAACAGTGATGTCAGGATTTAAGGAGTGGTCTTTCTGTCTCCAAAGCTGATGTTCTTTCCCTTGATCTAATTGTTTTCATATACTTAAGCACAAGTCATATTCCAAATTCATCAAGTTTGTCATTTCTGTAAATACATAAGATAAATCATTTTGAAAAGCAAAGAGCTATTTGAAGGAATCACCCTAATTCATCTACTTTATATATTATGAGGTTTATATAGATTTTTCAAAGGAATGTAGTCCAAGCTCCATCTTTAGCCCTCACTTGATGGGTTTTAAAACAAGTAACCAGGGTTACTTCACCTCCTTTCTTCTTGCTCTCCACTGTCCCACCTCACCACTAGCTTCAATTAAAATGAAATTTAAAAGTTGCAAGCCAAAAGAAAATTACTTTGCTATTGCCATATGCTTATATTCAGCTATCCAATTACTTGAGCTCATGGAAATAAGCAAGGAATAATCAAAACTTTATTGCCCTGTATGGGTTTAGCAGGCCTTCTGTGGTGATTTTCCTAACAAGAAGCTATGGAGACCCAGTAAGATGCTGCTGGTACCCTGTATTCAAACCATTTAAGAATGAAATTTATCCTGCAAAGGAAATTCCCTATCACGAACACTTGGTGGGGTTTTTTTTGGAGAATTTATATCACAATATGCCACAGCATATCACTTCTTTAGTACCAGACTGCTGGTCTCTGGGTCAAAGAACTGAGTTTACTTAAAATAAATTAGTTAACTGATAAAAATGTCCTAAAAATGGGAAGAAAAACCTCCAAAACATTCTGGGCAGCATGCACATGCCCCAACAGATAAAACAATGCCTTAGAGAGTCCATCAAATGGCTACTTCACCTGTAAATATATTGTTCCCAATACTTAGAAATTGACAAGCACTATGCTAAGTGGTGTATATGCATCATTTCACTGAAAACTCATAGCAGCTCTACAAAGAAGATTCTACTAATTTCATCTTACAAATGAAGGTGCTGAGGCAAGGAGAGGTTAAGTGACATGCATAAAACCATACTGCTTGTAACTGTCGACCTAAGAATTGAATGACTGCAACCTGTCTAGATCCCATGTCTTTAGCCCAATACTGCCACTTAGAGGTAAAATGGGATATCACTTCCAATAGGTCAAAGATTTAAAATGAAAAGTCCTGGACAGGCCTGACCAGCATCTATTCCCTCTGTTCCTCCTACCCAATAGATCTCTGACTTTCCTAATGAAATATCTGGTAACCATGTAGTAATCACGCAGTAACTGTGATGTGAAAATGGACTTATCCATTTCCACAGTTCCAGTTGACAGTCAATCAGCCTATTCTCAAACCCCTTGTAACTATGGTCAATGTACCTTAGTTCAATCTGCCTGAAGAACAGGAAATATCATTTGATATGTAAGAAGTGCCACTTTCTACCCTGGAAATAGACAAGGAAGCCCGTCGCCCCTTCGTGACCATGCATCTTTGTGACTGTGGAGTGACGTCCAGCTGGGGATAAAGCCAGAATGAAGAAACAGGACCAAGCTCTTAAACAAAACATGTCTGATGTGGGATCGTCCTTTGGTTTTCAGTTACAAGAGCCAATAAATCCGCATTATTGTTTAAATCCCATTGACTCAGGTTTTCTGCAACTGAAAGCTCTTCATTAATAAATAGACACCAACACTGTATACTTTGGTGTTTGAAATGACTTTAAATGAGGGATTTACTTTCTACGTGCTATAGTTTTGTTTTGTTTTGTTTTTTGCGGTACGCGGGCCTCTCACTGTTGTGGCCTCTCCCGTTGCGGAACACAGGCTCCGGACGCGCAGGCTCAACAGCCATGGCTCACAGGCACAGCCGCTCTGCGGCATGTGGGATCCTCCCAGACCAGGGCACGAACCCGTGTCCCCTGCATCGGCAGGCGGACTCTCAACCACTGCGCCACCAGGGAAGCCCTACGTGCTATAGTTTTAATAAGGGCTTCCTTGTGGACATCTTCCTGGGATAAAAGATATAGAATTATATCCAGACCCAAGCAGTAATCAGATCATTTTTATGCAGCTTATCTAGATTTTGTCATTTGAAATTCATGATAGGTTCATAAGACTAAAGGAATTTACGCTGAGTCAGTCATATTACTATTCACCAACTTGTGTAACAGTGTGAAATAAAAGTTACATCAAACTCAAGGAAAACAAATTTTTTTTCCTAGCATTATGGGAGTTTTATTTGGAAGTGAACTTTTAACTATCAATACAAATGCTAAGATACTACACAAAACATCCACAGGAACTTTTTTCATCTTTTTTTGAATTGTTCACAAATATTTCCTACATAATCCAACATACAACAGAGAAATGGTACATCTCTTTCTTTCAATTTGCATACAATGGAAAAACAAGAATATATATATATATATATATTTTACAAAGTTTAGCTAATAGACATTACTAAGCTGACAGTTTAAGTCTATAGGTGAGAAATTATCTAATAAAAAACAATCACAATTTATTTAGCATCAGTCACTTCCATAACCAAGTATTATTCTGATTAATAAAACTTGCCACCATTAGGCTTCTGGTATATTCTTATACCAAATACTCCATCTGTTGTATTGTTCCCCACCTTGGTTCTTCACAATTACAAGCAGAAAATCGTTGCAAAATAGGGGCAAGTATTTGCAAAAACAAACAAAAATCACCAGCTTATTATAAGCATGAATGTATGGTGGAATTTCTTCCCAAGCAATGGACTTTCAAATCACTTAAGAAATCACCAATATGATTCCTTGAATATTTCGAATGTGTCAAGATATTTTGCCTTGAATGTGTCAAGATATTTTGCCTAAGTCAAACAAGAGATTTATTTATTTATATCCAACAGAGGACTGAAAATTAAACTTAGTGTTTAGTTTGGGGGCAGTTTGGGGGGAATTCAGCCATTTTAAAAATGACCGTCTTACAGATGAATGGATAAAGAAGATGTGGCAATATATACAATGGAATACTACTCAGCCATAAAAAGAAATGAAATTGAGTTATTTGTAGTGAGGTGGATGGACCTAGAGTCTGTCATACAGAGTGAAATAAGTCAGAAAGAGAAAAACAAATACCGTATGCTAACACATATATATGGCATCTAAAAAAAATGGTTCTGAAGAACCTAGGGGCAGGACAGGAATAAAGATGCAGACGTAGAAAATGGGCTTGAAGACAAGGGGAGGGGGAAGGGTAAGCTGGGACGAGGTGAGAGAGTGGCATGGACTTATATATACACTACCAAATGTAAAATAGATAGCTAGTAGGAAGCAGCCGCATCACACGGGAAGATCAGTTCGATGCTTTGTGACCACCTAGAGGGGTGGGATAGGGAGGGTGGGAGGGAGACTCAAGAGGGAGGGGATATGGGGATATATGTATATGTATAGCTGACTCACTTTGTTATAAAGCAGAAACTAACACACCATTGTAAAGCAATTATACTCCAATAAAGATGTTAAAAAAGGGGCTTCCCTGGTGGCGCAGTGGTTGAGAGTCTGCCTGCCGATGCAGGGGACACGGGTTTGTGCCCCGGTCCGGGAAGATCCCACATGCCGCGGAGCGGCTAGGCCCGTGAGCCATGGCCGCTAAGCCTGCGCGTCCGGAGCCTGTGCTCCGCAATGGGAGAGGCCACAACAGTGAGAAGCCCGCGTACCGAAAAAAAAAAAAAAAAAAAAGATGTTAAAAAAAAAAGTCTTAAAAAAAATGACCACCAAAAACAGCTTCACTAAATTTATTTTAAAAATCATAAAATGTTTCTTACAAAAGAGCATTACATTGTGCACACTGCTCCGAATAGATGCCAGGGACATATGGACTATTGTTACTTTTCCTCCCTGTCCCACCACCACAAATGTTACAGTGGCCACAAAGCAAAGTGTTCACAATAATTACATGGGGGGGACTTTTTTTAAACCACCAACAATGAGCAAAAATTAAAATTCACTCACTCTGCTGCTGTTTCAAAATTTCAATGTTCGTTTTTGCACACCCTCCCCCAACCCCCAACCCTGTTTGTAAGGAACTAAAACATTTCATCTGGTGAACTGCAAAGATTTCGCTACACCTCAAATGCAGCGCACCCATGAAGCAGAGGAATGTTGGCTTTTTAAACAGAAGCAGATTAAAAAAAAATGCAGGACTCCTTCAGTTCTTCACTATTCTTAGAAAAACTTTCCAGAATACTGCTTCACAGTATAAAAAAGAAAAAAATATCTTGCATTAGAATCCTTCAACATCTGCATACTTCTTCACACTGTTCTGCAGCAAATACTGTGCATTCTGTATCTGGTCTTGTGTTCCTGTAATGGTAATGATCCGATCTTTGGAACCTTCTAAAGGCTCATCAATTTTGATTGAAGCTCCTGACTCATGACAGGTTTGTTTAATCCGCTGACCACATTTGCCAATAATCAATCCAGCCAAATCTTTGGGAATAGTTACTTGTGTAGTAATAATAGGTCCACCAAGATCACCATATGAGCCACGACCCCCTGCATAGGAATAATCATGTCCAGAGCCACCCTGTGGTTCATAAGCCATCTGTCACTCTGATGGGCTCCATGTATCTATGGCAGAGTCCCAGGTTTTATCAGCACTGAAACCAACCATGCCATCATAACGGTCTCCAGGTCTCCCTCTTCTGTCATAGGCCATTAGCTCTCCTCCTCTAGGCAGTGGTGGAGAAGGAGGAAGATTCTGAGCTCTGCCACCACCCCGGCCACCTCGTCCAGAAGGAGGTCCTTGACGAGGGCTCATATCATCATAATCTCTTCTGGATGGAGGCATGGGACGCCTACCCCGACGAGGAGGCATTCTGTCAAAACTACCTCTTGCCCACATGGGAAATCCCAAGGGACGTCCACGGCAGTCATCAAACATTGTAAAACCACCATAATCATAGGTTTCATCGTAAAAATTGGGATCATACGGCTGAGAACGTCCTTTGATGGGAGACTCTGATATAGGATCAAGGATGATCTTTATGCACTCTACAACCTTAAAAGGTTTTCCTCCAGTAAGGACTACTCTGTCAGTGGATTGAGGACAACATTCCTGGAAAAGCTTGATTGCTGTCTGAGTGTTCACTTGAAATTCTTTGATTTTAGCACCTTTGACCCCAATAATTCCTCCAGCCAGACTCTGATGAATCAACAGTCTCAACTCACAGTCAAAGTTGCCTCCTTTATAGTGTTGGTAATTTCAGCATTCCATAGCATCAGGTTCTAGCGGGAGCTGGCTGATTGCAGTGGGTGATGGCAACTGCAGGCCCTCTTCCAAGGTAGGGATGATTTTCTTCAGAATTTCTCTGTTGCAGTATCAGCACTGATACTCAATGTGCGCTCGGGGCCACTGCTGTCTGGGACTGAAACACTGGCATTGCAGTCTGTATGGAGAGCCTTAATATTCTTGCCTCCTTTTCCAACCACTGCCTCAGCATTCTTGCTCTGAAACAGAATGCATAATTCAACCATCTCATCAGTGTTTCTAGATCTTTTAAAAGCTTGTTCCTCTTCCATATCTTCAGCAGGGTGTTTACCAAGTTCGCCACTGGTTTCGGTGTTGGTAAAGGCTTCCTCTGGCTGTTCAGTTTCCATTTTCTTGTATTAAAGGGACACACCAATCAGTTATTAAATATATCCTTGCAGGGCAGAACTGAAGTGTTCTGGGAGGGACCAACTGACACCCTAGTGCTGCAGTAGCCTGTAGGCCGCAAATAAGCAGGAAGTAGGCAAGATGTCAAGGTTGATGCAGCAGAGAAACAGGATAATGACACCTTTCATGGAAAACAAGCTTTATTTTCTGAGAATTTGGAGCAAATGTTATCAGTCATAGGTACCTTTTAGTCTAAGAACAGGAAATGATGTTGAGAAATAAAACATGACCAAAAGGATTGTTTCTCATTTTGTTCAAAACCGTATCCTCCATGAACTTTTCCTCTAGGAATTCAAAGAATTACATAGATGGAGCATGACTCAGTCTCTCCACTGACCTCACTTATTGACAGTTGGGAATTTTGGCTTCTCCATGTCAGTACCCTGACACAGGTCTTTCTACTTGTTTACCTACAAGGAGCTGACTCAGAGGAAACCTCAGAGTTTCAAAATGCCTTACAAGCAAATGGCAAAACATGCGCCAGCTAAACAAAAACTGGATTGTCATCTTTCCATAAGCATTTCTATGTTTCTATGATGAATAAATAAATAAATAAATAAATAAATAAATAAATAAATATCACATTTATTAAAATACTTGGAAAGGAGGAAGATTGCCAAGAATTTATTTAACAAAATTATTGTGGACCTATTACATGTCTAAAGAAAAGAATATTGAAAAATTGAGGAAATCTGGAGAGAAAATACTGTGTAAATTAAAGATGTGAACCTGGAAAGCTAGATTAAGATACATCAAGTTTACCTGCAATGTTCTAGCCAAGTTAAGTTGAAATTACTAATAGGTGAAGTAAAGAAGGTGTCACACCCTCCACTGGGACACCACTGTGGTTGAACATGCAGTGTGTGCTGCTCATTGTGTGAGGGAGAAATCACACCTTGGGGAGGGGGTATCTCATGAAAATGGCATTCATTCAGAAGAATTTATTTTTAGATTTGGACTTGCATTAGGTGATTTGGGGGGAGGGTTAGGAAATAGGGCTTCGCTCTGGGCTGAATGTTGTCAGAAAGTGGGGCAATTCTATGGTTGGGTCTCTTATTAAATCTTACCTAGACAAAGGGATATCAAGACTGAGGCTAAAACTGTAACGAGTAAAGAAGCAGCAGGCATGCTGATCAGCCTGCACAGCCGGATGTTTGATCATTTTTGTGGCTTAGCCCACATTCATGATTTACTCTGTGTCCAGCTGTAGTTATGAAGTGGTCTTATTTGTGTCTTGATCCATCAGGGTCACAGAGCAGCTTGTCTGATGTCAGTGTTCTGTGAAATTGTTTATTTCAAAAGAAGAACATGAAGATCTTGCTGGGAGTACCAGCTCAACTCCTGGAGGTTGGGGACAGCTTTTCTCTTTCTCAAAACCATACGAGATTTTCAGCATCAAATTATATAAAGCAATTCTTCCTAATAAACAAAGAAACAGGTCCAAAAAGACTGAGAAAGAGATCTGTAAAGTTATAGTGTGAGTGAGGAGAAAATTGTTTTATCAAGTTGACAGCCACTTTCATTAGACAAGCTGATAAAATTTCTCATCTTCATCATTCAAATTCAGATAAATTTTTTAAATTTTGTCAATGCAAAGTTTCAAAATTAGCTAAATAAACTTTCTTTATGTCAAGAAAAACTGGGCAGAATTTTTAAGAGTCCACAAATACTGAGCTGGAAATATTTACAAAGCACGGGCTATACAAAAACATATTTTGATGTATGCCACAACAAACCTGCCTGGCCCTTTTGAAAAGTGATTAGGCCGTAGACATCAGGAGGTATAAAATTATACATGTGTTTTGAGTTAGTAACACTGATCATAAGGCTATATTCTTTGTAAATATTCTTTAAAAATAGAAAAATTACATGCTTAAGATGTTACCATCAAATTACTAGTGGTAATTACAGTTGTTTTTCTTTTTTAAAAAAGGTGCTGTCGGGCTTCCCTGGTGGCGCAGTGGTTGAGAGTCCGCCTGCCAATGCAGGGGACACGGGTTCGTGCCCCGGCCCGGGAGGATCCCACGTGCCGCAGAGCGGCTGGGCCCGTGAGCCATGGCCGCTGAGTCTGCACGTCCGGAGCCTGTGCTCCACCATGGGAGAGGCCACAACAGTGAGAGGCCCGCGTACCGCAAAAAAAAATAATAAAATAAAATAAATAAATAAATAAGGTGCTGTTAAAGGCAGTACTCTTTTAATTATTTATTTATTTTATTTATTTATTTTTGGCTGTGTTGGGTCTTTGTTGCTGCGCACGGGCTTTCTCTAGCTGCTGCGAGCGGGGGCTACTCTTCGTTGCAGTGCGCCGGCTTCTCATTGCGGTGGCTTCTCTTGTTGCAGAGCACGGGCTCTAGGCACGCGGGCTTCAGTAGCTGCAGCACGCAGGCTCAGTAGTTGTGCCTCTGGGGCTCTAGAAGCGCAGGCTCAGTACTTGTGGCGCATGGGCTTAGTTGCTCCTCGGCATGTGGGATCTTCCCAGACCAGGGCTCAAACCCACGTCCCCTGCATTGGCAGGCGGATTCTTAACCACTGCGCCACCAGGGAAGTCCCTAATTACAATTTAATAGCATCCTAATTTCAAACAATAGGAGAAACAATAAATTTGCATCTAAGTCTCCTAGATTATCTACTAAGGCATAATTTAACTGATCATTACTGGAGGTGCTATGGCCCGTCAAAATTATCCTGCTTTTGAATTCATTGGGTCTTTTATCTCCACCTTATCAGTCATCGGATATGGGTAGGGCCCAGAAGGCTATGACCTTAGGTGAGGTCAGCTCACCTCGGCAGTTCATCTCAGCAACTGAGGCAATTTCTGAAGGGTCTGAGCTGAAGGTCATCTGCTCACAGTATTCCAGTAATGTTACTGAGTCCAAGCTCATTCTGCTCGCCCCACGACAGGCCGATAAATCTGGAGGTGAGGTGTTGGGGCAAGGTATAGCGAGTTTATTCGGAAAGCCGGAAGTCCAAGAAGATGGCAGACTAGAGTCCTAGAGAACCGTCTTCCCAAGGTCTGGATGCTAATTTCTTTTATAGAACAGAGAGCGGGTTGGTGAGGAGGTAAAGTAAAAAAGGCCATAAGTTTTGCAAATGTCTTCTGGTTTCGCCAGACTCAGGAGGGGGTGTGTTAATTTCTTCTTTCCTGCAGCCATTCACAGGTGAGCTGGGTCAGGATGTTCCTTGTGAGCTGAACAAAGGTATTTTAGTTTAACATTCAGGCAGAGGGGCAGGGTGTCCTGAGACAGGCCATTATGTATGTTTATAGCTATAGTCAACATCCTTTTAGTGAGTAACTTGTAACAAAAGCAACAGAAAGCAAAGAGACAGATCTAATATGGAATCAGATTTGTTCTTCCCTATTCCAGTAGCTAAGGTGATGAAGGAGAACCTAGGGCACAGCCCATGTCCACTGCAGTCCACCCCTAGCACTGCCGGGATCCACTTCCTCACATACATAGAGGGAGCAGCTTTTCTAGGATTCTGGGGATCTCTCTTCCTAAGGGAAGCTTGGGTGAGGAAATGAAATGGGAAGAACTATGGTCCCAACCACTGCAGCTGATATGATCTCCCTCCTCCATTATCCATTGTAGATTTCGTTTCTCTTTAGCTGGCACCTCTGCTTGTCTCAGAGGCTTCCTGGTGACATGATTTGGAAATTCGTCCTCAAAGAGCCTAAAGCCCTGATCACCATGATCTTCTCAAGGCAGGATTACTATACTGGTCTATTTTCCATCAAAACTGGGCAAGAGAATGCCAAGTGGCACCTAAGTGGATCACCTGAATTTGATCCACTGGTATGGGAGGCTACATAACATCATATTCAGTCAGAGTCACATGTTCCACAAAGGAGATGAAGGAGTCAGCCCATGACCATGAGCTCCGCTTGTACTTAACAGAGTGCCTGGCACCAGGAAAGCTCTTGTCATCCTCAGCAAATGTGTGAGGGAGGAAAAGGAGCCTACTATGCAGAAATTGCTTAGGGGTATGTGTGTGTGTGTTTTGTTTGAGCTGAAGCATAGTAGGTGCTTAGTACATATGAATTTAATGAACTGTAAATGCACAGTTTTTACATTCTGCAAAATACATTTTGCAAAATAAGGTATTTTTAACCATTAACATTCCCCTTGTTATCCCCAAACAGCATAAGAGCAGCTAACCTCCAACCATGAAGGAAGATGACTCCATATTAAAGGATACAGATTTTTTTCTATTTCTATGGTATTCCATTATACATTTTATTTCTATATTTCTATTGTGTTAATCCTTTATAGGGTTTCTAACCATCCTATATTGCCACTTCAGGCTCCTATCTTCAGGCTGGAGAAAAGGCTGATTACTATTCCTCCTTTATGTGTCACAAATGAAAAAAAAATACTGTGAAAACAATAGTAGTATGGACAGGATAATTAGCTACTTTATTACTAGCTCAGGTGGCAGCTCAGGTAAGTCTCTTAATCTGTGACCTCTGTTATATAAAAAGCAGGCAGCTGGATCTCAGCTCCTTTCCATTCTAACAGATGTTTGTTGACAGTTTTTCATTTAATGGGAAGTGCATCTGTAGCCTCCACACACACACAAAAAAAGTGTCTCAGTCCCTGCCACTAGAGGACGCCACAGCCTAAGACCTGAGATGAGGTTGCCACAAAGGCCACTGCACTGCGGCTGCAGTGAGTTACCGCATTGTATTGCAATGCATTTTTTGCTGTATTGTAGCGTAATGTATTGCATTGAATTGCATTAGATTAAGTTGTGTCATATGATATGGATTTATATGGTATTTAATTGAATTGCCTTAGAGAACCTGTTCTCTATTTGCTACTACATTTTTAAATTGATGCCTATAATTCGTGCCCATAATCGTCATTTTCTTAAATCACAGTGGCTAAATTGAAGTACAATAAAGCATAATTCATCTCAAGAAATCTTCACCAGACCCACTTAGAAAGAGGCAGAATGTTCTAGTTGGAAGGGCGTGGGTGATCCAATCTATCTTGTTAACCATTGCCTCTTCACAGCCTAGAGCACTGCTTGCACACAGTAGGCTCTTAAGAACATATTTCAATGAATTACACACAGTTTTATTCCATGTATGCTATTATTGGGGTGAACTTGGGCAAATTATTTAATCCAGTAATTTTTAGAGTGGATCCACTGATTAGCCATAGTTGGATCATCTGGGTGTTTACTTAAATTATTATTTCTTAAACTACCTTAGATCTAATACTTTAGCACTCCTCTGAGTTGTTGGTGGTGGTCGTGGGAAATCTGCCTTTTTAATAAGCATCCCATGCGTAATTGAAGCTTCAGAACCACTGGCTTAGTCTACTTCTGGTCTCAATTTCCCCCTCCCATATTCATCTGAGGAATTAATCAATTAACTAACTCATTTCTTTGATGCAAATATGTCTATGGAGTCATCACCACTTGTAAGGGATGGAAAATGTCAGGCCTCACGCTGCAGAAGCAGAGCACAGTCAGGGAAGAGTGAGACGTGGGCTTTCTGCTGCCCATTGCTTCTAGTCCCTGCCTTGCTCAGCCACAAGCAGCAGCCCTGGATGTGAAGAAGAGGGAACACAGGGTCCAGCAGGGATGGTGGAGGAGGGGTTTGTACACAACCTTGAAAAAGAGAAGCAGCAAACAACGGTCAAGGCTCTACTGTATTCCAAAGGCTGATCCCTGACCAGCAGCAGAGCATCACTTGGGAACTCATTAAAAAATGCAAGTTCTTGGATTTCACCAAGGACTGACTGAATCAGAAACTCTGGGACGGTCACCCAGGAGTGTAAGTTCTAATAAGTCCTCAGGTGATTCTGATGCATTCTAAGTTTTGCGAACCAGTGCTCTGTCTGTATGCAGTGCCCCCAGGGCCAGCTGAACCTGGGGCACCTGAGTCCCTACCTGATTCCCCAGCTGAAGCCTGGGCCCCTGTTGACCCACATATGCAGTGGTCTCCACGCACAGTGGCTGCAAGGTCGTGCTTTTCCTTCACGGATCAAACGGTGTTTAGCAAGATGACCACCTTGGAAAATCTCACAGACCCTTAAATAAGTATTAATATTGGCATATTAATTCATCTGTTAATTTTATCAACCAACAAATAATTTTTAGTGTCTACTGTATTCCAGGCACAATTGTACCACTCAGATTATAGTATGGAACTGAAGGGATGAAAAGCCCTGTCCTCATGGAGTTTATAGTCAGGTGAAAGGAGATGAGCAGTACACAATGGCAAAATTGAAGAGCAGTAAGCGCTGCGGAGTCCTCACTGTTCATTGCAGCACTATTCACAGTCGCCAAGACATGGAAGCAACCTAAGTGTCCATCAGCAGATGAATGGATAAAGAAGATGTGGCACCTATATACAATGGAATATTACACAGTCATTAAAAAGCATGAAATAATGCCATGTGCAGCAACATGGATGGACCTAGTGATCATCATACTAAGTAAGTCATACAGAGAAAGACAATTATCATATGATATCTCTTATATGTGGAATCTAAAATATGATACAAATGAATTTATTTACAAAACAGAAACAGACTCACAGACACAGAAAACAAACCTACGGTTACCAAAGGGGAAAGTGGGGAGACGGATAAGTGAGGAGTTTGGAATTAAGAGATACACACTACTATATATAAAATAGATAAACAACGAGGACCTACTGTACAGTACCGGGAACTATATTCAATATCTTGTAATAACCCATGGAAAAGAATCTGAAAAATATACATATACATATCTATATACATATATATTTGAATCACTTTGCTGTACACCTGAAACTAACATATTGTAAATCAACTATACCTCAATAAATAAATAAATAAATAAATAAACTAACTTTAAAAAATAAGTTCAATGGAGGAAGTAAAGCAGGGAAGGGGGATGGGTGGTGCCAGGGTGGGGGGGTAGGCATGCAGTTTTTTTTTTTTTTTTTTTTTTTTTTTTTTGCGGTATGCGGGCCTCTCACTGTTGTGGCCTCCCCCGTTGCGGAGCACAGGCTCCGGACGCGCAGGCTCCAGACGCGCAGGCTCAGCGGCCATGGCTCACGGGCCCAGCCGCTCCGCGGCATATGGGATCCTCCCAGACC
Source organism: Mesoplodon densirostris (assembly GCF_025265405.1). Classification (NCBI taxonomy): domain Eukaryota; kingdom Metazoa; phylum Chordata; class Mammalia; order Artiodactyla; family Ziphiidae; genus Mesoplodon; species Mesoplodon densirostris. The sequence goes on along the minus strand of NC_082661.1, from coordinate 188,456,504 downwards.
GGGGCACGAACCCGTATCCCCTGCATCGGCAGGCGGACTCTCAACCACTTGTGCCACCAGGGAGGCCCTAGGCATGCAGTTTTAAGTGGGGAATCTCTATGGAGGTGACAATTCAGCATAAACTCAAGATAAGCCATGTGCATGTCTTCTCTGGGAGGGATGTATGTCAGGTAGAGGACATAGCAATTGAAAGCACCCTGAGGATGATCCAGAGGCCAGCATGGCTAGAAAAAAGAGGGTTGGGTTGCACTGGTGTATACATTTGTCAAAGGTCATCGAATGGAACATTTAAAATTTGTGTATTTCATTATACCTAAAAAAAAAAAGGAACAATTTTGGTTTATACAGCTATATTGAACTCTAGTTAATAATGTTAATGATATGCACACAAAGGTGTCTGGGGGTAAACTGATTTCTATAATTTATTTTAAATGGATCAAAACATAAGATGATGACGTAAAATGGATAGATGGAAGGATGGATAAATAGATATATAATTTAATAAACAAGTATAGGAAAGTGTTCATTGTTGAATCCATGGAGTGAGTATATAGTATTCATTGTAAAAGTCTTTCTACTTTTCTGTATATTTGAATTTTTTTATAATAAACTGATCAGTCCAGGTTTTCCTACCCCAGCACTGGTTCCCATGGAGATTTCTGCTCGTGGGTTTCTGTTCCAGCCAGTTGTGATTCTCTGTACATGCCTGTTGGTCTAATCAATTTGGGGGAAGTGGTTTGATTGTGACCTCACTTCTCTTACACATCTAAGAAGAGATGTTGCATTTTCAGTCTGTTCAGCATTTTATTTGTTAGGACAGAGTGGTGACTTCCAAGCTCCTTACATGCTAGATCAGAAGCCAGAAATCTCTATGTTATTCCTTAGATTTGTGACTGAGGCCATGAAGAGTAGGCCTGCTGGTGGCAGCTGAAGGGCCGCCTTCATAGGGGGACTCTATGAGGCTTTGGACATGAACAGTACAATTGGGGCCTGGTGCCAGTGTGGCCGAGAGCAGGAACGTCTCTTGTGTATCTGCTGACATATGCACCACTTTGGCCCTTTCACAGTGACAGTGTTGGAAACCTCAGGATAAAATACTCAGGCTTGGGCATCTGACGCTTCACAAAGAAACCCAGCAGCAGTGGAAGTGGAGTGGCCTCAAATGGTTGTAGATAGGGGTCAAGTTGAAGAAAATGGAGAACTGAGTTGTGATCCCTAGAGAAAGCTAGAAGCCCTGAGGAGGGATATTGCCAGGGCCGAGTTCTCGTGCTGTGTCGGTAGAGAACAAATGGTAGTGAAATATGAGGTTATACTTACCCCAGGTTGAGCCACATTTCACCCTCACGAGTGTTCACCTCTCCTTACAGAGGTTTCTGGGTTAAGACAAATGATTAGAGCAAAGAGAGTTTCTGGGTTAAGACAGAGGTTTCTGGGTTAAGACAAATGATTAGAGCAAAGAGAGTTAGGAACACAGCAACTCTCAGTGGCAGCAAAGAAAATGTGTTGAAGTCTGCAGCGTAACAATCCACACACAGGTCAGATAGCAACATGTGTAGAAAGGAAAACTGGTAATGTGTGTCCTGCAAGTGCAGCCTCAGTATCACTGAGCACCGGTGTCTGCAGCCTCAAGTTCTCCAGTTTTATAAAGAATGGCAAAGAAACCAGACTCAAAGTAAGAGATTGGCAGGAACAAGGGCACCCTCTGGCTATAACATTGCAATGGAAATGTGAGCCTCTGAGGTTCAGGTTCCAGGAAGCTGCACCAATAGGAGCCTGAAGTTAGGAAAGCCAACCTACTGCTTCTGATGACAGCTGATGTGGAGTTAGAGAGGTGCTGATGGGTTAGCTAATCCCTTCTTGTTCACTCAAAGCCTGGGGATACATCTTGAGTCCCAGCCTACAAGAGCTCAGCCTTCTTCAAGCAAAGGTGGCCATGGGACCTTGGTCTGGATACAGGAAGCTAAACTGTGTGCAAAATGAGGCAACGGTTTCTCAACTCCCATCCCTGCTATCTAGCTCTTTACCTTTTCCTCAGGCTTTAATTATGCTGGGGTGGGTGTCAGGGGATGGGGCAGCCGGGAAGATTGATGTGGATTGATGGTCACACGTGAAATTTGGAGGAGGAAGAAGAGCTGCTCCCCAAATAACCCTCCCACTTCTTTCTCCCTCATGCACTGACTATTAAGAAACAACACTACGGGGCTTCCCTGGTGGCGCAGTGGTTGAGAGTCCACCTGCCAATGCAGGGGACACAGGTTCGTGCCCCGGTCTGGGAGGATCCCACATGCTGCAGAGTGGCTGGGCCCGTGAACCATGGCTGCTGAGCCTGCGCGACCGGAGCCTGGGCTCCGCAACGGGAGAGGCCATAACAGTGAGAGGCCCGCGTACCGCAAAAAAAAAAAAAAAAAAAGACCAACAACACCACTAGTCCCTGGAAAGATGCTGTCGAAATTAAAACATTCTTCCAGGGGACTTCCCTGGCGGTCCAGTGGTTAAGCCTCCGCGCTTCAAATACAGGAGGCGCAGGTTTGACCCCTAGTTGGGGAACTAAGATCCTACATGCTGCGCGACGCTGCCAAAAAAAAAAACTTCTTCCCTTTGTCTATGGCCCTTAATAGCTGCAGCATTTGAAAACTCATGAAATTCAAAGCCTTTTCAATTATATACAACACTCTAAGAAGTTTATACACATCTTGATACCAAGATTATGAAAACCTTATGTGGGTGTATTTATTCATATTTATATGCGTACATAGGTGTGCATGTGTATATGTTGGAAGGGGGGAGGGGCAAAACTGGCAACTTCTTCAGGCATTAAAATAATAGCTAACACTTACACATATGCTTACTCTGTGCCAGGAACTGTTCTAAAGCCTTCGCACATTCACTCTGCTTACTCATTTAATCCTCACAACAACCATATGAAGTAGATATTACTGTTTTCATCATTATCCCTATCTTACAGATAGGGAAAAAAGGACACACAGAAGTCAAGAGTGAAGACGGGATTTGGATCCATGTTATTCGTGCTACAGGCTCTGGGCTATAGGGGCTCTCATCCTGGGGTCCATTTAAAAGGCTGGATGGGTGAGTCTTCCTAATTCTACAATTCAATTCAATTCCACTCTTACTGCTAAAAGAGATTCTCTACAGTTGTTTCCTTGTTCAGACCTTTGCTTGCAGGAACATGTTGGGAGATTGGAACCTTTGCCTGTAGGATAGAAAATGACAGATTAGGGGAACGGAATGTCACATTTCCAGACATGTCTGGGGAAAAAAGATTTAGAACATCAAGCTTCTTTGACCTCTTCCCTCCTTCCTTTCAACCATGCCTTTTAGACATTCCTCTTCTCACTGACAGGCATCTTACATAGTCCAAGACCAAAAGAAAACACCCCACTTTCTCCCTAAACTACAGGTCTGCTGGGCAATGCAGGGACTGAGACACATTTGTCTGCCAGTAGCCCATCACAAAGGTCAAGCACAAATAAGTGTTAAAGACAAGGTTGATTTGATTTACGTGATTCAAGAAATGTCTTCATCTCTGCAGCAATTATGTTATAATAACTGTAGCCACCATCTAACTAGTAGCCACTATTTGTTGGGAATTATCTTAGGCTCTCACTAATCCATAAGATAGCCCTCTACAGTATTAGCTCCAGTTCATAGACAAGGAAACTGAGGCTTCTGCATTCTCCTTGACTGTCTTCACTCCATCTACCTTTGATTTTTCTGTCTTTTAATTTTCCCTGCTCCCTCCTGCTCCAGATCTTTTGCACATGCTGTTCCTTCTAAATATAATACTCTTCCCCCAACCCCCTTTAAATTATGATACAGTTTAGAACTTATCTAACAGTGTAATTATACATTCATTAGTTTCATTTTAAAATAATGTCTGCCTCCCACTTGATACTCTGAGGTCCATGAGAGCAGGGATTAACAGGTGCCTTTGTTCACCATCATATCATCAGAAATTTGTGCAATACCAGGGACATGATAGGGACTCAATAATAGAGGTTACACTAATTAGTTTGCTCAAATTGGCAGAGCTAAGAGTCAAACCTACTTCTGCCTGTGTGTGTTGCCTCCAACATATTCATGACATTTCACAAAAAGAAATCAACCTTAAATTAATAACCTAAAAAGAAGTGCCAAGGAAAAGGAGCTAGGCAAACAGTTGCACAAACACAATTGCAAAACATAGGTCTTGGGCTGAATGACATTGCAAAGTCTTCAACTTTTGAGTTCATGGAGACCCCCTGTCCTTTCTACCCGACTTCTCTCATAGTTACCTCTCCATCTGTCTATCTAGCAATCTGTGGCTTAGGTTCGCACCACTCTTCCTACCCTTTCCTTGTCCTCGATTAATTTCTGTTGCCTTCAGCCTAAGTTTATCATTAGATATAGATATAGATATAGATATATACATACATATACATATAGACATATATGTCTATGCTTTTGGAAAGTATTAAAATGGATTCTTGAGTCACATTGGAAAACAAAAAACTTCAAATTAAACTTTTTTCATTGGCCACAGTCTACTTTCATTTTTCATGTAGCTCCATCCTTCCATTATAACTCATAACTTCAGTCTTGGAAGCATCACTTTTGAGATCTTTGCCCTCTCCTGTTCACACATCTGTAAATAGCAGTAACAGCTCCTATTAATTGAGCAACTATTATGTGAAAGGCACATGGTGCTTCACTTACCTCTCCTTATATAATATGACTACATCTGAGGTCTCTATCAAGGTTCTTATGTCACAGATGAGGAAACTAGGGCTCCAAGAGTTTAGCTGGCCAAGGCACAAACCCAGTATGAAGCAGGACCAGAATTAAAATCACATCTGATCACAGTGTCTCTGTTCTTTCTGCCAAACTGCAAAATGGTCAAAACATTTAACTCAATTTAAAAGAAGTAATAAGGTGGAAGCGTGCACTCGGATCCTTAGGCACCACTTTCCCCTTCGCGAGTAGAGCCTGGGTACAGAAACTCACCATCCTTTGCCTGATTTCATCAAACAAGCCTTCTGACAGGTCTCCAATCCTCTAGCTTTCTCCGGGCTTCAGTCTCTCTTCTCCAGGATGACCCAGCCATGGAGCTGAAAGGATCTTGGTGTTCTGGCCAGGTGTCAGGCCTGAGCCTCTAAGGTGGGAGAGCTGAGTTCAGGACACTGGTCCACCAGAGACCTTCTGACCCCTCATAATACCAATCAGCAAAAGCTCTCCCAGAGATCCCCATCTCAAAGCTAAGACCCAGCTCCACTCAACGACCAGCAGGCTCCAGTGCTGGACACCCCATGCCAAACAACTAGCAAGACAGGAACACAACCCCACCCCTTAACAGAGAGGCTGCCTAAAATCATAATAAGTTCACAGACACACAACCGGACACGGTCCTGCCCACCAGACAGGCAAGATCCAGACTCATCCATTAGAACACAAGCATCAGTCCCTTCCACCAGGAAGCCTACACAACCCACTGAACCAACCTCAGCCACTGGGGGCAGAAACCAAAAACAATGAGAACCACGAAACTGCATCCTGTGAAAAGGAGACCCCAAACACAGTAAGTTAAACAAAATGAGAAGACACAGAAATACAGAGCAGATGAAGGAGCAAGGTAAAAACAAACCACACAAAACAAATGAATTGGAAATAGGCAGTCTACCTGAAGAAGAATTCAGAGTAATGATCGTAAAGATGATCCAAAATCTTGGAAACACAGTGGAGAAAGTGCAAGGAACGTTTAACAAGGACCTAGAAGAAGTAAAGAGCAAACAATGATGAACAACACAATAAATGAAATTTTAAATTCTCTAGAAGGAATCAATAGAAGAATAACTGAGGCAGAAGAACAGGTAAGTGACCTAGAAGATAAAATAGTGGAAATAACTACCACAGAGCAAAATAAAGAAAAAAGAATGAAAAGAATTGAGGACAGTCTCAGAGACCTCTGGGACAACATTAAAAGCACCAACATTCGAATTATAAGGGTCCCAGAGAAGAAGAGAAAAAGAAAGGGACTGAGAAAATATTTGAAGAGATGATAGTTGAAAACTTCCTAAATATGGGAAAGGAAATAGTCAGTCAAGTCCAGGAAGAGCAGAGAGTCCCATACAGGATAAATCCAAGGAGAAACATGCCAAGACACACATTAATCAAGTTATCAAAAATTAAATACAGAGAAAAAATATTAAAAGCAGCAAGGGAAAAACAATAAATATCATACAAGGGAATCCCATAAGGTTAACAGCTGATCTTTCAGCAGAAACTCTGCAAGCCAGAAGGGAGTGGCAGACATATATAAAGAGATGAAAGAGAAAAACCTACAACTAAGATTACTCTACCCAGAAAGGATCTCATTCAGATTCTATGGAGAAATTAAAACCTTTACAGGCAAACAAAAGCTAAGAGCATTCAGCACCATCAAACCAGCTTTACAACAAATGCTAAAGGAACTTCTCTAGGCAGGAAACACAAGAGAAGGAAAAGACCTACAATAACAAACAAAAAACAATTAAGAAAATGGTAATAGGAACCTACATATCAATAACTACCTTAAATGTAAATGGATTAAATGCTCCAACCAAAAGACATAGACTGGCTGAATGGATCCAAAAACAAGACTCGTATATATGCTGTCTGCAAGAGACCCACTTCAAACCTAGGGACACATACAGACTGAAAGTGAGGGGATGGAAATGGAAATCAAAACAAAGCTGGAGTAGCAATTCTCATTCTCATCAGACAAATTCTCATCAGAAAAAACAGACTTTAAAATAAAGACTATTACAAGACTCAAAGAAGGACACTACATAATGATCAAGGGACTAATCCAAGAAGAAGATATAACAATTGTAAATATTTATGCACCCAACATAAGAGCACCTCAGTTCATAAGGCAAATGCTAACAGCCTTAAAAGGGGAAATTGACAGTACACAATAATAGTAGGGGACTATAACACCCCACTTTTACCAATGGAAAGATCATCCAAAATGAAAATAAATAAGGAAACCCAAGTTTTAAATGACACATTAAACAAGATGGACTTAATTGATATTTATAGGACATTCCATCCAAAAACAACAGAATACACTTTCTTCTCAAGTGCTCATGGAACATACTCCAGGATAGATCATATCTTGGGTCACAAATCAAGCCTTGGTAAATTTAAGAAAATTCAGAATTGTATCAAGTATCTTTTCTGACCACAATGCTATGAGACTAGACATCAATTACAGGAAAAGATCTGTAAAAAATACAAACACATGGAGGCTAAACAATACAGTACTAAATAACCAAGAGATAACTGAAGAAATCAAAGAGGAAATCAAAAAATACTAGAAACAAATGACAGTGAAAACACAGTAACCCAAAACCAATGGGAAGCAGCAAAAGCAGTTCTAAGAAGGAAGTTTATAGCCATACAGTCCTACGTCAAGAAACAAGAAAAATCTCAAATAAACAACCTAACCTTACACCTAAAGCAATTAGAGAAAGAAGAAAAAAAAAAAAACCCTCGAAGTTAGCAGAAGGAAAGAAGTCATAAAGATCAGATCAGAAATAAATGAAAAAGAAATGAAGGAAACGATAGCAAAGATCAATAAAACTAAAAGCTGGTTCTTTGAGAAGATAAACAAAATTGATAAACCATTAGCCAGGCTCACTAAGAAAAAAAGGGAGAAGACTCAAATCAACAGAATTAGAAATGAAAAAGGAGAAGTAACAACTGACACTGCAGAAATACAAAGGATCATGAGAGATTACTACAAACAACTATATGCCAATAAAATGGACAACCTGGAAGAAATGGACAAATTCTTAGAAAAGCACCACCTTCCAAGACTGAACCAGGAAGAAATAGAAAATATAAACAGACCAATCACAAACACTGAAGTTGAAACTGTGATTAAAAAGCTTCTAACAAACAAAAGCCTAGGACCAGATGGCTTCACAGGCGAATTCTATCAAACATTTAGAGAAGAACTAACACCTATCCTTCTCAAATTCTTCCAAAATATAGCAGAGGGAGGAATACTCTCAAACTCATTCTATGAGGCTACCATCACCCTGATACCAAAACCAGTGGTTAAATATGAGTTGCAATGTAGAATCTGAAACGATGTCAATGAAGTTTTTATACTCTGATATAATAAAATCATCTGGTCTGTTTTAAACTTTGGATGGATCTTTTACCCGTGCAAGATTCTGTGACATTATGTATTGATAATTTGGAAAATATTGGCTTAATGACTTATGCAGATCTTCCAAATGTTAAGACATTTCATTATATAATATCAAAAAATCACATTGTCTATATCATCACTGGTCTCATCAGAAAAGTGCTGAAGAATTGGGAAAACTCTTCCCAAGAATCACAAAAATATACTCCAGAAAATCACAAAAACATATTCAATATCATTAATCATTGGGGTAATACAAATTAAAACCACAATGAGATACAACTATATACCTAATAGAATGGCTAAAATTAAAAAGACTAACCATACCCAGTGTTGATGAATATGTGAAACAATTAGGATTCACATGTGGACAGAATGGGGAGCAGGATTACAAAGGAGCATGAGGATACTTCTGATGGTGATAGACATGGTCATTATCTTGAATGTGATGATGATTCCATGGTGGTATACATATGTCAAAACTTACTAAATTGTATGTTTTAACTATGTACAGATTATTATATATCAACTATACTCAGTAAAACTTAATACATGACAAAAAATCCAATTGTCCAAACTGAAAGTTAAAGAAATGTACTCAGAATATTCCCTTCTCTTAACTTTCACATTGCATATTGACAAGTAATATAAATTTCACCTATGAAAACTAATTATGATATTATTTCTGTTTTCATTGTTATCAATGAAAGAGGATTGGTGGGAAATGTCTGATGCCTGGTAGAAGTTCAATAAACATTTGTTAAATAAGAAGATAAATCTTCGTTAGAACCTGCAACCATTCCAAGTAAATGTACGGGCTAAGTAAGATCACTGTGGTGACTATACAGATGCAGTTTCAAAACAAGCAAATTGTCCACAAGCAGTAAGGAACACATCAGTACCTGCTTGTGAGTAGGAGTGAGGGACTACAACGGGGAGGAGGGAAATGTGGGGGTGATGGAAATATTCTCTGTCTTGATTGCAGTGGTGGTTGCAGGGTGTGTACATTCGTCAAAACTCAAAACTGTACACTTAAGATGGGTGCATTGTATTAGGCATAAATTACACCTTAATAAAATTTATTTAAACAGAAAAACTAAATTATAATGCAGGAGAAAATTGAGAACTATTCCTCTACATTCCTGGGATTGTTGGCCCAACAAAATATAAAGCAGCAAAACTACAGAATATTAGATGTCAAAGCAAAGACTATGTAGCTGTGGAAATTAATAAAAAAAATACATAGCCTAAATGAAAAATGTTCAGATATACTAATATTAATTCCAGATCATTTTATTCTAACTAATAAGCAGACACTACCCAATAATTACAGTTACTTAAGTGTTTAACCCAGTTCTGCCAAAATGCTGTGATCTATGTGATGTCACAAGAATTTACCCCAAGAAGAATCCCTTAGCACAAAGAGGATATGCTCCAGGAGCTGCATATTGTGACTGTAACCAACACAAACTCAACTGTATCTTGTTTTCTGAAATTATGCAAGCATCTATGCTTAGAATATATGATGGAGTAGCCAGGGTTATTAAGGGTGGGACAGAAAGCAATTGTGCATCCTTCGAAGAAAAACAATAGTTAATAGCTTAGAACATTGTTTTTAAGTCTGTCATTATGTATGATACCTTTGAGCACATCATATAGAGTCAGGATTAATGAAATTTGTGTTATTTGTTTGATAATCATATGTCCATGATTTCCTTGAAAATTCTTAATTTCATGTATTCTATCCAGGAATCCAATCAAATATTCCAATTTTTTGTTTAGAAATATTGTCATCATTACAATACGGCCTTAAAAAACATCCAGGTTACAACCTGACTTTCAGCAGCATTCAACTATTGGGTTGGCCAAAAAGTTCATTTGAGGTTTTTCTGTTATGGAAAACCCAAACGAACTTTTTAGCCAACACAATACTATACTGAAGTTTCAGTACACTGATCTTAATTGCTTATAAGCTGTTACTGCATGGAATTGAAGTTTTCATACATTATTATTATTATTATTATTACTATTACATTATTAGTTCTTTTCCAAAACTTGAAGAGAGGTCTTACATGGTATCAAAAATTCTGTGCGTTGGGAGAGAAGGAATGGAGAAACAGAATGGAATACAGATCAAATTAGCTAAATGCCATATTTATAAAAACAACAATCACTGTCACATTCCATTGAATTTCTTTATGTTTTGTACACAATTATCAGTTTTCAAAAGCAGTACCATTTAGGGTGGGATAATGACTACTGCTCATTTCATTTATTTGAAAATGATTCTCTATTCATTTACTGAATACATTTGTTTATATATATTGAATATTAATCTCTTATCAGTCATATCATTTGCAAATATTTTCTCCCATTCTGTAAGTTGTCTTTTCGTTTTGACAGTTTCCTTTGCTGTGCAAAAGCTTTTAAGTTTAATTAGATCCCATTTGTTTATTTTTGCTCTTATTCCTTTTACTTTAGAAGATGGATCAAAAAAATAATGCTGGGCTTCACTGGTGGCGCAGTGGTTGAGAGTCCACCTGCCAATGCAGGGGACACAGGTTCGTGCCCCAGTATGGGAAGATCCCATGAGCCATGGCCACTGAGCCTGTGCGTCCAGAGCCTGTGCTCTGCAACGGGAGAGGCCACAACAGTGAGAGGCCCGCATACAGAAAAAAAAAAAAAAAAAAAAAAAAAAAATTGCTACAATTTATGTCAGAGAGTGTTCTGCCTATGTTTTCCTCTAGGAGTTTTATAGTATCTGGTCTTACATTTAGGTTTTTAATCCATTTTGAGTTTATTTTTTTATATGGTGCTAGAGAATGTTCTAATTTCATTCTTTTACATGTATTTGTCCAGTTTTCCTTGCACCACTTATTGAAGAGACTCTCTTTTCTCCATTGTATATTCTTGCCTCCTTTGTTGTAGATTAATTGACCATAAGTGTGTTGGTTTATTTCTGGACCCTCTATTCTGTTCCACTGATCTATGTGTCTGTTTTTGTGTTAGTATCATTCTGTTTTTGTGTTAGTATCATACTGTTTTGGTTACTGTAGCTTTGGAATATAGTCTGAAGTCAAGGAGTGTGATTCCTCCAGTTCTGTTCTTCTTTCTCAAGATTGCTTTGGTTATTTGGGGTCTTTGTGTTTCCATACAAATTTTAAAATTAATTGTTCTGGTTATGTGGAAAATACCATTTTGATAGGGATTTTGATAGGGATTGTATTGAATCTGTAGACTGCCTCAGGTAGCATGATCATTTTAACAATATTAATTCTTCCACTCCATGTTGGTGAGGATGTGGAGAAAAGGAAACACTTTTACATTGTTGGTGGGAAAATAAATTGGTGTAGCCACTGCATAATATAGTATAGAGGTTTCTCAAAAAACTAAAAATAGAGCTACCATATGATCCAGCAATCCCACTCCTGGGTATATATCCAAAAAACATACAAACCCCAAAACTCTAATTCAAAAAGATACATACACCCCAATGTTCATAGAAGCATTATTTAAATTGCCAAGGTATGGAAGCAACCTAAGTGTCCATCAACAGATGAATGGAATATACAATGGAATACTACTCAGCCATAAAAAAAGAATGAAGTTTTGCCATTTGCAGTAACATGGATGGACTTGAAGGGCATTGTGCTAAGTGAAAAAAGTTAGACAGAGAAAGATAAGCACTGTATGATATCACTTATATATGGAATCTAAAAAATACAAAAAAACTAGTGAATATAACAAAACAGGAGCAGACTCACAGATATAGAGAACAAATTAGTGGTTTCCATTGGGGGGAGGGGCAACATAGAGGTGGGGCAATGGGAGGTACAAACTATGGGGGTAAGTTAGATTCAAGGATGTAGTGTACAACACAGGGAACATAGTCAATATTTTGTAATAACTGTAACTGGAAAATAATCTTTAAAAATGTTATTAAAAATGTTATAAAAAGTTTTTAATTTAAATAAAGAGTACATTTGTTAAAAAAACATTGTGCCTTCTACTTCTTAAAATCTATCTAAACACCTCTATGCCCTGTGTTTTTCTGTCACTGAATTTTGAAAATATGTGTGCTTTGAAATCTCTTTTCTCCTATGGCAGAGAAGACTGAATGGAGTCCATCCAGATGTTGAAGATTTTTAGTTTCTTGAGGGCAGAGATTGTCTTATTCATCTTTGTATGACCATCTCTGCACCTGCCTGGCACAAAGTAATTTTTCTTTTTCTTTTCTGTTTTTTTGAAAAGAAAGGTAGACTGCTACATGTGTGCCTCATTCAGATGTATCTGGAGTCTTGAAAGCATGACTGCCCTACGTTCTCCTATAAATGCACCTTGAGAGCTTGTTGGGTAATTTCATCAGGGGAGAACAGCTACTCATATCCCCTTGGCCAAAGAACGGTCTGCCTATGTAGGGGAAGGTCATCTTCTTTGACCTAGGGGAGCATGCAGCTGCAGGAAGGACATTCTTGGAGGGGTGAGGGAGAAAGGGGACACCTCCTAGCCAGCCAGTTTAGCTATATCAACCCTTGTGATCAATGGGGTGACAGATGTCTCAGTCAGATCAACCTTATATTCCAGTAATTTTTCAATGTCTGACTAAGCTGAATGCTTTCCACTGGCCATTACACTATTGAAAACCAGTCCAAATTGAAGATAAGAGAGGAGAAAGAAAATGCATTAGAAACGGAGATTATTTTATCACTTCTCAATTAATATAATGTTTTTCATTGTTCAATTGTAAAAGCAGTTGTGTGGCATTTATGCCCATGATTAGGACAAACTAGAGCCTGATTCAAAAGTCAATATAAGTACAAAATATACAATAACTACAGAAGAGTGAGGCTTTTTAAAAATTTATCAACTATGGGCTTCCCTGGTGGCGCAGTGGTTGAGAGTCCACCTGCCGATGGAGGGGACACGGGTTCGTGCCCTGGTCCGGGAAGATCCCACATGCTGCGGAGCGCCTGGGCCCGTGAGCCATGGCCGCTGAGCCTGCACGTCCGGAGCCTGTACTCCGCAACGGGAGAGGCCACAACAGTGAGAGGCCCGCATACTGCAAAAAAAAAAAAAAAAAAAAAAAAAAATCATCAACTATATAAGAGTTTTTAAATGGCCTGTACATTAATAACAGCATTACTTTAATTAAATTTTTAGGGGAATTTTAGAAGGGAATTTCCCCTCCCTTATTTTTCTCAACAATTTTTTAAAAACTCCAAGTTCTAAAGTCTTTGTTTTTATTTAAAACGCAATTAAATGTTTCTTAATTTAAACAGGAAATGATGGTTTATTCTTCAAATTCAAGAAAAATGTTGGGATTTTTCCCAGAGAATTAATGTTGTTATTATAATTTATTAAGATCTCTATGGCAAAATTCCCAAATGTAAAATGTATTTATTTTAAGCTTTACATATTGGAAAAATAATTTATCCTGTTGCCTTATCAATGCCTGGCTTCCTTTTTAAGGCGATTTCTAGTTAGGTTTTTATTGCGAGTCCGCTCATTGTTTGGAGCTCCTCTGCTTCCTTTCTTTACTTCATTTAGTGCGTTGCCTTGGCTTCCAGTGCAGCCTCAGATACCTAACAAGGTGTAGGCTATGAAACAAACTGGTATGAGTGACCCACAGCAGTTGGGTCATAGTGTTAGAATCAAGCAATTTGTTGTTCTCTTTGTATTTTCTTCCAGTTGCAATCAGCTCTAAATATTTTTCAGGAGTGATTTAGTGGGATGTAGAAATGACCCATTCTAATTATACACATCTCTTTTTTTCTCCTTTTCTGTGCCATTTCTATGGGTGATTGTATCCCTGCAGCAGAATTATATTAAGAACACATTGTGATGGACATATATACACTACCAAATGTAAAATATAGCTAGTGGGAAGCAGCCACATAGCACAGGGAGATCAGCTCAGTGTTTTGTGACCACCTAGAGGGGTGGGATAGGGAGGGTGGGAGGGAGATACAAGAGGGAGGAGATAATGGGGACATATGTATATGTTTAGCTGATTCACTTTGTTATACAGCAGAAACTAACACACTATTGTAAAGCAATTATTCTCCAAGAAAGATGTTTAAAAAAAAAACACACATTGTGATCTTAAGATTTCTCTCACTTTCCAAGTAATAATATATTAGTGTGTACGCATGTTCATGTGTGTGTACATGTGTGAGAAAAACACCAGATGTATCAGTTAGCCTGTGCCCTGAAAAATACCACCCTAAAACTTAGTGGCTTAACGCAACAGCCATTATGCAGCTCATAGTTCTGTGGATCAGCAATTTGGGCTGGGCTCAGGTGGGCAGTTCTGCTATTCTCAGTTGAACTCTGTTACGGGTCTTCAGTCAGCTGCAGGTTAGCTTACTGACTCTCCTTTTAGGCTGTCAGCTGGGGTAATAAAACAACAGAGCCAAGGGTCTCTCATCATCCTACAGGCTAGCCCAGGCTTGTTCACATGGTTGTTCAGGGCCCCAAGAGCAATAAAAGGGTATGTGCCAGTGCACAACTAGTCTTCAAGCCTCTGCTTACATCACTGGGTACTGACCCATTGACCAAAGCAAATCATATGGCCAAGCCCAGAACCAGTGTAAGAAAGTCCTTCCAAGGGATACAGGGAAGCAGGAACAAATGAGAGCTATTATTGCAGTCAAACCACCATTCACTTCAATGTCCTAAAACAAAGCATCAAACAAGAAAAATATCTACTTCTAGGATCCTTTAGCCCCTAGACCTGAAGTCATTAATTGCTAATATGGATAAGCCTACTGGCCTAGGAGAATTGCCAATGACAATGGAAAATCGTGAAATCACTAAATGTAAATAAACTATTTATGCTATAGTGAGCAGTTATTTATGTATCACAAAGCTAGAATAACCCAGAAAATTTTAGAAATAAATGATGATCAGGTTATACTGCCAGATGTTAAGTTGTACTATAAAGCTTTAATAATAATATGGAACCAATGCCAGTATAACTAGATAGGTCAATGGAACAAAGTATAAATTCTAGAATCATGTTTTAAAATATATATGCCCTTAGTACTAGATAAAAGTATCACTTCAAATCAGAAAAAAGTATGATCTTGATTTTTTTACTCAACACGTATTTATTAAGCCACCATGAATTGCTCATGAACCAATGTTTCTTTAGCCTTTGACATGGACCTGGCATTGTTCTAGGCACTGAGGACAGAACACTGGATCTAGAAGTCAAGGTCCCTGTTCTTTTAGATCTTATTTTTAATGAGAGGAGATGTAAAATAAACAGGTCACCCAAAACAATAAATATATATTCAATAATAAACAGAACAGCAAAATACATTCAGATAGTGATAACAATTGCCCTTAATGCAATAAAACAGGGGACTCTGATAGAGAAAGACTGGAGGGTTTATTTAAATAGAGTGGTCCAATGTTCATTGCAGCACTATTTACAATAGCCAGGACATGGAAGCAACCTAAGTGTCCATAGACAGATGAATGGATAAAGATGTGGCACATATATACAATGGAATATTAGTCATAAAAGAAACGAAACTGAGTTATTTGTAGTGAGGTGGATGGACCTAGAGATTGTCATATAGAGTGAAGTAAGTCATAAAGACAAAAATAAATACCGTATGCTAACACATATATATGGAATCTAAAAAAAAAAAAAAAAAGGTTCTGAAGAACCTAGGGGCAGGACAGGAATAAAGATGCAGATGTAGAGAATGGACTTGAGGACACGGGGAGGGGGAAGGGTAAGCTGGTACGAAGTAAGAGAGTGGCATGGACATATATACACTACGAAATGTAAAATAGATAGCTAGTGGGAAGCAGCCGCAAAGCACAGGGAGATCAGCTCAGTGCTTTGTGACCACGTAGAGGGGTGGGATAGGTAAGGTGGGAGGGAGGGAGACCCAAGAGGGAGGGGATATGGGGATATATGTATACATATAGCTGATTCACTTTGTTATAAAGCAGAAACTAACACACTATTGTAAAGCAATTATACTCCAATAAAGATGTTAAAAATAAATAAAAATTAAAAATAGAATGGTCATGGGAGGCCTCTCCGAGGAGTAACATTTGAGGAGAAAAAAAAAAAGAAAAAAATGAAAAGAAAGAAGCCGTGACAAGAGCAGAGCTTTCTTGGCAGAGACAATACCAAATGCAAAGGCAGTGAGGCAAGAACCAGCTTGGTGTGTCCCAGGAACAAAAATCAAACCAGGACAGCAAGAGAGAGTCAGTATCAGGAGAGCAGAGAATCAGTAAGGTCAAAGATGTAGGGAGTTCAGATCTAGATTTTATCCCAGATACAGGGGACAACCGGCAGAAAGGTTTTCAGCAAAAGAGATGAAAGGTGGCATTGTGATCTGGTTTTTGTTTATAGGAGATTACATTGGCTACAGGTGGAGAATGGACTATTGTGAGACAAGAGTACAGCCAGAAAGACCAGTTAGGAGGCCATTTGTAGTATCTGAGCAAGAAGTGATACTGCCTAATCTAGCAGGTAGTGGAGATGCAGAGACTAAGATACAACTTCAAGACTTGCTGGGAGTGGAAGGATGGAAAGAAAAGAATCAAGTGACTATTAAACATTTGGCCTGAAGAAATAGACTGACAGATATTGAGAACAAACTAGTGGTTACTGATAGGGAGAGGAGAAAGATAGGAGTAGGGGATTAAGAGGTACAAACTACTATGTATAGAATAAATGAGCTACAGGATATGTTACACAGCACAGGGAATATAAGCAATATTTTATAATAACTTTAGATGGAGTATAACCTATAAAAAATTTTAATCACTATGTTGTACACCTGAAACTAATATAATATTGTAAATCAACTATATCTCAAATATATAAATAAGTAAGTAAGTGAATAAACAAATAAAACTCTGGCCTGAGTTAACAATGAACCTGCTAGTTATGTGCTAGGCTTTGGAGATAAAATAGAGCAGAAGACATAGTCCTTACCTTGTGGAATTTATAATCTATAATTAGTCAATAAATCCTACTTGGTTAATAACTAATAATTTTTAAAAATTAATTTAGATTTAAATATCACAGTTGTTAGCATCATAAAGTCCAGATGGGTTGAGATGTTAAATTTAATAGATAATCTCTAAATAAATAAACTAGAAGAAAAAAATATATATATATACTTTAAGGATGGGAAAGCTTTTTAACACTGAGTTATAAGCAATAAAGAAAAATAGTAATAAATTTAATAACTAAATTTTTAAACTCTCGTAGGTCAAAAATTATCATAAACAAAGTTAAAAGGCAAATAATACTGGGAAATATAGTCACAGCATATATGACAATATGTTGATGTGATTAATATATAAAGAGATCTTAGAAATCAATACCGAAGAAATGAACAAAGAGTACAATAAACAAAAAGCAAAAATGCAGGGTCAGTCTAAATGTGAGTTCAGTCTTACAGGTAATCAATAATATACATATTTAAAATAGGATATGATTTTTTTACCTTTCAAATAGGGAAATGTTTAAAAGAAGAAAAACAATCCAAGAGTTACTCCAGGAGTATAAAATTGGGAGACACTTGAGAGAAATTCTATGAAAATGTGCATTACCTTTCATCTGGCAACTTGATTTTTTGAAATGTCTAAAAGGCATAATTGTGGTTGTGTGCAATTGCATACAAATATTTACTACAGCGTTGTTTATAGTAATATAAATTTCTCAATAGAGAACTGATTAAATAAATAATGGTATATCCATATGGTGTAATACAGTGCAGCTAGTTAAAAACATATTGCAGAAAAAAAACTGACTGACATGTGGTAAATTGTTCATAATATGTTTAATGTGATAAAAGCAGGTTATAAAACAATAAGCAAATGTAATAGCATTTTGGTAAATATCCATAGAGAAAGTATGTCAATAAAGACATTCACCAAATTGTTCTTGGTAACTATATTTGAGAGATGGAATTGTAGGTGAATTTTTTCCTCTACATATCTGTGCTTTTCATATTTTCCACATGTGCAATTATGTATTTTTTATATTACAAAATAAAAATTACATATTTATAAAAGGTTAAGTACTCCAGAACAAAAGGAATCACTGAAACTAGTGAAAGGAAACCAGTTGAAAATGAATAATCAGAATAAAGGTTTCAAGGATGCTTGCAGATAAAAAAGGCAAAACAAGGTTTCTCTGATACTGATAATAAAGAAATGCAGACAATGGGAGTGGGGCATGGATTTGAACAAAGACATTCTGGAGCCTAGGAGCTGTGGATGCTGCAGCTGCTGTTAGTCATCATTCAAAGGTCAGTCCATACCAGCAGTCACAAATGGGGGGTTGTAAGGCCAACGTGGCCATCAAATGAATCCCCACAGGTAATACCAGGTCACACTGTCCTCATATATGAGGTTGTAGAAGGTTTGATTGTAATTCAATAAGCCCATTTGCCTGTTCAGTTTATTAAAATAGCCCAAGGAATGATCAGTCTGATCATCCCTGGTCTCCACACACTGC
The DNA here is from genome assembly GCF_025265405.1 of Mesoplodon densirostris. NCBI lineage: Eukaryota > Metazoa > Chordata > Mammalia > Artiodactyla > Ziphiidae > Mesoplodon > Mesoplodon densirostris. The sequence goes on along the minus strand of NC_082661.1, from coordinate 188,437,815 downwards.
AAGTTAACTAGATAAACTGTCTGACCTTTCAAACATAGAGAATCTTTAAAGTTCTATATCAAATATGTAACCTGCAAATCTAGAGTGACGGTCAGTCTGTTAATTTGACATTTGAATACACAGGACACCAGAAATCAACTCTGCCTACTCAACTCATTGTAGGAATTATATTTAATTCCTTTTGAGGGCTCTGAGGTTTATTCTTGTAAAATAACCTTTTTTTTTTTTTTCATGATCAAAGTGCTTTACACAGGAAACAGGTAAAGTACCAATGATACCAAAAAGTGCATTTGTGTGAGTGTAAATAAAAGCACTATTTCCAGAGTATCTGTCATCTGGGTGTCTCTAAGTTTTTGGTGCCCTTTTTTGGGGTCTGATTTTACTAATTTTAAGTAAATTTGGTAGTTTTCAAAGAGGGAGCTCTTTTTTTTTTTTTAACTGTCAGTTCCTTTATCCATTCCTTTCTTTTTAATTGAGGTATAATTGACATATAATATTATACTAGTTGCAGGTATACAACATAATGATTCAATATTTACATATATTGTGACATCATCACCATAATAAGTCTAGTTAACTAGACTTTAGTGCCTTTTTTAAAATTAGAGGTATTAAGGAAAAGCAGTCTCCAAACACAATTCACTAGGTAGTGACTAAATTACTATTCATTTCCTCTTGTATACTTTTATTACAATAGTTTTGAAATTTTGATATCTACCAGATTCTTCTGTGAAGCTTATTTAAAACATACCCTAGATCTACCACCTACTAGATCTACTAGATCTACCAGCTAGTAGATCTACTAGATCTACCCTAGATCTACTAGATCGGAGTCTCATAGGTGCTGAGGCCCATGGGTTATGAGTGTTTCGCAAGATACTGGGTGGCTCTTGTTTGCTCTGAGCGGGAGAACCACCGCTCTGGGTGAAAAGGTGCCAGTAAGGAAAGGAGGTGGCAAAAGAACAAGGGGGGAAAATTAAGAAATTTCTGATTAAAAGAGAAGATTTTCAAAAGAAAGACAAGTGAATAACGACATTCAGTCCTAGTCGGTGTCATTTCTTAAAGACTATTTCTCTACAGACTAGAGAGGAGAGATTCGAATCCGGCCAGTTCAGAGGTTAAAGCGTTAACCAGCATGTCAATTCACTTGTCCTCAAGATGTGTGACAGGGAGCAAAGGAGAGTTCCTATCAGTGGTTCCGAAGAAAGAAAGTAAACACTCCCAACATGCACTGAGGCACAGGGAGTGGCTCAGGTTTCTAACACCTCCCTGCTGTGGCGAAAAGGAGTAATAATTAACAGTTTCTTGGGCTTGCTGTTCGTGGGAGGGACACTGCCAGGCGCAGAGGGAGCCCCTCCCGGGCAGGAGCGTGTGCGCCCCTCCTCCCGCGCTTGTCTCCGACCCCGGCTCCACCTCCGGGACAGGTGAGCAAGCCCTGACTCTCCAACGAAGATCAGAGTTTGGAACTGAGGAGGAAAACACACTCTCCGGAGCAGGTTCAGCTCAACAACGAAGGTAAAAATCTCCCATTCACAGTGTAGCAGGTGAAACATGGGGGTAGGGGAAAACAAAAACCCTCTAGTCTACTCCCTGAGGTCAAGTTGAGGGCAAGTTGTTAGAAAGCAAAATCCATAGGGAGCCAAGTTTGAAGGCGTGCATGTGTCAGAGCAGCCCTAAACCCGGACGTATTTTCCTTTTGATTTTTTCAGAACACCCTTTCCTGACCAAGGTAAGCATATGGGGAGGGGGGGGGGGGGAAGAAGGGAGGGCTTGAAGGTAAGTGTGGCCATCAAACCCTCCCCCCTTTTCTGACAGGTGTCGAACTCAAGTTCTTCACCCGGATTTGTGGTTTGCCTGGAAAAGATACTAGACTCCTGCATGACTTCCCCCTTTCCCTCAGTACCCTTATGGTTACAAGGTTACGTTCAACCAGCAGACTTGAAAGGTCTTTTTAATTGCGGTTCAGCTAAACTTTTATTATTTTCCACAAATCAACAGAGACTTCACACACACACACACACACACACACACACACACAAAATTGAAAAGGATTTCTGATATAATTTAAGACTGCCCCAAACAATGAAAGGATAATCATAATTAAATAAGAGTCCATGAGTTAAGGGTCCAATTCTGAAGCAAGAGAGCTATAGGTTCAAATCTTGGCTTTGCCACTTACTGGTTTGTCCCATAGCAAGTTACTTAACCTAGCCAAGTCTCAGTTTGTCATCTATAAAATAAACGTCATACCAGGATCTGCCAATAGGGCTTTGATGGGAATTAAACACTTAGCAAGCCTTCTATAAATAGCTATATGTAGTGCCTCCAATTAGCATTAAGAAATTTGCAGCTCTGCCAAAGGGTCCATGTCAAGGAGGGTGAGTGAGCTAGTGAGACCAGACAGTATGGGGGTACCGCAGTTGAACTGGTTTCCAGTGAGTGGGTCCAGGACACAAAAGCAGATGGCAAGTGGGCAAAGCATGACCTCTGAGTAGCAATGAAATTATCTGGCTTCTTGCCACTTTTCCAATAGAGTATGTGGTGGCAAATTCAAACTTTTTGCTACTCAATTATTTTTACTTTGGAGAAGTCTCACTTATATGAATATGTTATTTCTAACAAGAAACAATAATTTCATAATAGGAGAGAAACACTCAACCCCCTGCTGTAGAACTCATCAATTTTGAGTTTTATTTATGAGAGAGACTGCCCCTGAATAACTTTGATAAAATTAGACCATATAGTCCATGTTCTTACATTGTAGCACATATTGTATTGTTTGTATTAAAGTGATATGGACTTTTATTTGTGTTTACGGACAAGAAATATAAACGAATGATACCTGTGTTTTGCTGGTCTTTACCAGTTAAATTATAGGGAAGTGAACTTACTTTATGAATTTTTCTTTAAAGGGCATTTTGGTTAATGTTGCTGATGGTTTTATTAATGTGGATAACTTTGAGGAAGTAATAAACTTAGTAGGTGTGACTAGCAATGTATTTCCAATTATGACATTTTATCTTTTTATTTTATTCATATAAAACAGTTAAATGCTTTGCAATTGATCCTAGCTTAATATTATCATTGTTTTAATGGATTCAAATTGCAGGGTTGAAAATCTGCAAAGTATGTACTGTGTTTTTGTTTTGTTTATTTGAGTTTTACTTTGGTTTTTTTTTGTTTTTAGAGCTAGAAGGAACTTTTTTTTTTCTTCCAGTTTTATTGAGATATAATTGACATACAGCACTGTATGAGTTTAAGGTGTACAGAGCAATGATCTGACTTACATACATCATAAAATGATTACCACAATAAATTTAGTGAACATCCATCATCTTACATAGATAAAAAATTAAAGAAATAGAAAAACAAATTTTTACTTGTGATGAAAATTCTTAGGATTTACTTTTTAACAACTTTCATATACAACATACAGCAGTGTTAATTATATTTATCATTTTGTACATTACATCCCTGGTACTTATTTGTCTTATAATTGGAAGTTTTACCTTTTGACTACCTTCATCCAATTCCCCCTCCCACCCACCCTTATAATGGGATAGTGACTGGAGAATTGGAGATAGAATTCTAAAGCCAAGTAAACTGAACTGTACTATTATATTGTCCTCCGGGGCTTGATTGAGTTTAGTGTAGTTTAACTAAAAACTTATAAAATAATCCAATCTATTTAGAATAAATTATAGTACCAGTGTTTACTAAATAGTTTTCAAAGAGGAAATATGCCTTTATGCTGAATAAATATTGTTAGAATTTAAACAAGTTATCAATATTTGAGTTTTGTATTCCTTAATAGGCATATATCTAAATAACAAACAGTGGCCCCAACTGAGATAAATCCATTAGCCATACTTGAGAATAATTTGAGACTTATTTATTTAACCACATAACCCGTTATAAATCTTCCTAAAGTCTATTTTAGTATACAAATGTTTTTCTGCTATTTCTAATGCTTATAAAATTTTGTGATAAACTATTAAATGTTTCGGTCAATCAGAAGAGATAGAAGTAATCAGCAGTGATTAAGCAAAAATTAACTTTTCTTGGTTACATTTAAAATAGTATAACATATATGTAATATGTCTTTTTAACATGTAATTCAAGGTTTCATATTTGATACTTGTTTTAACTTCCTAAAGTAAGATGCATCCTGTTCCTTTCATCAAGATAGAAATCTAGTGCTAATAGTCAATTTACTTGTACAGATTCTTTGGTTACAATGCAGACAGGGAATTTAGGATTGTTAGAGATACATGGGCTTCATATAAAAGTTTAGATTTTTAAAGATAGTCAAGTAAAGGTCAATTGAAAATACAACCTCCGAGAAAGAACTTCTTTTGAATGTTCTCTCTTTTCACTAAAGTCTAGGTTTAGAGAGGGTTGGATCTGTTGGAAAAAAAATTAGTCTTTTAAAGCTATCAAGTAGAGTGATTTCATCATTTCATAACATCGTCTCAAGTACCAAACGAACCAATACTACTGCTTTCAGTAGTTGAACATGAAGGTTTCTCTCTCTTAAGGGATGAGGGTGTTATCTTAGTAGCTGAGATGGTTGAAGGACATCGCCGTCATTATCCCAGAGTCTAGGAAATGGAGCTCAAGAGGAGGGCTGATTCTTTTGCAGCCAACAGATGAACAGGAAAAACTGAGCCATGGCCCCTGTGAAGTCAACCTTAGAATTTCCTCTTGGAAACCCAGATGAAACAGAAACTCTTGAGCTGTGCCATAGAAGCAATTCCAGAAGAAGCCATTGGCAGATGGAGTAGCTCCTTCCCAGACTGAGTGGTGGCAAGATGCCTTGAGTCCTGAATGGCTTCCAACTAGCTCGCTTCTCCTACTACTCCTGCTTTTCTCACCTCCCTGAGGGCACTCTGGGGAGAATGGAGCACAGGGCATTAGCGCCATGTAAATATGCAATAGCATACTAAAGGTTTGGCATTTCAAATTAGATTCCACTGGACTGACGGTGATGGTATACTCACATAGAAACCTGGTTGTTTGATATTCATCCTGTTTATCCTGTCTTAAATTCAAGCACTGTAATACAGTTTTGTTTGTATCTCAAAACAAGCATTCCCTAACTGCAATCAATATCACTTAATAAAATGATAGTGATTATAGTCCAACGCTCAACTTTTACCATCTCTACAAATGACACACATTCTTTAGAAAAAATATAGAGCCAAATATTTCCCAGAAACCACACTTTTCTTGACTCTTTTCCTGTTTTCTAAGAATTGGATAACGGTTAGAATTATAGATGTTTTGTCTTGTTTCCTTGAAGTGATGTAATTGTATACGGGTCTACTCTTCTCTACTACAAGGTTCCACGTCAGAGCTTAGAGAAAACAGCTTTATTTTAGAAGTAAATACATATTTGTAACTTTCCATTGCTTCTTCAGGCCAAAATAATAAGTAAAACAAAACCCACTATGCATACAGCCTTTAATCTTAATTCATAATTGAAATACACACTGGCTATTCTAATGTTATACTCTCTGCTCTTTTTTCTTTTTTTGGAATTTTTATGGTGTGTGTTATTAAGATATGTTCCTCGTATATGACTTAGAAAGTACATATGAAATCAAAAAGAAAATAATTATCACTCAATTTCATAGCTCTCAATTTTACTGTTAATATTTTTGTACATCTCTCCACATCTTGAATATACAGATATTCATAATTTTATATATGTATTCTCTACATACTTGCATATATACATTCACTCTAGGAGATACAAAAATGAAATGAGCAATCATCCTCTTCTAGAGGAAATCAGGTAAAATAAAATATGATTAGGGAGAGAAAGTAGTAAGTAATTAGAAAGCTGCAGATATTTTGCTATCAAAGTTCAAAGGCAGGAGAAATTCTCTTTGGCTGGAGGACCCAAGGAAATTAGCACATGTATTTTTTTTGGTTCATTGTAAAATCATGACCACTTTGACACTTCCTTCATGCAGGGGCTTCAGGAATCAGGAGCTGCAGATATAGATGCAGGCTACACTTCCTGGCTAGCACAGCAGCAGCACAGAGAGGGAGCTCATGAAATATTTGTTGATATACAAAGGAGTGAGCCAAGTTTCCCACTTTTAAACAAGCAACCATTTAATTAATCCACGTTTGGACCAAGGAAGGTACTTTAAATGAGCGGCACTTTTGAGTTCACTGAGCTTCACCTCCCATCCTCTGGCCTCATTCTGGCCAGTCCAGGCAAGCCCACATCTAAGCAGGATGCAGAGTAGGAAGAGGTGAACCACTGATGCTCTCAGATGCTCTCTGTTCTCAGCGTTGCCCAGATACTGGTGCTGACTTATTCTACTTTCTCAGGTTCCTGAACCCTGCTGCCTGCTCAGACTGATTCTATCTTCCTGGTCTTCTCTCTTCCCTGTTGAGCCTCCAAGGTCTGTTCAAGCCTAGACCTGCCTAGTACTTCTAGGACTGTTTATTTCTCCAGGATTTAATTACTTGCCTGTTTAATTCCATATCTCTTGAGCTCTAGTCTGTCTGGACATAATTAAAAAATAAATAGCCAAACATTAAATAAGTGATCTTATTTCATACACAATCTAAGTAATAAGCTCTGGCCCCAGGATGGGAGAGCCCTGTACGATTATCCCTCCCAGTGAAGTATATAGAGTTTTAACAACTACCTTCCTCCTCAAGTCATAGTTTGTTCTGTTCTACCAAAATAATCGGAACATTCAAAGTAAGACCCTTAGGCTTCTAGACCTGTAATTTTTCTTTTGTTAATAAATCTTTCTGTTAATCATAACCTCTGGTTATCCTCCTCTTAAGCCTTTTGAGGTAACTAGCTCAGACTCTTAAATTTACCAAGTCTTTATAACTTAGAGGATATTCACAAAGGCATTACCAGATTTTAATTTGCAGTGAATCGTGGTTAATGGGAATGCAAAAGGGAAACTTTTGGAATTCATAGATCTATTTCTCACTTCAGCAATTAATAATAAAATGGGACTTTTACTAAATCACATTTTTACCTTTCAGGTATTTCAATTGTTTGAATATTTTGCTTAGCCAACTTTTGGATTCAGACATGGTCGATATTATTTCCTATTCAATTAGCATATACTGCTTATGAAGACAAATTTTATCCTATTTTCATTTTTCTTTCATAATTTCCATTCAACTGTCCTTATTTCTAGGGTCAGAGAATAATGTAAGGGCTTTTGAAATTGTTTCCTTTTTAATTAATTAATTAATTAATTAATTAATTAATTTTTGGCTGCACTGGGTATTCCTTGCTGTGCACAGGCTTTCTCTAGTTGTGGTGAACAGGGGCTACTCTTCGCTGCACTGTGCAGGCTTCTCATTATGGTGGCATGTCTGTTTTCAGAGCATGGACTCTAAATGCTTGGGCTTCAGTGGTTGTGGCTCACGGGCTCTAGAGCACAGACTCAGTAGTTGTGGTGCATGGGCTTAGTTACTCCATGGCATGTAGGATCTTCCCGGACCAAGACTCGAACCCATGTCCCCTGCATTGGCGGGCGGATTCTTAGCCACCAGGGAAGTCCCAGGGCTTTTGAAATTGTTTAATCACATCTTCTGAAACTAGCTATGATTTGCTTCAGCATAGGTCATGAGTTTGACAATATAATTACATAGCGATTTTTGCTATCTTTAATGATACCTTAGCTAATTTTTTTATGAACACAAATAGAATGGATCCAATCAGGAAGCCACTGCCATGATTCTTCAGCCCATCACAGTCAATTTGCACTTTGTGCTTCTTCAGTTCAAAATATCCCCGACTTCTAGTCCCAGCTAAAATATCATATTAACTATGAGGTCAATAAAAGTTTTATTAATCGTAATTAGTCCTTTGGGTCACACCTACAATTTGACATTTAGTCAGTAACTCAACAAATATTAATTAAATCCCTTCCATGTTCTAGGCAAAATTCTAAGAACTGGATGTACACAAGTAAACAAAAAAACAAACAAAAAAGCCCACATCCTAAACAGTTCATGTTGTAGTTGGGGAATACAGGCAATGTAAATAAATAAGATCCTTTCAGATACTGATGTGTACCTAGATGAAAATAATGTGATAATGACTGACTGAGACTTGCTTAGGGAAAGCCTCTGAGAGAAGAGACCCAGGGACTGAGATCCACATCATGGGAAGCAGGCAGCCACGTGAAGGTCTGAGGTAAGGTGCTCCAAGTAGAAGGAGCAACAAGTTCAAATCCCTGAGGCAGGAATGAGCTTAGGGAGTGACTGAAAACCAGAAAGAAGGCCAATGTACTGATAGATGAAGTGTAATCAATGAGGGAAATAATGAAGGGAATGAATACTGAACAGATTGACAGGATCTTGGGGGCCATCATAAGGAGGTTATATTTTATTCTAGTTCATTCTTGGAAGTCTTTGCAATGTTTTAATCATGAAATGAGAAGATCTAATTTGCTCTTTGAAATTATCATCCTGGATGCCATGTGGAGAATGGAATATGGGTCATGATGTGGGTGCAGGGAAACCAGTCAGGAGGCTGATACAATAAACCAAGAGAACGATGGTGGTGGGTTGGCTCAGAGTGGTAGCATTGGAAACAGAAGCTTTGGAGTTACCTATTGGAGGTACCAATAGGACTTACTTTCAGACTGGAATCTAGTTATGATGAAAGAGGAAAAAATAAGACAGAGTTTTAGTTTTGGTGCCCAGTTGGGTAGATTGGAAAGAATTGTGGAGGAGGGAGTTCTGGAGCATGGGAGAAAGTCAGTGATTCTGGTTTGGCCATGTTGACACTGAGATGCCTGATAGACATCCAAGTAGAGATAAAGTAGGTAGTGACATGAGTCTGGAGCTCAGCAGAGAGGCTGGGATGGAACTGGATTAAATTAACTGGAAGAAAGTGTAGTTAGAGAAAAGAGGATGGCTGAGGACAGACTATTAGAACTAGCCAGCATTTTATATAAAGGAGGAAGCAGTAGAGAAGACTAAAATGTTGAGAACTGTGAGACCAAGGAAATAAAGCAAGGTTGTGTGATTGCTGTTTTGTCTCAAAAGTCTCCAAAAAAAGTGTTTCAGAGGAGGGAACAACCAAGTCTGTCAATTGCTGCTAAGAGGCAGAGAAAATGAGGAGAGAAAATGAACCACTTGGCAAGATATGGGGTGCTGGAATGTGGAAAGAGAGGTACAGGAGAAATAAAAGTATAGAAGTAAAGAATAGATGGTAAATAATGGTAAATAATTTGGATCCAGGAGGGAGAAAGTTACGTTTGGGTAGCAAGGTGACCACCTGGGGGTGGGGGTGGGGGGTGGACCTCACTAGGGAGCATCAGTAACTCTTTCTGAGGATGATTAGAATGACAAAGTCTAGGAGCAAAACTCAGGTTTTAGAAGCAAGAACAAAGGCTATATAACCAAACAGCCCAGACCAAATCTTGTGACTGAGTAATTGGGATCTGTTGGGCTCTTGGAGCTTGCTGTGTCTCTGTCCCAAGGGAGCCTAAAATGCCCTTGTAGCTTCTGACCTATACAGTTAATTTGCCTGGTTGGCTAAGCTTCTGTCTCTTCTGTCATGAGTCCTCCACAAAACCCCCTTCCAATGATGTGCTATCAAAGAGGATGATATTCCCAACTAGAGGAGCACCACTCTTTGAGCAAGAGGATATGAGTAGAAAATTAAATAAGGTATAAATCAATCATGACAATACCAATGGACAGCAGAAAGCGGCATCACAGCAGTGTAGAACAGGTCATGGGGAGATTGATACGATCCCACTTGAGCAGATACTAGAATCTGCAATGATGAGGGAAAGGGAAATAGTGAGAAGAGACTTGATGACACGTAATTCCACTAGACTAGAAGGCCTGGTATTAAAGAAAGCTTCAATTTTGAGTTTGGAAATGTAGGTTTGGGTGAAACTGCAGAAAGCCTGAACATTAGGTTAAGAGACTTGGGCTATATTTGCTAAGAACGAGATCCCAAGGTTTGTGAACAAGATGATGTGATGATCAAAATGGTAAAAGCATAAAGGGAAACTAGTCAAGCATTCAGCTTGACTATTACAGCGTGAATATTACATTATGCCTGTTGAGATGTGCTCATAGCTCACTATAAGGAAAAACTATGCATCAGGATTTCGTGATGATAGCTTTTCTTTATCTTTTTTTCTTTCTCTCTTTTTCCCTTTCTTTCCTTCTTTCTTTTCTTTTTTTTTTTTTTTTTTTTTTTTTGCTGGTATTCTCCTGGAGAAAGAAAACATAGAATGTCTTTCACACAGCTTACCCCAACCAAAATCAAAATGACCTGCTTCAGAAGGAAAAGGAGAAAATTCCTCCCCTTTTTTTTAAAATAAAAAAATTGAGTTATTTGTAGTGAGGTGGATGGACCTAGAGTCTGTCATACAGAGTGAAGTAAGTCAGAAAGAGAAAAACAAATACCGTATGCTAACACATATATATGGAATCTAAGAAAAAAAAAAGTCATGAAGAACCTAGGGGCAAGACGGGAATAAAGACACAGACCTACTAGAGAATAGACTTGAGGATATGGGGAGGGGGAAGGGTAAGCTGTGACAAGTGAGAGAGTGGCATGGACATATATACACTACCAAACGTAAAATAGATAGCTAGTGGGAAGCAGCCACATAGAACAGGGAGATCAGCTCGGTGCTTTGTGACCACCTAGAGGGGTGGGATAGGAAGGGTGGGAGGGAGGGAGATGCAAGAGGGAAGAGATATTGGGACATATGTATATGTATAACTGATTCACTTTGTTATAAAGCAGAAACTAACACACCATTGTAAGGCAATTATACTCCAATAAAGGTGTTTTAAAAAATGGAACTTTTCTCTCTAGCCTACCTTTTTATCCTGGCTATAGCTCCTATGATTCAATAGGCTTGAAGCAATGATAATTAAATATTCTATTTCTGCAAAATGGAATGACTAGAAAATATTATATAAAATCTCTGGTCACACCCTAATGCCATTTATATGAAGACATAAATGAGGTTATTATTCATGTCTGACCACAGTTTCCAGAGCCTGAAGGAGACTGGAAGGATGTTACATCACACTTAATCAACACTGCAAGTCAGAGCTTGATTTTGGCTGCCTGGTAAATTCGGGCTGTGTTTGTGAGATGGGACAGGGTTCAATCAGTTTGAATTCAATTGCCGGAATAGAAGGAATATGTTCCCTTGCACAGAATCATACAGGAGAGAATTTCTTCTAGAAATACTCCAAAAACAGACTTACTAAACTGCCTGATCCTTCCTTGCCTTGGGCCACAGTTTCTCTAGTTTTTCAGTATACACAGTACATTTTCCTTTTTTCTGCACACCGCCAAACATGGCCCTAGGATTTCTTCCCTACTTTAGTTAGCTTGTATTATCACGTTGCCCCCCAAAATTTCAATGATTGCAACATGCCTCTTTTTGGGTCACATAAGCCTTTGGGAATTTAATATATTTTTAAAGAAAATAACACTGAGCTGCTATATAAACAGAAGTTTAAAACTAAATGAATTTTTTTCACAAGTCAATTTTATTTTACAAATAAAATTTGGAAATTTTATTTACAAATATAACACGAAGACATATAATTTTTTCTCAAAAATATCTAGAAATTTTACTATAAAATATAACATCAGGAAGGCTTCAGAAACATTATTTCAACTAGACAGAATTCCTCATGGGCCTTCTCTTTTTTCCTTTTTACACTTCTCAATAAAGCATAAGCTCTGCACCAGGAAGCAGCAGCTTCAAACACCCTAAGCCCATCTGTGCATTTATAGAGAGATGGAACAGGAGGATAACTTTTTTTTTTTTTTTTTTTTTTTTGCGGTACGCGGGCCTCTCACTGCTGTGGCCTCTCCCGTTGCGGAGCACAGGCTCCGGGCGCGCAGACTCAGCGTCCATGGCTCACGGGCCCAGCCGCTCCGCGGCATGTGGGATCTTCCTGGACCGGGGCACGAACCCATGTCCCCTGCATCGGCAGGCGGACTCTCAACCACTGCGCCACCAGGGAAGCCCGAGGATAACTTTTAAATCACTAAAACCTGGTAGTATCGGAACTGTGGATAAATGGAAAAATGAAGAAAATTCTTAGCATGTATTCCAAATCAAATACTAAAAGTTCAGAAATAGGACTCCTTATAAAGGGAGTTATGCCAAATTCAGACATACTGGATCCCTGCATCACTGGGAGCATGGCTAGTACAGCCGTGAACTGGGAAGTGATTATCAGCACATCTTTGATCCAGGATTTCACTTATAAATTTGCAAATCAGTAGCATTTATCATGGGCCAACATTGCAGTTTGTTTTGTCCTTTGTTAGAAATCTTGCTCCACCCCTGTCTGCCTTTCTCTCTCCCCTTCTCTATCACACAGTTGTCAGTCTCTTGAATTGATTACCAAGGGGAAAACCATATGTCAAGCTATGTATTTCTGGCTCATCTAGTACTTCTTCATATGCCCTCTTTATCATCTTTCTTGAGATGGTCAAAATTAAATTATATGTTCCTCTTCCTTTACTACTATTTTCCATAGATTATATGAAGAATATAATTTTCAGTTTAAAATGGGAAAGTGATATCAAAAGAGAATAAAATAGATTTTTCTCAAAAGCATGTATTGAGTAATAAGAATGGAGAGAAACACCTAAACATCTTAAAGCTATATGGAGGCGGGGGAGGGGGTGGGAGGGGACGGGAAAAAACAACACAGCATTACTTGTTCGAAAAACAAATTATCCTGTGAATAACCATGAAAAGCAGGTTTAGAGGATGCCATTTAGAAACCCACTCAAAGTGAGTTGTAGTTAGAACTCTGAACTTATCCTCAAAATTAATCCCCTTTGACATAGGAAAAAAATCTTTTAAAAGAATCTTAGAACAGACAAATTTATAGAAACTCAAACCCTTTTCAAGCTGCAAAAACAATGCTGGAAAGAAAAAAAAAGAGGAAACCCTAAAGACATTCAGACCTTGCTTCAAATTATTTGTTCCACTACTTACTAAGTGAAATGGAAATAACACCCCTACTTTGCTGGCATGGTCTGAGGAGTAAATGAGATAACATCCATCAAATGGCCCACAATCAGAATGTAAGATCCAGAGCAGGCACATGGTTAAAAAAAAAAAAAAAAAAACTCTCTTTCCTCCTGGCCCCTCCAACCCAACCCTCATGCCCATACAAAAAACACTACTTAAAAACTCTCCCCAAAATACTTTTACACAATAGGGACACAACAAATAATTTCAGTTTAAGGCAGAAACTAATTGATGAATGCATCACAGGAACATATCATTAATATTATTCTAATGTTTTAGGGTAGCCTCAGATGATCTCAGAAAGGGGGAGAAAATGACTATGATGGCTCACCACTCCTCTTCTTGGATCTTCATCAATGAGAGGACATTCATTACCAGGTAACTGTACACCTGTATTATATGTTATTCTAGTTATCAGTCATTTGTGGATTACACCTTATGTGTATTATGCATTTTGTCATTCTAAGCTTCATTTTGAAAGCTTTAACTGTATTGGAAAAACTTGGAAAATGGCATCATTACATTTTCTAATTTTTCTCATTTGCTACAAAGAGAGCCCAGTGAATTAAAAGTTATAAAAATTATGAGGGCTTTGTAAAATATTTCAGAAAATATGATATGAAGAGTGCCTAAATTGGGGTCTTCCATAGGTATTATAATAAAGTCTAAATGTGTATCAATAAAAAAAGCATGATGTATGACCCACAAGATCAATGATATGAATCATCAGTTGAGACACTGAATTAGAAATTGAATAAATATGTTCCTAAAGACTGAAAAGCCATAGCCTATCATGGAACAATCACTCATATTTCATAAATAGTGGTCTAATTTCACCAAAAGCTAAATTTCTATTTTAATAGCTGTCACGGTTCTCAGGAACAGCGTTAAGTAAAGGATCCGAGGCTCCTCATAAATAATATATCCAAAGAATTAGCCTATGGGCCTAAACCAGGCTTTCTTGGCCTCTCCTTCCCTCCGTTGCTCCTCAGGACATACTTCATTTTTACTGTCTCCCTCTTGATGTTAGATTATGCAATAGATGGCCAACAGCTATGGCTATTTTCTTATACACAACAGACAGCATCTTATGCTAGTTTAGGAATAATAGAGCAGGGATTTGAAAACTATAAGAGTAAAGATAAGAGATAAACCTGGATGAGTTAGAGCAGAAACTGAAAAGGGAAAAGACACAAAGGTAAGAAAAAAAACAAGTCACCCTGGAAAGTGATCCATGTCTTACAGGGAAGAGAAACAAAGCCAGATAAATGACAGAGGAAAGTCGTATAAATGATGCAGGATTGCACAATAGGAAAGCAAAAGGAATAAATATGGTCAAAAAATGGAATTAAAGCTACAGCTGAAGGATAAGCATGAAATATAAGAGGTGGGAAGAAGGCAGGAAGTAAAAGATAGAGGAGTTACTCATTCATTCCCCAAATACTTATAAAACTGCTTCCTAAAAGCAGTTTATACTCCTGTGGACCCTGAGCGTTCAGTAATGAATGAAACAAAACGCTTACCCTCTTGGGGTTGCCTCCTACAAGAGGGATACAGTCAAAATGTAGGATAAATGTAAAACAAGATGCACTCTTAGGTGCTGAAAGATATGAAGAATAAAAATAAAGCTGGAAGGGGAGAAATGATTGTGGGGGGTAGAGAGCAGTGAGTTATGATTTCATATAAGATGGCCAAGGAAGGCCTCAGGAAGGAGATAGCAGTAGAGAAAAGCCTGAAGGAGGGAAGCGAGTGAGCTGTGTGGGTATCTGGCTGGGAGCCTCCCAGGTCCCCTTCCAGGAAAGGGGACAACAAGTTTACAGCCCTGAGGCAGGCACACACCTGTAAGGGTGCAGGAAGCTGGTATGGGAAAGTGAAATAGGGAGGACAGTAGGAGAAGGTGAGGTCAGAGACAGAATGGCACCAGAATATGTAAGGCCTCATAGGCCACTGAGACTTTGTCTTTCCCACTTACAAGATGAGAAATCATGGAAGATTATTGAGTACACGAGTGACTGAATCTGTCTGGCTGCTGCTTTAAGAACAGACTGAAGAGGAGACAAGGATAGAAGCAGAGAAACTATCGAGGAGCTGATAGTCCAGGGTAGAGATGATGGTGGCTTGGACCGAGGTAGCAGCAGTGGAGGTGGGGAAAAATGGTCAGATCCTGGGTATATTTTGAAGGAAGGAACAATAGGAAGGAACATCTAATCCTGAAGGATTAGATGTGGGTATGAGAGAAAGAGAATGATTAAGGATGATTCCAAGGATTTGGGTCAGGAAGAATGGAGTTAATACTTTCTGACATTATAAGGACTACAGGAGGAGCAGGTTTGGGGTAGGAGATCGGGAGTTCAGTCCTAGACAAGTTACATTGGAGACTGACTAATATCACCAAAGGAATAAGTGTGATAGAGAAGATTCAAGGTCCAGGGTTAGAAAAGAATGAAAGGAAAAGTAGGAAACAACAAGGCAAGGCAGTAGTACATTGGATGGAAAGTGGGCAGAAGGAATGTGGACACTGAACAGAGAGGAGGGGCAGTGGCAGAGTGGGTAAGTATAGAAAACACCACTTGGGGATGTCAAGGTAGCTAAAGTGTTGCTGGAGATACAAGGAGAAGAGGGAAGTTGAGAAAATGGAAAATTGAAATGAAAGGCAGAAATTAATTTTTTTTTTTTTTTTTTCCTTTTGCGGTATGCGGGCCTCTCACTGTTGTGGCCTCCCCCGTCGCGGAGCACAGGCTCCGGACGCGCAGGCTCCGGACGCGCAGGCTCAGCGGCCATGGCTCACGGGCCCAGCCGCTCCGCGGCATATGGGATCCTCCCAGACCGGGGCACGAACCCGTATCCCCTGCATCGACAGGCGGACTCTCAACCACTTGCGCCACCAGGGAGGCCCAAAATGATGTAGTCTTCTTTTTTTTTTTTTTTTTTTTTTGCGGTATGCGGGCCTCTCACTGTTGTGGCCTCCCCCGTTGCGGAGCACAGGCTCCGGACGCGCAGGCTCAGCGGCCATGGCTCACGGGCCCAGCCGCTCCGCGGCATATGGGATCCTCCCAGACCGGGGCACGAACCCGTATCCCCTGCATCGGCAGGCGGACTCTCAACCACTTGCGCCACCAGGGAGGCCCTAGAAATTAATTTTTAAAATAAGTGCAGATGACTGATAATGAAAGTCAGAGAAAGTAACATCCATATGAAACCAAAGGAAGAGAGACAGGAAGATCCTAGAGAGAACTAAGAGATGGACATGGTAACAGGATGGACATTGTTGAGAGGACCTGAAAGATGATGGTTTGGGAAGAGAAAATGATGAAAAAATCATGTGAGTGATCTGTAGGGGAAGCAGCAAGCAGGCAAATGAGATTCAAGATAGAGGGATGATGGAGAAGATGGGAGAGACTGTGAAGAAAGGGAAGAGGCTCACGAGAGAGTGACAGAAAGGGCAAAACAGGGTAAGAGCCCAGCACAGCCCCAAGAAGGTCCCCCTACCACAGTCCCTCCCCCCAGAGAAAATTACAGAAACATTGAACAAAGGTGTCTCCAAAGACAGTAGCCCTGGGTCTACACCAGTGTTCCTTTTTGTGTAAATGCCTTTTCTGTGCAGTGTAAGTTTAACCAGCCAGGAAAACAAATTTACCACACTGGGAGGCAAGTTTCGAGAAGAAACAGTACACGGCATAAGAGAAGAATGTACGAACCCTTGTCCGTATTTTCCTGTTATTCAACTCTGCTTGACTCAGGTCAGCCCATGGAATCCTGATTCTCATCTCCCACCAGCCCCGCCCTCAGTGCATTGCTAAACTACTCCTGGGGCCACCTCTCAGTCTGAGGTTGCAATCGTTTTCTTTTTCATCTACTTCAGCTACACAGCTGCTCTTCACCTCTTGGATTCCTGAGGAAGCAAAGTCCTTTCTCACCAAAACCTTTAGATTTACCCTTATGATCGGATTAAAAGGCACCCTAAGCAGGCACCGTATAATCCAAATAGCAATTCACAGTCCCCTTCTGCACTCACTGGCATCTCCATGACCTCTCTTCCCCTATAAAGCCTCAAGACAAATGTCATAGAGAAGTCCCAGCGCCCTCCCTAACTCATGTCTGCTCCAAGGGGTGGTCCTGTTTTTCCCAATCCTGCTATTTGTTCACATGTGTTTCTCTTTATTCTCAGTCCTTGAATCCTCTGTTTCTCTAGAACAGCTTTCTTCCACCTTCATGAAGCTCTTTGTTCTGCTCTTAATTGGTTTATGTTGATCTCATTTGTAGCCATGAGCAGCTGACGGTAACTTCTCGTCCTGGACACCACATTCCTTTTATTCATCTGTGTATTCAAGTATTTTCACTGAAATAAACACCTATTCCATACACTGGTGGTTACCAGGGCAACTTTTGTTTCCTTTGTAATATTTTATAGTTTCCTAGTCTCAGTTCCTCACTTTTCCCATGAAATCCTCCCTGAACTGCAGTAAGATTTTAATTAGCCTGTTAATTACTTGTGTATTTGTTCTTTTCAAATATTTACTTCCTAATTATGAAAGTATGATTATTTTATAAATTATTGTATTTTATATATTTATATTATAAAAGCTGAGAAAATATAGAAACATATAGATTGAAAGAATAAAATTATCCATAATCTTACTACTTAGAAAATGTACTGTTTAATTTTGTCATATTACCCATATTCTAAGGATTTTATTTTATAGAGTTGAGATCATTCTATATCTTGTTTTACACACCTGGCATTATATTACAAATATTTCCCCATACTATTAAAATAATCTTCCTAAAGATGATTTTAATGATACTATATCACTCAACAATATAGAAATGTCATAATATAATTCCTTTAATTTTGGCCTTCAAGATGGCTCCAATATTTTGAATACACAAGGACTAGTTCACAGAAGTGTAATTACTGAATCAAAGTATACAAGTAAATCTAATGTTATTGTTACAAATTAGCTTTCTAAAATAGTTTGATGAGCTGTCTCTCCCACCAACAGCTTAAGGCTTCTTACCTTGTCTTTACTGCCTCATAACAGATGCTTGGTTTCCCAAGGTAGAATGTAAGCCCCTTGAAGGTAAGACCTAATTATCTTTTGCATCCTCTTTCCCAAGGTGAGGTACCTGGATGCCCTTGATACATGAGATGATTTTAGGTTAAACGTAAATAATTGGTTTTTATTTGAACACTCTTGGAAAGCATTACAAAAATATAACTAGCACATGAAATCTTTGATTTCACAAACATTATTTCTCAGGACAGATAAAAGCTTACTTAGTAACCAAGTTACTAAGTAACTTGGTTGGGTTTCTGTCACTCACAACCATGGGTCCTATAACTAATGAAAACACCCATCCTGAACCACATGCTATCAGAACACTCTCACTTTCTAATGTATTATATTTATTTATTTTATTCCCCAAATAAGACTGAAAATTTAAGGGGAGAGGGTAGTGTTTCATATATAATTCTGCAAATATTAATGCAATAAGTAATATATAATTGTTGAATAAATATATAAAAAGAGGAACATCAACTAGAAAAATATTAAGTGATAACAGATTATACTTGGAGTTAGCCTAACTCATAAAAGCAGTTCATGAATAATTAGTTTTGAACAGCACATCCATAGCCCTCAGCCAGACTGTATCAATCTCTTTCCCACAAAATACCTTGAAGCCAGCATTTTGTCATTTTTTAATCGCTTAAAAATATTTTTATACATATATTCTAATCATTTAAAATATAAGAAGAGAAAGAAAACTAACAAAATTTGAGAACCTATATGCATTCCCATTTTATAACTGGCCTACAATGAAATATGTTAAAATGAAACCACATATTCTGGGGGAGGATATTTCCAAAGTGTCTGCATTTCTAGTGACCCTTATTTTGTGTCATATTTTGAATTCACTGAATTGGGCACTTGCAGTTTATCTTCTATACCACAGAGACCCTTTCAGACCCTAGTATCCATGTATTATTGGCATTCCAGGTGGTAAAGTAAAATAATAGAGCATTTACGCAAACACTGGACTTGAAGATAGCGTTCCTCAAAATGTGGTCCAGGGGCCACCTGCCTTCCGATCAAGATGCTTATTAACAATGCAGATGTTGCGCTCCGCCTCAGAGCTAATCAGGTGATTCTGATGTATTACTGGAGTCTAGAAACTACTGCTCAGAGGAGGAAAGGCTTAAAGTTTGAGAACTTCTACCCACCTGAAATAAACAAAATTTCTGGAACTCAGGGAAATCTTTACAAAATAGTCACCAAAAATTATAATGATACCATTGACTACCTATGATATCCAGCTTGTCATAAACCCCTCCATTCTTCATTTATTCACTTTAGTTATTCAGCTCCCATTCTGTGATAGGCATTGTTCTGGCAAGACAGAACTCACCAACTTATTAAGGGATATTTATTTTCATGCCCAGAAATACATGAAAAAGATGCAAATTAATAGGAAAATAGACCTTCCTTAATGTAAATTTTGCTTTCAGCAAATATATGATCCATGAAATAAGAGGTATTGATTTAATAGCACAGTAAGCAATATAACATTTATGTCTTACTCCTGGATAAGAATTTTCTGAGTTTAGAAACTTCCCTGAGTGAAGGGTGTTGGCATAAGTTAACTCCATGCTCAAATGATTAAGATTCCAGTTGCTGTTTCCTTGCCTGGGGTTGTCACTGCTCTGTTGCTTCACGTGGTAAATATTCTAAGTGAGCTGAGTATTAAAAAAAAAAAAAAAAGTGGTTCCCTATGGTTGCTTTCAAAGTGCTTTCACTTCAGGTTTTAGGCTAAAATCAGGGCATTTTAGGCGTGAGTAAATGCCAATCCTGAATTTGAAAGAAGAGTTCAAATCCAGTTTTAGAATGTAGATCAGATTTCACTCTTGGAACTTGTTAGATTTTTTTATTCTCCTACTTAGGAACCTAATACAAACCCTTGCAGGCTGCAGCTCTTCCAACAGTGGCCACAAGGCACATGTGCATTCCTGTCCTTACTAACTAACCTTAATTAGCATGATGTAATAAATTTGAGCAGAAAGTGCATCACTCCAAACAGTTCCTTTTGCCAAGCAGGTTGGCCAGTACCCTTTGCTGAAACAAAGAAAGCAGCCACCTGCACCTCTGAGCACAAAGAGCCAGTGTTCCAGAGGCTGCGTCCTACCTGGCGGGCAGAACCAGAGGGCAATGTTTGCCCAGGTCCCATGGCCTGGGTCTTCTCTGGATCAAAGGAACGGGCGCAAACACTGCGAGCCCCAGCATGCCCTGCAGGTAGGTGTATAAAGACAGGGCACCACTCTTCTGAAGACCGTTGGACTTTTGTCTTTAATGAAGGATAAGGGAGTCCTCCCTGACATAGTTTGATAGGAGTCAGGATTTTAAAATAAGCTAGGGCAAAAAGTTTGAGACATGTGTAGGACCATCTCCTTTAAAAATGAGGAATCTTGGGCTTCCCTGGTGGTACAGTGGTTGAGAGTCCGCCTGCCGCTGCAGGAGACACGGGTTCATGCCCCGGTCTGGGAAGATCCCACATGCCGCGGAGCGGCTGGGCCCGTGAGCCATGGCCGCTGAGCCTGCGCGTCCGGAGCCTGTGCTCTGCAATGGGAGAGGCCACGACAGTGAGAGGCCCACGTACCGCAAAAAAAAAAAAAAAAAAAAAAAATGAGGAATCTTTTTCTATGTGGGAGTTTTTCTTTTAAATTTATGTAAACATTCCCATTATTCATGTCTGGTGACCTAGTAAAAATTCATTTTTATTGTGAGAAATTGGATATCACAATTTTACATAAAGGTCAATAATATCACCCCCAGACTAGTGAAAAGGGTCATTAAGCTTTATGTCAGATATTTGTCAATGAATATATATTGTTAACAGTCATTGAGCATACCAATATGACTGCTATTCACAATAAAATTTATCTACTCCACATTTACCTATTTTATCACTTTAGTCCATTAAAAAACAACAAGATCATCTGTCTGCCCAATACACACTGAAAATGTTTCAATAGTCTGATGAGGTCAAAATTCAAAGACTCTAGAAATAGATGACACAGAGTTTACTTGAATTTCTGGTCACGTTAGCTATGCTGGTAAAAGACCTTTCCCCTCTAAATGTTGCTCAGCATTCAGTTTTCTATATTTTATTCCCTAAACAAACAATTGCTGAGAGCAAACCATTAGCTGACTAGAAGCTGGGGTAGCAATTTTGAGCAAAAACAGACAAGAGCCCTACTCTCATGGAGGTTGTAGTCTGAAGCCACAAATCTCCAACTTGAGCCTTTATCAGAATCTCTGGAGGGCTTGGTAAAATAAAGATTGCTGGGCCCCATTCCCAGAGTTTCTGATTCAGCAGGTCTGGAGTAGAGTGAGCACTTGCACATATAAGTTCCCAGGTGGTACAGATGCTACTGCTCTGGAAATCACGGTGAGACCACAGCTCTAAAAGCCTGGTAACAAAATGAGGTCAGTGTTCAGAAGGAAAAGAACCAAGTTCTACGAGAAAATAAGGATCTAGCCTAAACAGGGAAGTCCAGAGATCTGAAGGTGAAGCAAGCTAACAAGGTTAAGAGAGTCAGCAGGACAGCACTCCTGACACAGGGAGCCAGCCTGACATCTTCACGGCCAGAGGGAGCACAGAGTTCCAGCCAGTGAAAGTTCCCAGAATGGTTGAGGTGCAGGACACAGGAAAAAGCATCTCTATAAAAGAGGCTAAAGAGGAAGAGAGACCAAGCAGGACTTTACCTGCTGTGATAAGGATTTGGGGTTTTTATACCAAGAGTAGAGAGACATTTAAGGATGTTAACCAAAGCAGATGATATGCTTATGTATGTTCCACATACTCTGGATAGAGTGTGAAGAGTATATGGAGGATGCCCAGAATAGAAACAAGGAGGCCTCTTAATATGTTTTTTCCAGGGTAAAGAGAATCAGTGGTCAAAGTCACGGCGGCATTACAGAAGAGCACCATAAAAGCCCTGTAAGGAAAGCCCTGTCTCTAGTTCACGCTCACATAGATGGCCCCGAGGATCACTGACCACCTGTTGTGTTTCAGACACTCTAGTAACAATCCCAATGGTCCAAGTGGCTGAAAGCCATATCAGTCCGAAAGCCTTAACAGAATAGTTTCCCCATCTCAAGGGAACAAGGGGCATCAGACTGTGATGTCAAGGTAATCATCCTCAACAAGCACAAAATTTCCTAGCTGTTCATACACAAAGCGTGTTCTTTTACAGTCAGCCTGCATCTGCTCCAATCATGACACATGTTGTGTGACACATCTGTGTTTACTTTTTAACTGGCTTTAAAAAAAACTCTATAGGGCACGTATTAGGGAGACCTAAAAGTTTAAATCATGGAAAAATGAGAAACAAGATCCTAACGGAAGCTAGAAACCAATGTAATTGTTTCATTTCCCCATTTCTACACCCAGCCCCCCAGCAAGTCCCATCAACTCCACCTCCAATATCCAACCACTTCTCACCATCTAGTCCAAGCCACCACTATCTCTTGCATGGACAACTATAAGTGCCTCCTAGTTGGGCTGCCAGCTTCCATTCCCTGTCCCCGTAATCCATCCTCCCCCAGCAGCCAGAATGTCTCTTTACAATGTCGTCACAGCGTCCTGCTTGAACCCTTCAAAGCTTCCTATTGCAGACTCCTTAGAGACTCCCAATGCGATCTAAGGCCCAATGCAATCTGGCCTGGAGAACCTTTTGAACCTCATCTTGAGCCATTCTTCCCTTGTTTTTCTCCTTTAAACATGTCAAGCTTAGTCCTGCACACAAGATGTGGCACCGGCATCTCTTGCTCGGGACACTTTCTTTGACTCTTCACAGGGCTCCTTCCCATTATTCAGGTGTCAGTTTAATATTTCAGGCCTCCTGATCACCTTTTCTAAAATGCCCTCTTTCATCCGCTGCATCACAGGATGATGTTTTCTTGTTCTTATGGCACTTACCCCTATGTAAAATCAACATATTTCTTTATTTGCTCTTTTGGGTTTGTTTTTTTTTTTTTCTATCTTCCTCCTCCAGAAAGCAACTCCCATCACTGCAGGGGCCCATTGGTTTTAAATATTACAGTCTCCCCAGCATCTATTACATTGTTTGTTACATAGTAATCCCCTAATAAACTTTTGTTGATGATGAGTGAGTGTGGGAGTATCAGCATCAAGGAACTAAATCAGGACTTTAGTATTTTGGCTTGACATATGTCACCCTTAAATACTGTTTCATACCTAGTGGCAAGGTGATTATATCAGGGCTTCTCTTCATTTTAACATACATGCAAATTTCCTGGGGATCTCGGTTAAAATACAGATTCTGATTTCTAACAAGATGCCTCCCAAGTATTCAGACAATATTTGGATAGGAGTCACCCTTGAATCCCGTGATAGAATAATGACCTCCTAAAGATGTCTACTTCCTAATCCCCTGAACCTGTGAATATTTTACGTTACATCGCAAAAGGGAATTAAGGTTGCAGATGGAATTAAGGATGCTAATCCATTAGCATCCCTTAAATTTGGGAGATTATCCAGATGGGCCCAATGTTATCATAAGTGTCCTTAAATGTGGGAAGGTAGGAGAACTATGTGAGAAGATTCCATGTCAAAGTAATGGAGTGGGAAGGATTGTATAGACACTGCTGGCTTTGAAGATGGAAAAGGGAGCTGGAAGCCAAGGAATGTGGGTAGGCTGTGGAAAGTGGAGAAAGCAAGGAAATGTATTCTCCCCTAGAGCCTTCAAAAGAAGTACAGCCTTGCTGACACCTTGGTTATAGCCAGTGAGACCTGCATTTGACCTGTAGAACTGTAAGATAATGTTTATGTTGTTGAAAGCCACTAGGTTTGTAGTAATTTTTTACAGCAGCAATAGGAAACTAGAACAAACCTCCTCCCAAAGAATGTCTGCAAGGACAGTGTTCTCTGGCCTCTTGGTTCAGTAACAGAGGAGGAAAGGGCAGAAGTGTTAGCAGGCTGGTTATATGTAACTATTTTAGTTTCAGTTGGAATGTCCACCTATTTCAACCTGCAACCTGCGAGTTGATAGACTTCCCTTCCACTAAAAGAATAATATCACCATGATTCTCAGCATCTTGAGATCTAAAAGAATGGATCTCAAAAGTGTGGTGTCTGGACTAGCAGCATCAGAATCACCTGGGAACATGTTAAAAATGCAAATTCTGGGGCTTCCCTGGTGGCGCAGTGGTTGGGAGTCCGCCTGCCGATGCAGGGTACACGGGTTCATGCCCCGGTCCGGGAAGATCCCACATGCTGCGGAGCGGCTGGGCCCGTGAGCCATGGCCGCTGAGCCTGGCGTCTGGAACCTGTGCTCCGCAACGGGAGAGGCCACAACAGTGAGAGGCCTGCGTACCGCAAAAAAAAAAAAGAAAAAAAGCAAATTCTCAGGACCCACACCAGACATAACTCAATAAGAAACTTTGGAGGTGCCACTCATGATCTGTCTCAACAAGCCCTTCTGGTCCGGTTTTAGAACCATTTATCTAACATAGCACATCTACCACTGTGTTTCATATTGTCCACACATTCAGGGCACGTAATTTTTCTGTAGTTTTCAAACAGCTTTTTCTTGGGCACTAAATATTTCTTTGTTCTCTCCAAAACCATCAGCTACAACAAGAAACAGACTATTCCATCAAAGTGGAGGTAGTTTCAAGTCCCTACTTTGGATTAGAATATAATATAAAAATCAGTACCGATTTGCAAATAGTGTCAGGGCTGCGAGCCAGAGACCATACTTCTCTGTGTTTCAGGCCAGAAAAGGAGATTGTAGGGCATAGACTTCCCCCATTCTTTCTCCCCTGTCCACAAACTGCTTGGGCTGCCCTTAGGAAGTCAGCTGCATGGGATAACAGAAACCAAGGTCTGATGTGGAAGCTGCTCATTGCAGCCGCCAACTGGAATAATAGACTGTGAATTTTTAAAAAATCTTTTTCATAAAAATCTTCAGAAGCCAAACCATAGAGGGAAAGAGAGTAGATAAGCGTCTTCCTTTATCTGAGGTTGTTAGAAAACAAGCTAGTGTGTTAATATATAAAATCTGATAGTTACACTTATAAAGGAATTCTCTTCAAAATCAGATATCAGTTCTAAAGCAGAAGCACGAGCATTTTAATAAATGATACAATCCTTCTTTGCCTCTCCCTTTTTATCCCCTCTTCCATGTCTTACCAACATCTAGTGACATTGTTCTGAGTAGATACAGCTCCTCTCTTAAACCGTGGAGTTTTCATAATCAAGAAAACATTTTGGGGGGTTTTGTTTTCTATCAACCGACTAGCCATCAGTCACTTCAAATTTCTTTTTAATATTGTGAAATTATACCTTAATCTTTAATTCTTTTGCTCTTATCTGAGTTCTAGGTGTTAAGGACCTGAGAGAAGTTGATGGATCTATTTATTAATGGCTCCAGAGCCATTGTTTACAGGGGTAATCTTAAAAAGATGTATACCTCGGAAAATACAAAAGCCACAAAATGGCCACAAGCAGCCAGAGGGTGGTTATGTGGTGGAAGTGAGACGAGCCTAGTTATATTACCTTATTGATTAGATTACTAATGGATCTCAGGAAACTCCCAGGTCCTTTTTTTTTTTTTTTTTTTTTTTTTTGCGGTACACGGGCCTCTCACTGCTGTGGCCTCTCCCGTTGCGGAGCACAGGCTCCAGACGCACAGGCTCAGCGGCCATGGCCCACGGGCCCAGCCGCTTTGCGGCATGTGGGATCATCCCGGACCGGGGCACGAACCCATGTCCCCTGCATCGGCAGGCAGACTCTCAACCACTGCGCCACCAGGGAAGCCCCCCAGGTCCTTTTTATTATCAATTGTCAGCACTGACAGAGACAGGGTCTAGAATAAAACTGCTTGGAAGAAAAAGGCAAACAAGTCACAGGCACCATCATCCCAACCACCAGCAATAATTAATGATACTTGAGCAGAGTTGCTAAAGATGTTCAAAACCCTTCCTTTTCAAAAAGGGCAGCCCTTTGAAGGAAGTCGGGAGAGTTAAACAAATTCAGGGCTCCCTGATCATTTAGGTTTTGCATTTTTGCTTCAATCGACATAGCCCTTCCCTTCCCAGCTTCTCAGTATTCAAACTGTGGAACCCAATCCCTTCATTTGCAATGGAAATGCATAACCTACTTTGCTAGCTGAAGAAAGTCTCTAAGCAAAGATTGAAAAGCAGTCTTCTTTCCTCATCGTTTGAGCCAGGAGATGAGGCCAAAGACAAAAAGAAATGGGGCCGTAGCCACTTATGAAAGAGGGGCGGCAGGAGTTTGCAATTTTAATTCCAGGATTCAAGTGGACAGTAACAAAGGATAACGTGGGTTAAGAGAATCCTGCTCCTGCTTGCAGACGTCAGTGATATGGAATGATGGTTTATCTTGGCAAAGAGCTTAATGATAAGGCTTTACTCGTTCTTTTGCCCGCATATTTCCTGGTTCCCCTTTCCAAAAACATACAGAAGTTCATATTACATGTTTATGGAAGAAAAATGATGAAAACATTATGACTGTATTCTGCACTTACTATATAGAGTTTGAAAAGTATACAGAACTACAACACATAAAATAAAAAATCACAACCGTAATTCCCAGAAAATGATCAATTTGCTATCTTTACATGTTAATATGTTTTTTTGTAAAACTAATTCTGAGTTAAGTTTTAAATTCAGTTTTTCGAACCTGACATTAAATAGTTAATCTCAATGCTAAAATGTAACATTATGGGGCCTCCCTGGTGGCGCAAGTGATTGAGAGTCCGCCTGCCGATGCAGGGGATACGGGTTCGTGCCCCGGTCTGGGAGGATCCCATATGCCGCGGAGCGGCTGGGCCCGTGAGCCATGGCCGCTGAGCCTGCGCGTCCGGAGCCTGCGCGTCCGGAGCCTGTGCTCCGCAACGGGGGAGGCCACAACAGTGAGAGGCCCGCGTACCGCAAAAAAAAATAAAAAATAAAAAATAAAAAAAATAAATAAAATGTAACATTATGAACAAAATTGGGAGGGGCGACTGTGTAAGAGAGCAAGCTAGCATTTTTATTCGGCCTCAATTTCTCATCTTTTTGAAAAGACTCTTTCGAATGTTTTAGGTTCCTGCTCTTGAACATGGCAATACACACAGCGGAATGCTGTCTCTAGTGCCGCTGTCACTATCTGGTTCGGTGGCTGCCTGGCTGGGAGCCTGGACATTTTTCAGCAAGTCTCCAAGAGGCAGAAATAACACAAACGCAGGAAGCACAACCGTGGCCAAATTTGCCTTTGGTGACTACATTGGGTTGTATTTTCCACTGAAGTTTATTTTGTGTCATGTGGCAATCTCTGAAGCTTGTGTTGGGCTACAGCATACAACAGTATTTCTGGTTTGCCTTTGTCCAAATTGTAAGAATCACTTAGCAAAGAATGAGACGGGGTTTTCGGGTTTCCAGGAAAAGGATCAGATAGCCACTGAATTATGCTGTAAATCACTACTAAAATGAGGGAGAACTCTTATTACAACGAAAATTTGACATTCATTCTGTCTATGGATGCAGGGCATAACTCATTTCCACTCATCATGCTGTCCAATATGTCAATGCATATTACAGTATATAAAATTAAATACAAAGTGTTTCTTCCGGCCAAATAGCGTGATAAGATTGAGGAACTCCTCTCTTGCTCAGCCCATTATTCATGACAAACGTCAGAATGTGGGTAATTCCCATCTGCTGAGCAGATGCAATTCAGACCACAAAGTACAAAGTACACCTAAGCATTTTACAGTCAACTCTGGATCCACTTTTACTCATTAAAACTGAGCTGGGAGCCTTACAGGATCAGGGAAACTTTAAAGGAGCAGGAACCCTGGCATCATTCCCCTACACCTGTCGCCCCCCGCCATGTTAAGTCTTTCCCTGGTTAGCACTCACCCAGGAGCTGTAGTGACTAATTCTGGGTGTCCATCTGCATCTATCAGGGTCCCCTCTCTGTATTGTCAATGCACAGTGCCAGCTTCTGTCCTGGTGAAGCTTAAGATTCTATGTGTTCATTTAGTTAGAAGTCCAGTTTACATGGAAGTTTGCTATTCCTTAGTTTTATAAAAACACTATTCATGTTATATATTATGTGATAATGTTTTTTTTAAATCCTTACAATATATTATGATACAGTATTTCATGTTCGAGAAAACCAAGCTCTTCTTAGAAAATCAATTTATGTATCACACATAAAGTATGGCTTTATGCACACATAAAGTATGGCTGTTTGTACCATGCCAACTTCTTGGGTGTCCCTGTGGCTTCTAGACAAATTTGCAAACTGAGAAGACTGGATATGGAATTCATTTCTTATCACCCACCTTATAGCTTTGTTAGGGCAGCTGAACAGTTGCTAAGCAGTCTGATCTAGGCTGGTGGGGGACTCTTTGGGGCTGAGAGGGAAAAGTACACAGATGATTTTTTTCCCTTTTTTATGAGATAGGGAGGTCCATAGGTAACATTTAAGTTAAATTCTAAAAAATACATTATAATTAGCACTGACAAGTCACCATGTATATTAAATCAGTCTTCCCTTTCCTGACTAGGGACTGCCTAGATAACACTTTAGTGGTGGCCTTTGGATCTCCTAAACCAAATAATCCCTATACTTATTTTAGGTCTCTTCTAGACTTTAGATTCTTCTGTACATGAGGGACATTTGAGCATCTTTCCAAAGAACATAGCCTTGGCTCTCCACCCCAATACCATTGCAATTGTTCCACTCACCTTGCTGCCTCCGTGTTGTTTTGTCCTGAAATCTGTCTCCCATAAGCTCCCTAGTGGCCCTCAGGAGCATCATACCTTACACTTGCCTGCAACCTCCAGTAAGTGCCCATTGCCTGCAGGGTGAATTTTAAGCTTCTTAAAATGGTTCACAAGGTGCCTGCCTGCTTCTTCATCACTCACCATTCCCCATTTTACATGTTCTACTCTTAGAGTCCCAACTCTTTGAGCCTTTGCCACAAAAACTACAGAAATATCTAGAATGTCCTTGTTAATATTTTCTTTGCCTGGTAAGCTTCTCACACTCTTCTTGCTTAATCCTTCCCCTCCAGAGTGCACAATAGGCAGCATCTATTCCCTCAAGCTCTCACCCACCTCAGTGTATGGCTGAGGCCTCTTTATTGTGCTCACACAGCAAACCATTAGGACAGGTCTTCTGTTAGAGGACAAAATTTGAATCATTTAGCAGATAAGGGATAATCAACTTGACAATAACTTCTTCAGCTCTTTGTGCCCTTAATGCCAACAAGTCGAGTTCGAATGTTGCAGGCTACACTTTACCCTCATGTTGTAGTAACCCATTGCTTCAACAGGTGCATAAACTAATCATCTCCAAAAGTTCCTCTGGTAAAATCCATATGATTAAAATGTGATGAAATTTTAATATTTAGAATGCATACACCATTACTATAGTTGTTCATCTAACTTCTGAATTTTCTTTTCTAGTTCCTCACTTTATTGCACCATTAACTCACCTAATTTTATCCCAACACTATTTTACTGAACTCTTTTCTTCTTCCACATGCCAAAATCCTTCAGAGTTTCACTGATAGTCAGAAAGATCCTGCCTGTGGTGAGAAAAATATGGAAGATTTCTGTGGTATTTAGTTACCCTGTGTTACACATGGTTTATAGGTTGGCCAATTGCCTCTGTAAAGTGTCAGATAATAATATTTTAGGCTTTGTAGGCCATATGGTTTGTATCACAACTACTCAACTCTGCAGTTATAGAAAGAAAGCAGCTATAGACAATAGGCAAACAAATTAGTGTGGCTGTATTCTAATAAAACTTTATTTGCAAAAGCAGGTGGCCTGGGACCACAGTTTGCTGACTCCCTGGGTCATTTGGAGACTTATTTCTGTGCAGAAAGATTTAGTCAGGTTTTTTCAGATACAGAAACATTTTCCAAGTAGCTTGTTCCCAGAGAATAATCTTTCTAATCAAACATGGTCCTGAGGTAAATACTTTGAAGGATACTTGTACCATACCTTACCATGCAGTTTTATCAGAAACAGAAGCTGAGGGAATAAGGTTATGTAAAGATTCATTTACTTTAATGACAACTCTCACAGCTCAGCATATCAGGAGTTGCATCCCAAGTGAACCGGAAATTTCCGCATGCTGCCCTGGCACCCAATAATGAGAGCTATAAAAGTGTTCATGCTCTTTACCAGTATGTTAATTTTAAGGAACTATTCCACAGCAATGACTCCAATGAAACAAAATCCCTTGTGTGCCCAGTGATGTTTAGAACAGAAATATTCATCAACACTAAAATTCTAAAGTAAGCCATTTGGGAAGCGGAAAAATAACATGGAGGAATTCTGTAGAATTTTTTTATGTGGTATTTGTGTGGAGTGTACTGATCCTTGGAAATGTGTGCATTAAAAATTACAAGTGAGGGCTTCCCTGGTGGCTCAGTGGTTGAGAGTCTGCCTGCCGATGCAGGGGACACAGGTACGTGTCCCGGTCCGGGAAGATCCCACATGCTGCCGAGCAGCTGGGCCCGTGAGCCATGGCCGCTGAGCCTGCGCATCCAGAGCCTGTGCTCTGCAACGGGAGAGGCCACAACAGTGAGAGGCCCACATACCGCAAAAAAAAAAAAAGAAAAGAAAAAAAATTACAAGTGAGAAAAGTCAAGTGGAAAGTATGTTTACCTGATCTCAAACATAAAAATCAATATACATGAACTCTGTCATTCATTATTCATTAAATGCTTATTGAATAAGCACCCACTATGGGCAAAGCTCTGCTCTAAGCACTGGAAGACAGCAATGAATAAAATAGACCAAAATTCCTGCCCTCACAGAGCCAAGTATTCTTATGGGAGGGAGGCAGGTATTGAAGATCAAAGAGATTTTAGCAATTACTATATCTGGAAGTTTAATATCATGAGATGTCTCCCCCATAAAACAACTTATATAAAAAAGCTTTCCACCTGTTGATATGTTTGGTTTTATTTTAGGAATAAGACTTCTTCTGATCCTTTCATTCAACCAGTGTTTGTTGAGTTCTTACTATGTGCCATGCTCTCTTCCAGGCACATGAAACATAGTGTGAACAAAATATGGAAGCAAGCCTAGTCTCTTGGAGCTACAGTCTAGTGAAGGAGACAGAATATAAGATAAATAAATAAAATATATTCAAGGTTAGATGGTGACCAAGGGGCAGAGGTAAGGAGGAAAGCAGGATATGAATGTTGGGAGAAAGCAAACTTTCAGATTTGGTTGTCAAGAAGGACTCCTTGAGCAGGTGACTTTGGAGTAAATACCTTAAAAAAATGAATGCACTAGCAGTGTGATGGCGTGGGGGAGGTCATTCTGGGCAGAGGGATCAGCATGTACAAAGACCCTGGGGTGAGAATGTGCCTGGAGTACTCAAGGAACATCAAGGAGGCCAGTGGCTAGAGTTCAGTGAGTGAAGGAAAGAGAAGTAGAAATGAGATGGAAGGTGTAACAGGGATCAGATCACAACTGGCCTTTGAAGTCATTGGAAGGATATTGGCTTTTATTCTAATGATGAGAAGATATTGAAGAGCTTTGAGTAAAGGAGAGAGATGATCAGGTTTGTTTTAATATAACTCCTGCTGTTGAGAATAGACAACAAATACAGGGAGGCTTTTAGGAGACTGTTGCCATAATGCAGGTTAGAGAAGATAGCTTGGACCAGCAGGGTGAGTGAGAGCAGCATCTTGAGCTGTGGTAGCACAAAGGGAGGATGGAGGTGTGGCAGGAACCAGCATTCCCGTTGCCAGAGCCCACCTGCCACAGAGGGTGAGATGCTCAGGAGCAACAACCATTCCTGAACTGTTGCTGTATCTCCAGTGGAAAGCATAAAGTCAGGCACATACTAGGTGCTTAAATTAGGTTGGTTAAATGTTATAAAACAAAAGAGGAATGTGAAACGAAATCTGTTTTACAGCTGTCTCCTGCTACAGAACACTCTCCTCACCACTTTGTCTGCAGTCATTTTCCATCCTTTGGTTATTTATTTATTTATTCTCTTATGAAAATATTTTAATTGTTAACTGTCAAAATAAAACTAACTCAAAATTTTATAAAACAACAACCCCAGGAAGAACTTGACAACAGAGAGGACAGTAGAAAAAAAGTTAAAATCATCTCAAATCCTACCACCCACTAGAAATATTTTGATGTATATACTCCGGAATTTTTTTTTTTTTTTGGCCACATTACATAGCTTGCGGGTCTTAGTTCCCTGAACAGCAATCAAACTTGGGCCCTTGGCCATGAAAGCCTGGAGTCCTAACCACTGGACAGCCAGGGAATTCCCTTTTACTCCAGAATTTTAAACAAAGAATATTTTTAAATGTCAGTTTGTTACTGTCAGATAAAAAGAACCTATACTTACACCATGTGGAAAATAACTCCTTCCTTGTTTATCAGGAAAGTCTTTCAAAATAGCACATAAATTAGCTACTACACATTGTATATGCAAAACTATGTGTTTATATATAGGATTAACCCACTCCACCCCCTGCAGGGAAGCCAAAGCTTTCATCAGGGTTTCAAAAGATACTGTGACTTAAATGGGTTGAGAACCACTGCTTTAGATTATAAATTCAATTCAAACAGCTCTTTGCAGCCAGTCATTTCTTCATTAAGGAAAATTTTGAAGGACTTATTAAAAATC
Source organism: Mesoplodon densirostris (assembly GCF_025265405.1). Taxonomy (NCBI): domain Eukaryota; kingdom Metazoa; phylum Chordata; class Mammalia; order Artiodactyla; family Ziphiidae; genus Mesoplodon; species Mesoplodon densirostris. The sequence continues at coordinate 188,405,065 of NC_082661.1, read as the reverse complement.
AAATTCAACTTTGAAATTCTTAACACATATCTTCACTAAGGGAAAGTAACCACCTAAGACCAGATTTTATTTGTTTTACTTTGATTATTTATTTATGAATTAACACCTTCAACATTTGTTGATATCCTAAGAAGGCTTCAGTTTTCAATGACCTATATTAAAATGACAGAATAGTAAAGATTCCATTGAACCATTTTTTCCTATCTCATACCTTTCTGAACTGAAGGCACCATTATTGCCTCCTACCATTAAAGAGCCTAAGACTGATTGTAACTGAATGTAATATTGTTTTTTTAGGGAACAACTTAATTCTTTATTGAAGACCTATAACATCTTTTATAGGAACCAGAAAAATCTGCATATTTTATATGGACAGGTAAGCCCATCAAAGAAATGCAGTACAGTTTGATTCACAGGAGAAAAAAATCCATAAAAGTACAGAGAAATCAGGATAACTTGGAGTCCATAATGCAAAACGTCTGGGAGAAGCGGGTGAATCTTTAACTTGATCATGATTTTTCAGTTTTAGACTATATTGCAAAATCCTAGTCCTGAAACATCTGTGACTTTCCAAGTGTTTTTTAGAATGGGAAAACATTTAAAACAACTTTAATGACATATTTGCTTTCTACTTTAAAAACAGAGTATGAACATCTTTTGAACAGCAATTCCATTAAAAATCTATCCTAGAAACAATTCAGCAAGCATTTTAAAGGTTGTAACTGGCAGGCTACTGTACAAAGTGGCCTTAGATTGGTTTTTTTAATGCCTCATCCTCCACAAGCCTTCCTACTCAGTCTTGTATTCTAATGGGACTCACTTCACATCTTTACAATATCTTCCTGGTCCTAGGGAACATTAGAACTTTCTACCTACGTTTCAGATCTTCAAATGTGTACAGCATTGACTTTAGGCCACCATTGGCTTAAATCTGCAATTGGAACAGAAGGAAATTTATAAACCTCTCTGGCCTTTACTAGTGAGCTTAAATGATTTAGTTTGATTGGACATTTCAATTACCTTCCCAAATATAATTTCTTACAGAAGTAGGAAATAACTAATCCCTTTATAAAGAAATGGGCCTAACTTTTTTAAATGGCCTAATTTTAAATTATTTCAATATTATCCTGTATCTTAGATTTCTCATATAGGTAACTGTAAAAATATAAAATTTAAGAAAAGATCAAAACTTTAAGAAAATGATTTTATATTTTAATTCAGTTGTTTCCATAGAATTCATGATGTTAAGAAGTTCATTTCCTTTAGGAAAATGTTTGAATTTTGATGTGACAAGCATATAAGTTGAGGCATGTCATTTCCTATTCTGTGAATCAGTGCTCAATCTGCAAAAGTCATTTGATTATTTAGAATAAAGTGTCCTGTCTTACATAATTTTTTAAAACTGTATGAAGTAAAGTATACAGTGAGAATATCAGATTGCTTAATATTTCCATCTTTACTCACCACCAATAAAGTTAGAATCTGGAATTTTCCAAGTCTCTGACTTAGTTACAATGATGGACACTGTTAAAAGGGGCAGTCCATGGAGAATAGCGTGTAGCTTTCTAAATCTCTGATTAATTAACTCAATGAATATTTATTGTATACAACACAGCAGACATTGTTCTAAAAGCTAGAGACATAGCAATGAAGAAACTAGACAATGTCCTGCCTTCATGCTGCTTAAATTTTAATAGTCAGAAAAGAAACAAAAAAGTAAACTGTGTATCCAATGGCAATAAAGGCTGTGGAGAGGGACTTCCCTGGTGGCACAGTGGTTAAGAATCTGCCTGTCAATGCAGGGGACATGGGCTCGAGCCCTGGTCTGGGAAGATCCCACATGCTGCAGAGCAACTAAGCCTGTGCGACACAACTACTGAGTTGCCTACTGCAGCTACTGAAGCCTGCGCACCTAGAGCCCGTGCTCTGCAACAAGAGAAGCCACCGCAATGAGAAGCCCACGCACCGCAGCAAAGAGTAGCCCCTGCTCGCCGCAACTAGAGAAAACCCACGTGCAGCAATGAAGACCCAATGCAGCCAAAAAAAGAAAGGCTGTGGAGAATAACAAAGCAGGGAAGAGGGCTTAGGAATCTAAGTGGATGGGGAAAGAGGAACATTTGACCAAAGACTGAAAGATGTCAGGGAGCAAATCTTGTAGGAGTCTGTGGGACACACATTCTAGGCACAGACATATCCAGCAGCCCAATAAAGGTCCTGAGCCTGGCTGGTGTAACTGAGGTATGGTGGAGAAGCCAGTGCAGCAGGAACCTTGTGGGAATGGGATAGTAGAGAACAAGGAAGCTATAGAGAGAACTGAGAAGGGGAGAGCACCAGAGCATGTAGGGTCTTATAGATCATTGTGAAGGCTTCAGCTTGTATTTGGAATGAGATGGAAAGCCACTGAGGAGTTGTGATATTATCTAAAGATTCATTTTAAAAGGATCTCTTTAATGAACTTATGGTTACTGGGGGGGAAGGGGGGAGGGATAGTTAGGGAGTTTGGGATTGACATGTACACACTGCTATATTTAAAGTGGATAACCAACAAGGACCTACTGTACAGCACAGGAAACCTGCTCAATATTATGTAACAATCTAAATGGGAAAAGAATTTGAAAAAGAATAGATACATATATATGTATAGCTGAATCACTTTGCTGTACACCCAAAACTAACAACATTGTTAATCAACTATACTCCAATGTAAAATAAAAAGTTAAAAAAGTAAAAAATAAAACGATCTCTCTAGCTACTAGGAATACATAGAGGGGCAAGAGAAGAATGAGGTAGACCACAAAGAAACTATTGCAATAATCAGGCAAACAATGACAGTGGCATAAACTAGAATTGTGGTAGTACCCATGGTGAGTATAGCCATATTGGGGATATATTTTTAAGGTAAAGCTAATAAGATTTGCTAACATATTGGATTTTGAGAGGTTAAGTATGAAAGAAAGATAAATGGTGACTTTAAAAATGTTGACCTGAACAACTGGAAAGATGGGGGTTCTCTTTACCAAGATGGGGAAGACTGGGAAAGGAAAATACTTACAGGAAGAAAGATCAAAAGTTAATTAGGAACATACTAAATTTGATGTCAAGTTTGACAACTGAAGTTTAGGGGAAGGTTTGGTCTGTATATATAAAGTTGGGAGCTATTAGTTTAGAGATGGTGCATAAGGATCATTGAGATCACCAAGGGTATTGGTGTAGATCTAGGAGAGAAAAGGCCTGAAGATTGAGACAATGAGATTAGATAAGTATAAACAAGCCTTCAGGGATAATTTATTTAGTTAATTTCAAAAGGGATGATTTCTTTTTTTTAATTAAATTTATTTATTTATTTACGGCTGCACTGGGTCTTCGTTGCTGTGCACGGGCTTTCTCTAGTTGCGGCGAACGGGGGCTACTCTTGGTTGCAGTGTGCAGGCTTCTCACTGTAGTGGCTTCTCTTGTGGAGCACAGGTTCTAGGTGCACAGGCTTCAGTAGTTGTGGCGCTCAAGCTCAGTAGTTGTGGCTTACGGGCTCTAGAGCACAGGCTCAGTAGTTGCAGCACACAGGCCTCGTTGCTCCATGGCATATGGAGTCCTCCCGGACCAGGGCTTGAACCCGTGTCCCCTGCATTGGCAGGCAGATTCTCAACCTCTGCACCACCAGGGAAGTCCTATAGATGGTTTCTGAAATTAAAAAATATTCTGATATTCCTTACATGAGAAAACCTCATTTTCTGATAATAGTTGGAGTATTTCTTCTTGAAAGCAAAAGTTAGATAACCTCAGAAGAACAGTTATTCTATGAGTTTTTGATATAAGGGATTCATTATAGTATAATTAAGCCACGAAAAGATGTTATACATCAATAACTAAAATGTAGGCTCTGCATCATGTACTGCCCTTTCAGAGAGCAAATTATGTTTGGCTGTTAAGGACAACTGATTGGTACCTGACCTCACAGTGATCTGAAATATGAACTCAAAAGGGGGAGAAAGAGCAAAACTTTGTTTCAGGAGTGACTCCAAAGTAGGTCTGTCAGCCAAAGAAATAATAAGCAATAACATTTATTGAGCACTTTAAATACGAGGTCCTATGAATCAAGGATTGTTATGATTTCATTCTTCAGAAGAAGCAGCCCAGGTTTATAGGTTTGACCTCTTGTCCAAGAGAACACGCCTAGGAAATGGCAGAGCCAGAGTTCAAACACAGGTCTGTCTGATTCCAGAGTCTGGAGTTTTCATTACACTCTCAAATAATAATTGAGTCATTTATGTTTATATTTATTATGTTTTCTGATTATTGATTTTTCATAATAACAAGTAATTATTGCATGTTAGAGTAGTTATTGGATAGTTGGAATATTCTTTCTATATTTCCCAAATTTATTATAATAATAACACTACTTTAATAACAGACTTTTACATATATAAGAGAGAAATAGATTAGAAAATACATTCTATGGGAATGTGCTTTGGTATTAATATCTACATCCACAGGATAAATAAGTGTTCAATCCTGTTTACTAATTTTTCTTTGCATAGAATTTCCTTCTTTTGTTATAATAGTTCCAACTTAAAAGAGATTACTCAAGTGCTATTGATTTTTTTCAAAAATATAATTTGTTGTGTATTTTACAGTGTTTTTACATACATTATTTCACTTCTTCTGCATACATTTGTGAGCTAAATTTTTCCTGTTCAGAAATGAGAAAATAGCCACTAAACTAACAATAGCTGTTCTTCTGAATTCTACTTTAGAACAGTTTTTAATTCTGCTTTAATTTTACACTAAATAGAATTAGAGAATTAAAATTCCACTTAATTGAAGAAGCAGAGTTCAGAAAATATTTTAGCGTACTGTGCCCTCTGGTGGGCATGTCATTACCATTATGACTTATAATAGCTGGTTATAGCTGTTTTCAAAAATAAAAGAATGTTTCAAAAGTAGAAATGTTTTGTAGATAAATTTAAAAGCCAAACAGTCCCACCTGGGAATTTATTTTTTATCTATTAAGATGTCTTACAGACTTCATTTCTACATCTTCAGTTAAAACATTTGCCTTCTATAAAAAATATAAAAACAGTGTTTGTGATGATTGGTTTCTTCCCTAGACTGACGATGGTAAACTAATTGTTGAAGGAACGCTGGACATTTTCTGGGGAGTAAAGCAGCCTATACAACTGAAAATACAAGATGAGAAGCAAATCCCTTCTTTCACTGTGCTGAAGTCACCAGATGTCTTTTCCAAAAGGTGAGCTACCTTTTATGATTTTAGTTCCTTAGAAAATGATCTTCATATTTACCTTTTTTGTGTGCCTCAAGGATGAAAGCTCTAAAGTTTATATACAACCTCATTTAATTCCTCATCAACTCTAGGACATATGTGTCCAGAAACCAGGGCTCTGAGATGTTAGGTAGTTTGTGCAAGATCCCCAATTACCATGAAGCAGAACTGGACTGGACCTCAGGTCTGTGGGCGCCAGCTCTGGCTCTTGACCTCTCTGCTGTATTCCTTCTCTTCTGGGAGACTGCATTCTTTCACTAGAAAAAACAAAATGTAAAGGCAAGATTTCATTAGCCCTGGTCTTATCACCAAAAAGAGGGGGATAAAATTTAAATTTCTCCTCTTCTTAGAACAAAGGGCTTTTCCGTTGTTCTGGAGTTTTCATTACACTGCTTTCTGGAAAGGAGACTTAATTATGTTCCATCTGATTGCTGTGTCCTGTTAGGATCAGGACAAAGTGCATGTGAAGTACAGTAAATGCACAAAACAGTACTCTGTGTGGGGTTATGCAACTGTACCTTGAATACATAAGTTGGGCTGAGATATATATTTTCATTATCCTTAACAATTTTTAGAAAAATTAATAAATATTCCCAAGGAAATCACAGATATAAATATTGTTTTCTTCCTCTCTCCCTTCTCCCCTTCCTTTTTAATCCTTGACTTTCTAACACATCTCCTTTTCGCATGTACTTGGAGGTATCAAGCGTTCTCTGCATCCATCCTTCTATCCATAACTAGATGAGCTGGAGTTCTAGCAGGAGAGAGGATGGAGAGAGAGCAGCCAGGACCTTTTCCTCAATCTGACCTTTGGTCATAACAGAGGAAAATCAGGTATCACTTTGAGGGAAGCCCCACTTTTCCTTTGGGGAAAACACTGAAGTCCCACTATGATTTGCACCTTGCCAATCTTTCTCAAATGTGAGGTTCCAGCAATTCTGAACATTTTATAATTCCCTACACATGTCATGCAGTTTCTTAGTTTCCTGACTCTCTGCCTGGAAGCCTATCTGCTTCTCGACATCCATTTGCTAGACTCTTCCACCAATCCTTTAAGATTCAGGTCGGTAACACGTTCTCCAGAGAGCCTTTTCTGACCCTGTAGTAGATGCCCTGACAACTTTTCTATATCCCTTTCAGAGCACGCCATTAACTGTATTTTTATACCCCTGCCTCCCCCTCTAGCCTGTGAGCTCCTCAAGGGTAAGGAGCATGCTTTATTCATCTTTATCCTGGTGCTCAGCAATGTGTCGGCACAAAGAGAGGACTCAGAATTTAGTATCAAATGAAGCCCACAGAATCCTGGTGGTTAAATTACCTCTGCTCTGTTGGGTAAACTGTCTCTCCATCTACACTTCTGATTAGTCTCCCATCCAAGCTAATGAAGGGCAAAGGGCCCAGTACTTATGAAGAGCAGAAGAGAAACCACAGACTTAAGCAGCCTGATGAAGCCCTGCATCCCTCACATTCAGGTATTAGAAGATTGATGGGGCTGATGATTCTAAATGATGAGGAGCATCATTTAAAAGTAAAAATTACCCCTGGGCCCTGCTTTTAGGAAACTGTACAAGATATGAATTTGGCAGAATTAGCTATCATTCTTCATATTACCTAAGAACTCATTGCAAAGTTCTCTGAGCAGCCAGCTCTTTCTGATGCATTTAAATTATTTGAATCATGAATGCTTGATTAATATGGAACACTATGGGAAGATGTCAAAGAGTTGCAGTAAGCTACCTGTATTAGCACATTAAGCTATCACGATTTTGAATGGATATCCCAACATATTTTCTTTAATTTCTCAAATTAAAATTCAAACCCATGTTCCTAGAAACACTGAATTTGAGGATGAGTTTCAGAAGCCCAGGTAGACAAGGCATATTGATGCCTTTCCATATTCTGTGGCAGATTATAAATTAATCTCCTTATGATGTGACTTCCATAGAATCCATTTACCTTTCCTTATTGTTTATCAGAACAGTGCTGTGAAACAAACATAAATTATCTCCTTTAGTTTAAAGCTGAGAAAAAAAATAATAAAGTTGAGAAAGACTACCCTAGAAAACTTTGCTTGCCCTTTACCACAGTAATGAGATTTACTGGGAGAATATTTGAAGTGCAGTGTATCAGATTTTTCTGGTGGGTAAGAATTGTCAGAAAAAGATCCTTGGTCTCTGATTCCCTAGTGGGGTGCAGAACCACTTTGTTTCAATCCAGCCCTAGACACCCTCACTCTGGTTGCCACCCTCAAGGTGGTATTCGTTTAAACTCTGAGCCTTGAATGAAATTGTGTAAGGAAATGGACTATTCCCTCACTCCCTAACAATTCTTATTGTTCTCTTTCCCACACTGGGTTTCTGAGGACAGGACTTATACCTCTACTCTCTCAGGATCACAGATTTAATATCTCCAGTGGATGGATATGGAACGTGGAATGAAAGACGTGGAAGTTGTGTACTCAGCTGCAGGAAGGGCTGCAATCTTTTCTTTCAATTCACCGTTGGGGAGAATCATCAATTTGTCAAGCTAGTTTGTTTTAGTTATCTTTGAAATGAGTCACACTGAATCAGCTTAATGGGAGTGGTATACGTTTAAAAATAAATCATGTTGAGCTGTGACCACTTGTGATCTTTTATGGAAACAATTCTACGGACAGTACTTTGATCTCTCATATCTGGTCCAAGTATTTTGTTTTGGAAAGTTTTCAAAAAAACAGCTTTATTGAGGTTATGTTTGCTTGCACCAGTTTTCATTTCTGCTTTTAATGTCTTTCCAAAGTCTGCTTTGACATGCGTTGGACAAGTCATGGCAGAATGGCATAAAGAGCAAAAACTGGACAGGTATACATTTGAATGGCATCAATAGTGTTTTTTCTTTGACCATGTGGGTAGAGAAGTGGCCGCCTTCTATGTGTCTATCAAATTTCTACCTCCTATTTATTTTGCAGCTCATTAGAAAACCTCCCCACAGTTTAAATTTGCTAATGATTTATATCCTGAAGCTTGATCAGGACAACGCTAACAGTCCTGTGCTTAGGCAAGTTAAACTGTTTGGCAGTACATGAAGTCCCAACGAGTTTTCTTTGGAAAACTTTGGGTAACTGCCTTCAAGCTTAGTCACTTGCACAGTTGTATGTGGAGGCGCTTCAAATTACACAATCCAGAGCTGAAAACGGGTGGGTTTTGGGGTGATGGGGGGGTTGTTTATTTTTGCTAAGAGGGTAGGAAGGAAAATGGGCCAAACACTGACCATATTGAGGCATGTTTGTTTCTCTGTATTTGTGTGACACCACTAAGCTGAGAGAAGGTGAGGACAGGGGTGAAGTTGGGCAGGATTACCAAGAATTTATAGCACATCACTGGTCTGGTGTGCTTGGGCTCTCTCATCTTCCCCCATGGGAGATAGCATTGGGGTGCTTTGCATTTTTAGTTTCCATTTTTCATTTGTATTCTGTCTTTTCCATTGCCAACACTCTTTCTGTGATAATCACATCTGCCTTTTTAAATTAATCTTCTATAGATTGGGGAAAATTGATCATTTTATCTATCATAAGAATAACTAGAGGGCTTCCCTGGTGGAGCAGTGGTTGAGAGTCCGCCTGCCGATGCAGGGGACACGGGTTCGTGCCCCGGTCCAGGAAGATCCCACATGCCGTGGAGCGGCTGGGCCCGTGAGCCATGGCCGCTGAGCCTGCACGTCTGGAGCCTGTGCTCCGTAATGGGAGAGGCCACAACAGTGAGAGGCCCATGTACTGGAAAAAAAAAAAGAATAACTAGAAAAGGGAGCCCTCCTACACTGTTGGTGGCAATGTAAATTGGTGCAGCCACTATGGAGAACATTATAGAGGTTCCTTAAAAAACTAAAAATAGAGTTACCATATGATACTGCATTCCCACTCCTGGGCATATATCCGTAAAAGATTAAAACTCTAATTTGAAAAGATACATGAACCCCAATGTTCATAGCAGCACTATTTACAGTAGCTAAGACTTGGAAGCAACCTAAATGTCCATTGAAAGATGAATGTATAAAGATGATGTGGTGAATATATATATATATATATATATATATATATATATATATACAATGGAACATTACTCAGCCATAAAAAAGAATTAAATAATTCCATTTGCAGCAACATGGATAGACCTGGAGAACATCATACTGAGTGAAGTAAGTCAGACAAAGACAAATACCAAAAATATCACTTATATGTGGAATCTAAAAAAAATGATACAAATGAACTTATTTACAAAACAGAAATAGACTCACAGACACAGAAAACAAACTTACAGTTACCAAAGTGGAAAAGTGGGGGAGGGATAAATTAGGAGTTTGGGGTTAACAGATACACACTACTATATATAAAATAGGTAAACAACAAGGACCTCCTGTATAGCACAAGAACTATATTCAATATCTTGTAATAACCTATAATGGAAAAGAATCTGAAAAAGGAAATATATGCGTATATATATATATCTTAATCACTTTGCTATACACCTAAAACATTGTAAATTAACTATACTTCAACTGAAAATAAAAAAGAAAAAGGAAGAATAACTAGAGTCTGAGTCAGGACCAAAACAATTCTCCTTTGAGTTAAAGTTATTGCCTAAAGTTCTTGAACTTTTAAGACATTTATTTTGACTGGCTATATTCTGTATACTACAGCTTACTAGAAAATTAATAAACAAATATATTAGGATTATCTTATCTATGTCATAAGGCTTTTATTATGAAGCTCAAATGATATAGAAGTTGTAAAAAGACATCAAAGGAATTCAGAGATCAAGGAAGAAAAGGACCATGTTTATTCATATTTGCTACCACTAGTATGAATAAGCATTTTTTGTTACTGTTGCCACCAGTGACATTAGGGAAGAATTAATGCCACAGATTCCCTATGGGTGAATATTTTTTGGTCATAAGGAAAACAGACATTATGGAAGAGACTCTTAGTAGGACTAAGACTGGTCCCAGCTACAATAGTGTCTATTAACCTAGAGACATCTAGGAATATCTTGGATCCCTAATGGCTCCTGACCCATCATGAAATAGATACAGATGTTGGGGATTATTATGAGGATGACAATGAAGATGAGGACAATCACGATAGTTTTTAACACATATTGAGTGCTTACTATGTGTTGGGCACTTTTTCAAGGATTTTACACAAATTAACTCATTTAATCTTCTCAATAACCTTATCCTACCTCATACTATAATCATCCCCACTTCATAGGTGAGAACACTAATGCACAAAGAAGATAAGTAGCTTATCTAAAACCAGAAAGAAAATAACAATGAGTGTTGGCCCAACTGGTAAAAATAAGCAGTTGCCCAGTTTTATGTATTCTGGGCATTAGACTGCATTGAAAATTGTTAGTGCCCTATATAAATCATGATCTTCAGAAAAGAAGTTTCTCATACACTTTCCTCCTTTATAAATCGCATTCTGTATAGTGCTCAAGGGTCTTAAAGACAGGCTTTATATCATTATATTGGAGTCACTTTACCTAAAAACGCTTTGAATACAACAGGAACTTAATGCAAGTTGGTAGAATAAACACTTTGTATCTAAACTCTCCTAAAAGCATTGTGAGATATCTGTATAAGAATGGATTCTGTATGGTGTTAGGGAGTGTGCTAATTTCATTCTTTTACATGGAGCTGTCCAGTTTTCCCAGCACCACTTATTGAAGAGGCTGTCCTTTCTCCATTGTATATTCTTTCCTCCCTTATCAAAAATAAGGTGACCATATGTGTCCATCGACAGATGAATGGATAAAGAAGATGTGACACATATATACAATGGAATATTACTCAGCCATAAAACAAAACGAAATTGAGTTATTTGTAGAGAGGTGGATGGACCTAGAGTTTGTCATACAGAGTGAGGTAAGTCAGAAAGAGAAAAACAAATACTGTATGCTAACACATATATATGGAATCTTAAAAAAAAAAGGTGGGGGTTCTGAAGAACCTAGGGGCAGGACAGGAATAAAGACGCAGACGTAGAGAATGGACTTGAGGACACAGGGAGGGGGATGGGTAAGTGAGAGTGGCATGGACATATATACATTACCAAATGTAAAATAAATAGCTAGTGGGAAGCAGCTACATAGCACAGGGAGGTCAGCTCAGTGCTTTGTGACCACCTAGAGAGGTGGGATGGGGAGGGTGGGAAGGAGATGCAAGAGGGAGGAGATATTGTATATGTATAGCTGATTCACTTTGTTATAAAGCAGGAACTAACACACCATTGTAAAGCAATTTTACTCCAATAAAGATGTTTTAAAAAAAGAATTATATTGGTTTCTACTAATCCCATTGGCACATATGTTTTACAGAATCTATATAATCTTGTGGTTCAGTGTGTAACTGAATTATTGTGTCAAAACATGCTCAAAATCAGTACAAGAATTATTTAAAATGCAAGCTGACTACTCTGGTATAAATATAATTTTAATAATATAAAAAACTGTTATAACTTAGGATGATGTGTCTACCTATAGAGGCCCACAGCATTATATTAATACTGTAAATCTGAAAACCATCCTATGCCTTTTTATGAATAGAATAATATCACTTACAAGATTTATTACTTTTCAGGGGAATGACACGCTGGGGAGAATTTGATGATCTTTACCGTATTAGTGATTTGGACAGGACTCAGATTCCAGTGTCTGGAGCAACAGATTCCCAGGAAGGTCAGTATCAAAATCTTATTAATGAGGAGACTTTTTAAAATTAATACAAAGCATGAATCCTAAATGTTTTTCTGAAATTCAACATTTTATATACCGTTACTTATTAAACCCTTATTTTATATTAAAAAAATATATTTTAGGAACATACTAACTTAAGTCACTACAGTGCTCATATGATGTTTAAGAACCTTACTTTGCTATATAAAAACATTATTTTTTAAATTACATCAAGTCCCTTAGATTTACTAGATTAGGGAGAACTGATGGTTTGAATAAAGTTTGTGTACATAAAATTGTTTTATATTTTCCCCAAGGATTAGGATCATTTATTATACTCAGAAGATTTCTATGTTAGACCAAGCCCTTCAGATTGAATTTTACATCTTTTGAGAAGTTGAACATTTCGGTTAATAGATATTTATATAACATTGCTTCTCAGAGGCAGATATACTGCATTCACTATATTTGATAGGGTTGTTACAAGCATTTATTTAAAAAAGAGAAATCTACTTGAACATCAAGTGAGTTCATTATCAAATTTGACAAATGAATGGAAAATGCCAGCCCCTATGACATGTGACAACAGTAATCATAATAATGATGATGTGTTAGTAATAATATTAGTATCTGTCATTTACTGAGACTCGGGCATGATATCTTACATTTTACACGGATTTTCATTTTCATGTAACATGTAGAGATCCAAGGAGAAGATGATGACTGAGGCTGGGGTGGGGTTCACATTCCCAGGATAGTGATATTACCAAACTGACTTCAGACTGAACAAGGGTATGGTGCTGGCATTATCTTCATGAATCTACCAACAACTTCCAATGTTTAGCTTAATTTTTTTTCAAAGCATTCTCAGTTCAGTCCTCTCTGCTGTCTCTATAACAACTCAGATTTTGTAACAAGCATGATGCTCCTTCCTGGATTCCCTTATTTTTGTCTTATGGCTTTTTGGCATTTTTTATATAAGGGTCCTTATAATTAGCCCTTTGACAACACTCATCTAAACATAAGGGAATCCCAATCTCTTGGCACCAAAGATACAATAAAAATACATTTTTATTTAAGCACCAGTGCTAGAGAAAGATGAAGTATCACATGCTTATACTCTAATTACAATATAATTAAAATTCCAAGGTGAAATAGAAAACAAGTGTCACCAGATGGCCCTATTCTTAAAGAAGATCATTGTTATTTTCTGTTTAAAAGCGTTATAGCCCATTGCTTAGCTATATAATTACTAAGTATGTAATCAAATCCACCCATGATGCAAAGAGGTGAGCAGCTAAATTATATGGGCTTATAACCTTTATTCTCCCCAGATTACTTATCTTATCACAGTAGCACTCTGAAGCTTCATGCAGATGAAGAACCTGAATCCCCATTGCTCTATAGAACCATGAGTGAAGCAACCTTGGTGAGAAAAAGGATGAAGCCTCCGATGATGGATAGAAAGGACAGACGGAAGCATAGGGCCTCTATTAATGGACACTTTTATAACCATGAAGTGAGTTACAGTTTCATTAATGTCATTTAAAAGAATGTTGTCTATTGTGCTAACAATATCACTCAATTCAATTTTTTTTTTTTTTTTTTTTTGCTGTATGCGGGCCTCTCACTGTTGTGGCCTCTCCCGTTGTGGAGCACAGGCTCCGGACGTGCAGGCTCAGTGGCCATGGCCCACAGGCCCAGCCGCTCCGCGGCATGTGGGATCCTCCCGGACCGGGACACGAACCCGTGTCCCCTGCATCGGCAGGCGGACTCCCAACCACTGCACCACCAGGGAAGCCCTCAATTCAATTTATAATTTAAAAAAATAATAATGTCTTTAGATATACTACTACTATTATTATTGGGTACTCTCTATGTGTTAAGCATTAAACTGTTTTGATGGATTATCTCATTAATCACTAAAACAATCCTATGAAGCAGATACCATTATGTTCCCTACTTTATGTATGAGTTAACTGAGGTTCACAGAGGTTACACAATCCATCACTGGTCACACTGCTTTTAAGTAGCAACTCTGAACCCGAACCCAGCTTCTGTCTGATGCCAGAACCCAAGTTCTTAACCAACATGATCAGTGAACCCTAAGTGGCAGGCCCTGTGATACACACTGGAAATATAAAGATGACTCAATTGATGCCTTTGCCAGCATGGAGCTCAGGGCTTGGGCAAAGAAACCAATACATCCTCAAATGGTATTAAAATATGTAAGTGCTACAAAAGAGATTGGTTCAAAGCACATTCAAACATTAATATTTAAATAAAAGGAAAAAATCAGCTATAGGCTTGTTTATTCTGATCAATTAAATTTTCCAGGTCTTATACATAAACCCATAGCAGTTTTTACACAAGTGCCATTGTAGTTTATACTATTTGCATTTTGATTTTTTTCACTTAATATGTGTTAAATTTATATGTGCCTTTCTATAGTATTTATAAGACATTTAACTTGGAGGAAGGTAGGAAACACATCATGTTTTTGTAGAACTCAAATTTTTCATGTCATGTACTATAACGATCATTCATCCATTCATTTAATAAATAGTTTAAAAGCACTCACTCTGTGCAAGGCACCACTCTAAGCCCTTTCATACAAAATATTGACTCATTCATCATACGCTTTTTTTCTTTTGGGCTTTTTACATTTTTCTCTTTTTTTTCATCCCTTGGGAGAGTATCCATATGTTCCTTTGGAGACTGGTATGGAGAAATCTCCCTTGTGAATTCTCTGTTCAAATTAGACATTTTTCTGGCTCAAGAATTTCCTCCTGGCCAAAAAGTAACATTGACAGTCCCCCAAAGATATGCAACTACCAATTGTCCTGGTTTCTTCTTCTCCTCAGAATTATGCTGTATGTCATCAGCACTTGTGAGGTGATTTGTGTTAAAGTAGGCTGTGAAAGCCACATTATTCCAAATGAGCAGCTTCCAGATGGGATATGCGGGGCTAAGAATGAAATGGGCACTAAGTTGACAGCACAGCATCATAGCTGAATGCTTGGGCGTTGCAGCCTGATGGCCTGATTGCAAATTCTTGCTGAGCAAATAAAAAATTACTCAATCTCTTAGCCTTCATTCCTTCATCCTTCCTTCTTTACAAGGCTGTTGATGGGATTAAGTGGAACGAGGTGAGTTCAGTACTTAGCATAAGTATCTGCACGAAGGAAGAACTCTGTTTACATTAGCTTTATTGATATTGATTGAAAGATCAAGTGGAACTAAAGATATTTCACACAAATATCATTCACTGCAGTATAATAACTAGCAGAAAACAAAACCCCGTAACCCAAAGCACTCTATCAATGTGTATGCAATGATGGGCATCCAGGAATTTAAGTTGATATAGTTGTAAGGTATGTTTTTATATCATGAAACCTCTTGATAACGCCTCCAGTATTAGAGGCTTATATTGTGATGCAGTAGTCCCAAGAGAATACATTCCAAGACTCCCAGTGGATACCTGAAACTGAAGATAGTACTGAATTCTATATATACTATGTTTTTCCCTATACATACATACCTATGATAAAGTTTAATGTATAAATTAGGCAAAATAAGAGGTTAACAACAATATCTAATAATAAGGTAGAATATTTATAAAAATATACTGTAAAAAATGTTATGTGAATGTGGTCTCTCTCTCCCTCCATCTCTCTCAAAATATCTTATTGCACTGTATTCACCTTTGTAAGGGTGTGAGATGATAAAATACCTGTGGTATGATGAGATGAAGTAAGGTGAATAACGGAGGCATGGTGATGCAGCATTAGGCTACTCTTGACCTTCTGACAGTATGTCAGAAGGGGGATCATCTGCTTCAGATGATCCTGGACCATCAAGCCATGATGACGTCGATAGTTGGTTGTCAGGAGCAGACATTGTCAATGGTTGGGGATCTTCGGCCGGATGGAGTAGGATGGTGCAAGATTTTATCATGCTACTCAGAATGGCACACAATTTAAAACGTATGAATTGTTTACTTCTGGAATTTTCCATTTAATATTTTTTCATCTCTCTCAGGATTCTATTCATTTTAAAATAGGAATAATGATCAAATAATGAGAAAAATTTTATGGTTATATGTTTCTTATGATTTTTTTATGGTGCATTACTAATCCCCAAGAGGAATGTGTCAGACTTATCTGACCATAGAAATCTTTTACCAAGTATTATCTAAAAGGCAGACTCTTGATTAGAGCAATTTGCCGGAAATATTGTTCTAGATATTCAATTAGCAACACTTTTACCTCAATCCTCAGTTGAGATATAGGCTGAACCATATGAAATTGCCAACACTGGACCATTTCTGACCAACCAAAAAGGAGTGATTTTATACAGTTCAAACTAAAACAATTTAGAGCAATTATTCCCAACCAGGAGGGAATTTTGAAATCTTAAACTACACTGAAGAATGGTGTGACTATCTAGTGAAACTGTTTTGAACATTCTCAAATGATGTTTTACCTAACTTACTCTAGAAAAAATATAAAGCTGCTTAAAAGCATACATAGTACAGTATTCAACAACAACAAAGAAAGTAAAAATAAGAAAGCAAATTTTTAAACTGACGATCTTGGATTTTTTGTCCAAAGGAAGGCCAGGTTCAAAATATTGACTCTTATTAGTTTGTCACGTTAAGTCCTTAAAATTATATCAATCTTTTTTTTTCTCTTTTAGACATCAATTTTCACTCCAGACTTTGGATCAGAAACTAAGGTCAGAATAAACAGTAATATGAGAACTGAAGAAGTAATAAAGCAAATTCTCCAAAAATTTAAGGTAATCTTTATCAGTGAACTGAGCTATAAATATCTTGTATATAATTTAACTGTAGACACATAAATGGATTTTTCTGAAATTAAATGTTCAGTTCCAAAGAATTCTTTCCTATGTATGGTTGACCCTTGAACAAAACGGGTTTGAACTGCATGGGTCCATTTATAATATAAATGGACTGTGCCTGAGAAATTACATTATCCCCAGAGAGCAGAAAAGGTTTTATATCTGAAAGTAAAAAATGAAAGTGAAGAAACATATATAATTTGTGTCTGGTTGGCTTGGAAAGCATTGACAACAAAGAATTCATGTCTGTTCTTTCTTTTCCATTGACAGATTGAAAATAGTGCCCAGGATTTTGCACTTTACATTATTTTTGCAACAGGAGGTAAGAAAGCTTGGTGGTTGTTCTTACATGACTCCAGTGTGTTATTGTTTTCTGCCCATAAGAAAGACAGAAAAGCAGTTTACCTCCTTCTGTGGAAGAACGGGAGGGAGGGAAGGAAGAAGGAAGAGAGGGGGAGTGTTTTACATTATTTGTATTTCACAATTTCAGAGGAAGACACCCTAAGATTAAGGTATCCTAGAAGAGTTTATAATACAAAAGACTTTGCTTGTTGGCCAGTCATTAAATTATCTGAATGACGATCAAAGAGCACTGGATAATAGGTGGAAGGTTCCCAGGAATTGTTAGGCATTTAAGTTGACCTCTGTACTTCTTTCTTTTTCACTTTCCCTTATCATTCTAGCTCTTACTAGAGTCATCATTACATAGCATTTCTTTCTCATCTTTCTTAGCAGATTGTCTGACACATTGTGGGAGTGTTCTCTCTTCCTCAGTAGAGAAAAATGTGCAGAACTTTGTGGTGGAGGTAAAAGTTTAGCAGCAGGACATTGGAAAGAGGCTATATGTGGGGTGCTAGGAGTAGGGAGTGAAAGATTAGAGAAACCCTAAAGCAATACTAAAATGAAATTTTTAAAAGCCTTAAAACTGAAAAAATTTAAATGTTAAATTATAAAAATAGCTCAGGTTATAATTTAAGTATCAGAATGTTTGAGCCAGAAATTGAATAGAATAAAATAATACATTTTGATCTGGAACAATTACAAGAAAATGAAAGCTGGATTTCCAAACACATACCAAATTAAAGTCCTTATAAATCAAAGCTTAAATATAAGAAATATATTAAATTTTTGAAAATTCTAAGAGTGTGTGTGTGTATTCATTCTAGTTGTTTTAGAAAAGAACTAAAAGGTAGAAACATTGAACTGTATAAAAATGTATTGATAAAAGATACAAACATTATGAAGAAGGGTCACAATGAAAGCAACTGTAGACATATAAACAACGTTTTAAAATTGATTCAACTATCAACTGCTATGGAAGAAAATCACAGAGATAGGCAACACTGAAGACGAATTGGAGCAGAAGCAGAAGAACTAGAAGCAGACACTGTGGTGTCTTTCTACCCTGCTGCCTCTGAAAAAGAGCCCAGCAAATAGTTAAAGACCCAGAGTGAGGGCAGAGACCAGAAGCAAGAAGAGCTACAATCCTGCAGCCTGTGGAACAAAAAATACATTCACAGAAAGATAGACAAGATGAAAAGGCAGAGGGCTACGTACCAGATGAAGGAACAAGATAAAACCCCAGAAAAACAACTAAAGGAAGTGGAGATAGAAAACCTTCCAGAAAAAGAATTCAGAATAATGATAGTGAAGATAATCCAGGACCTCAGAAAAAGAATGGAAGCAAAGATTGAGAAGGTGCAAAAAATGTTTAATAAAGATCTAGAAGAACTAAAGAACAAACAAACAGAGATGAACAATACAATAACTGAAATGAAAAAATGCACTAGAAGGAATCAATAGCAGAATAACTGAGGCAGAAAAATGGGTAAGTGACCTGGAAGACACAATGGTGGAATTCACTGCTTTGGAACAGAATAAAGAAAAAAGAATGAAAAGAAATGCAGACAGCCTAAGAGACCTCTGGGACAACATTAAACCCAACAACATTCGCATTATAGGGGTCCAAGAAGGAGAAGAGAGAGAGAAAGGACCTGAGAAAATATTTGAAGAGATTATAGCTGAAAACTTCCCTAACATGGGAAAGGAAATAGCCACCCAAGTCCAGGAAATGCAGAGAGTCCCATACAGGACAAACCCAAGGAGAAACATGCCGAGACACATAGTAATCAAATTGGCAAAAATTAATGGCAAAGAAAAATTATTGAAAGCAGCAAGGGAAAAATGACAAAAAACATACAAGGGAACTCCCATAAGGTTAACAACTGATTTCTCAGCAGAAACTCTACAAGCCAGAAGGGAGTGGCATGATATACTTAAAGTGATGAATGGGAAGAACCTACAACCAAGATTACCCAGCAAGGATCTCATTCAGGTATGATGGAGAAATCAAAAGCTTTACAGACAAGCAAAACCTAAGAGAATTCAGCACCACCAAACCAGCTCTACAACAAATGCTAAAGGAACTTCTCTAAGTGGGAAACAAAAGAGAAGAAAAGAACCTACAAAAACAAACCCAAAACAATAAAGAAAATGGTAATAGGAACATACATATTGATAATTACCTTAAATGTGAAAGGATTAAATGCTCCAACCAAAAGACACAGGCTTGCTGAATGGACACAAAAACAAGACCCATATATATGCTGTCTACAAGAGGGCCACTTCAGACCTAGGGACACATACTGACTGAAAGTGAGGGGATGGAAAAAGATATTCCATGCAAATGGAAATCAAAAGAAAGCTGGAGCAGCAATACTCATATCAGATGAAATAGACTTTAAAATAAAGAATGTTGCAAGAGACAAGGAAGGACACTACATAGTGATCAAGGGATCAATCCAAGAAGATATAACAATTATAAATATATATGCATCCAACATAGGAGAACCTCAATACATAAGGCAACTACTAACAGCTCTAAAAGAGGAAATCGAGAGTAACACAGTAATACTGGGGGACTTTAACACCTCACTTACACCAATGGACGGATCATCCATACAGAAAATTAATAAGGAAACACAAGCTTTAAATGACACAATAGACCACATAGATTTAATTGATATTTATAAGACATTCCATCCAAAAACAGAAGATTACACTTTCTTTTCCAGTGCGCATGGAACATTCTCTAGGATAGATCACATCTTGGGTGACAAATCAAGCGTCAGTAAATTTAACAAAACTGAAATCATACCAAGCATCTTTTCTGACCACAACACTATGAGATTAGAAATCAATCACAGGGGAAAAAATGGAAAAACACAAACAATATGTTACTAAATAACCAAGAGATCACTAAAGAAATCAAACAGGAAATCAAAAAATACCTAGAAACAAATGACAATGAAAACTCGATGATCCAAAACCTATGGGATGCAGCAAAAGCAGTTCTAAGAGGGAAGTTTATAGCTATACAAGCCTACCTCAAGAAACAAGAAAAATCTCAAATAAACAATCTAATGTTACACCTAAAGGAACTAGGGAAAGAAAAACAAACAAAACCCAGAGTTAGCAGAAGGAAAGAAATCATAAAGATCAGAGCAGAAATAAATGAAATAGAAACAAAGAAAACAATAGCAAAGATCAATAAAACTAAAAGCTGTTTCTTTGAGAAGATAAACAAAATTGATAAACCACTAGCCAGCCTCATCAAGAAAAAGAGGGAGAGGACTCAAATCAATAAAATTAGAAACGGAAATGGAGAAGTTACAACTGACACTGCAGAAATACAAAGCATCCTAAGAGACTACTACAAGCAACTCTATGCCAATAAAATGGACAACTTGGAAGAAATGGGCAAATTCTTAGAAAGGTATAACCTTCCAAGACTGAACCAGGAAGAAATAGAAAATATGAACAGACAAATCACAAGTAATGAAATTGAAACTGTGATTTAAAATCTTCCAACAAACAAAAGTCCAGGACCAGATGATTTCACAGGTGAATTCTATTAAACATTTAGAGAAGAGCTAACACTCATCCTTCTCAAACTATTCCAAACAATTGCAGAAGAAGGAAAACTCCCAAACTCACTCTATGAGGCCACCATCACTCTGATACCAAAACCAGACAAAGATACTATAAGAAAAGAAAATTACAGACCAATATCACTGATGAATATAGATGCAAAAATCCTCAACAAAATATTAGCAAAGAATCCAACAACACATTAAAAGGATCATACAGCATGATCAAGTGGGATTTATTCCAGAGATGCAAGGATTCTTCAATATATGCAAATCAATCAATGTGATACACCATATTAACAAATTGAAGAATAAAAACCATATGATCATCTTAATAGAAGCAGAAAAAGCTTTTGACAAAATTCGACACCGATTTATGATAAAAGCTCTCCAGAAAGTGGGCATAGAGGGAACCTACTTCAGCTTAATAAAGGCCATATATGACAAACACACAGCAAACATCATTCTCAATGGTGAAAAACTGAAAGCATTTCCCCTAGGATCAGGAACAAGACACGGATGTCCACTCTCACCACTGTTATTCAACATAGTTTTGGAAGTCCTAGCCATGGCAATTAGAGAAGAAAAAGAAATAAAAGGAATACAAATTGGAAAAGAAGAAGTAAAACTGTCACTGTTTGCAGATGACATGCTACTATACACAGAGAATCTTAAAGATACCACCAGAAAACTACTAGAGCTAATCAATGAATTTGGTAAAGTTGCAGGATACAAAATTAATGCACAGAAATCTCTTGCATTCCAATACACTAATGATGAAAAATCTGAAAGAGAAATTAATGAAACACTCCCATGTACCACTACAACAAAAAGAATAAAATACCTAGGAATAAACTTACTTAGGGAGACAAAAGACCTGTATGCAGGAAACTATAAAACAATGATGAAAGAAATTAAAGATGATACCAACAGATGGAGAGATATACCATGTTCTTGGATTGGAAGAATCAACATTGTGAAAATGACTATACTACCCAAAGCAATCTACAGATTCATTGCAATCCCTAACAAACTACCAATGACATTTTTTACAGAACTAGAACAAAAAACTCTTAAAACCCCAAATAGCCAAAGCAGTCTTGAGGGAAAAAACCGGAGCTGGAGGAATCAGAATCCCTGACTTCAGACTATACTACAAAGCTACAGTAATCAAGACAATATGGTACTGGCACAAAAACAGAAATATAGATCAATGGAACAGGATAGAAAGTCCAGAGGTAAACCCACACACCTATGGTCAACTAATCTATAACAAAGGTGGCAAAGATATACAATGGAGAAAAGACAGCCTCTTCAATAAGTGGTGCTGGGAAAACTAGACAGCTACATGTAAAAGAATGAAATTAGAGCACTCCCTAAAAACATACACAAAAATAAACCCAAAATGCATTAAAGACCTAAATGTAAGACCAGGCACTATAAAACTCTTTGAGGAAAATATAAGCAGAACATTCTTTGACATAAATCACACCAAGATATTTTTTGATCCACCTCCTAGAGTAATGGAAACAAAAACAATAATAAACAAGTGGGACCTAATGAAACTTCAAAGGTTTTTCACAGAAAAGGAAACCATAAACAAGACGAAAAGACAACCCTCAGCATGGGAGAAAATATTTGCAAATGAATCATTGGACAAAGGATTAATCTCCAAAATATATAAACAGCTCATGCAGCTCAATAGTAAAAAAACAAACAACCCAATCCAAAAATGGGCAGAAGACCTAAATAGACATTTCTCCATAGAAGACATACAGATGGCCAAGAAGCACATGAAAAGCTGCTCAACATCACTAATTATTAGAGAAATGCAAATCAAAACTACAATGAGGTATCACCTCACACCAGTTAGAATGGGTATCATCAGAAAATCTACAAACAACAAATGCTGGAGAGGGTGTGGAGAAAAGGGAACACTCTTGCACTGTTGGTGGGAATGTGAATTGATACGGCCACTATGGAGAACAGTATGGAGGTTCCTTAAAGAACTAAGAATAGAATTACCATATGACCCAACAATCCCACTACTGGGCCTATACCCAGAGAAAACCATAATTCAAAAAGACACATGCACCCCAATTTCATTGCAGCACTATTTACAATAGCCAGGTCATGGAAGCAACCTAAATGCCCATCGACAGATGAATGGATAAAGAAGATGTGGTACATATATACAATGGAATATTACTCAGCCATAAAAAGGAATGAAATTGGGTCATTTGTAGAGACGTGGATGCATCTAGAGACTGTCATACAGAGTGAAGTAAGCCAGAAAGAGAAAAACAAATATCATATATTAAAGCATATATGTGGAACCTAGGAAATGGTACAGATGAATGGGTTTGCAGGGCAGAAATTGAGGCACAGATGTAGAGAACAAACGTATGGACACCAAGGGGGGAAAGCAGCCAGGGGTGGGGGGGTGATGAATTGGGAGATTGGGATTGACGTGTATACACTGATGTGGATAAAATGGACGACTAATAAGAAAATAAATAATTCTTTTAAAAAGAAATAAAAAGATACAAGCATTATGAAGAATATCAGAAAAATATTAATACCTACAATATCAAAAAGTTCTTGCAGGGCTTCCCTGGTGGCGCAGTGGTTGACAGTCCACCTGCCGATGCAGGGGACACGGGTTTGTGCCCCGGTCCGGGAAGATCCCACATGCCGCGGAGTGGCTGGGCCCGTGAGCCATGGCCGCTGAGCCTGCGCATCCAGAGCCTGTGCTCTGCAACAGGAGAGGCCACAACAGTGAGAGGCCCGCATACCGCAAAAAAAAAAAAAAAAAAAAAAGTTCTTGCGAAATGATAGTGAAAAGACAATCCAATACAAATAAAGTATGATAAAGCAATTCAAAGAATAACAAAGTAACCAGTAAATATTTTTAGGAAAGCCTTAAACTCAAGGAAATACAAGTATTAAAGGAAATGCAGAAGTTAAGGAAATGTAAATTCAATCCTTAAATTCAATATAATATTATCACCTATGTCTGGTGTGGATAAGGGTAAAAGCATATGTTCTTGCAATTCTGGTGAAGATCTGTCTGTCTACTTTCTTAAAATTCATTCTAGCAACATTTGTTAAAATCCACAGTATACATATCCTTTAGCCCAGCAATTCCACTGGTTGAGAATCTGTTTCACAAAAATAAAAGGACTACTGACTACAGATTTATGTGCAAGCCTATTTATAATGACAAAAAGCTAAAGGCCAAGTTACCCATCATAGAGGAATGATTTAATAAGTGATTATTTATTATGCAACCATTAAATGAAATGAGTTAGATCCATACCAGTTGAATGGAAGGAATTCTATAATATACATTTAATTTAAAATGCAAGATGCCTATAACTGTATATAGTATGATCCCATTTTAAAAAAAGAATTATAAATCCCTATTTATATATGTAGTTTATATGATCACATGATCAGGGAGTAAGGTATGGAAAGATAAATACCAAGCCATTAACATTGATTACTTGGTTAGGGGGTTGGGGAGATACAGAAAAGACAATGGGAAGGAGAAAAAGCACAAAAGGAAAAAACAAAAAACAAATTATGATTTTTAAAAATATATGTGTACAATAAAAATAGCAAGTGTGATACGACCACCTTTATGTATTTTTTGTGTGTGTGCATAAAGAGATATGTGAAGGGATGACCACAGAAAGTGAAAAGCTGCTTATCCTAGAGTTCTGGGATTCCAGGTGATTTTTACTCTCTGCCTTATTCTTTTCCTCATAATTACAGTAGTATGTATGTTATTGAGGAATAATTCAGAATAACTGACAAATATAATTGTATATATTTGTATTGTGTACAATGTGATGATTGGACATACATGTACACTGTGCAACGATTAGCAAGATCAAGATAATCAACACATCCATCAGCTTACATAGTTAACTCTTTTTTTTTCTTGGGCTAAGAATGCTTAAGATCTACTCTCAGCAACCTTCAAGTGTACATTATATCCTCAGAAATTATTCTTCTAATAACTGAAAATGTGTACTCTTTGACCTATATAATGTCCTTTCCCCTCCCCAATATGTATGCTATTTTTAAAATCAGGGGAAAATGCTTATTTTTACTGTAAAATGTAGTTATTTCAGTTTTACCTGTGAAAATTATGTTTTCTTTTAAAATGTGTCAAAATTTCTTATACATGAAATCCAGAAGTGAAGATAATCATAACTAGGACCTTTTTAGGGACCAGGAATAGAGAAAAGAATGGAGCTTATAGCACCTGTTTAGGTAGTAATGTGGAAAATAGATGGCTGTGTTTTTTAATACCTTTTATCTACTAAGCGCATGATCTATAACAGTGTTTCTCAAATTGTAGCACACTTCAGAATTACCTGGAGAGTTCATTTAGAACACAAATTCTCAAGCCCCTCCAGATCTGAGGACAGTCTGGGAATGCATATTTCTAATAATTATCCCAGGTGACCATGAAGCAAGGAACATTGCCCTATGATATCAAGAATGAAGCAAATTGAGGATGCAAAACCAAGTTAATACAAGATGTAAAGGTCAGAAGAGGATTCTGGTGGGTTAATGACAGGAGCTAAATTATGGGGTTCCCCATTGCTTCAGAAAAGGTAGAGGAATTAAAGCAATGAACACCGACTCTGTGGACATAGGAATGGATGTCACTTTAATTGTGGGGAAGCTGGACTTCTATGTTCTAAATCCTCTCTTGCCCTTTTTCCTGGGGTAGGTCCAGTCCAGGGGATGAGAACAGTTCTGACACTTGGAACTTTTAAAAGCCCAAGGAAACACATGATACTGTAGAAAGGACTAACTGGTCCACATTTTTCCCTTCAGTCTACTTCAACAGAGCAGACAGGTTATTCTTTTTTTTTTTTTTTTCCATCCAGTAATACTTTTATTTTAACCAGTAACTACTCTTGAGGAATGAAGCTTTTTTTTAAATTTTTTTATTAGTTTCTGCTTTATAACAAAGTGAATCAGTCATACATATACATCCGTTCCCACATCCCTTCCCTCATGCATCTCCCTCCCTCCCACCCCCCCCATCCCACCCCTCCAGGCAGTTATTCTTTAACCATGGAAGTCAGACCATGTCACACCTCTTCTTAGATCCTCTGATGGTGTCTCTTCTGACAGTAAAGTCACAATCTTTGTGCTGGTCCCATTACCTCTTCTCTTCATCATTTAACAACCCTCCCCTCATCTCCATGCCAGCCACCCTGTTCCCTTGCTGCTCTTTCACAGCATTAGGCATGCACTGACCTCAGAGGTGCTCTATTGATTTACTTACCCTTTTGGCACACACTTCCCCTAAATAGCTTCATGGTTCCTCTCTCATCTCCTTCAGGTCTTTGCTCAAATGTTACATCTTCAGTGAGGCCTTCCTCCACCACCCTACAATAATTGCAAACTTCTCCCCTGCACACACATATTTACACATGTGCATGCTTTCTACCCCCTCCCTTGCTTTATTTTTTCCCCTGAATACTTATCACAATATGTGACATGTCTTATTGATGTATCTTCCTTATCATCTTCTTCTCCACTAGAGTGTAAGGTTCATGAGGTAAGTGATTTTAGTCTGCTTTTTTCTGTAGTGTACCCACTACAGAGAACAAGGACTGGTACATAGTTGTAACTCAAAAAATGTTTGAGGAAGGAAGGAGGAAAGAAAATGAATGTAAAGGCACTGTGTCCTAAAATGAAATCACAGATGTGAAACTACTTCAGCAGAAAGCTAGAAGTATTTTGTGGTGGCAGTATTTGTGACTTTTGGAAATTTGAAGTTCTGGGACTATACCAAATAGGAAGTTATTTTTTTCTCATCTCATTATTATGGTTGAATGGATGAAGTCCATAGTTTAATGAAATAATAAAAAATACCCCTGATGCGAATAACAATTCTGAATATATTTTTAAGAAAAGCCAAGGATTGGACGTGGGGTGAGAGAGAAATGAAGAACTGAAGATAATTACAAAGTTTTGGATCTGAACTGCTAGAAAGATAGAATTACATTAATGGAACTAGGAAAGATCAATAAATATTTGTTGAATGAATGAAAAATTGTAAAAAAATTTTTAGGAGTGTTGCATGATAAAAGGCATAAATGAGACTGAAGATTTGTCTGAACATCCAAACCAAAGGCAAAGTTGGCATTCTGAGATAGAAAGTCAAACCCTGAAGGATAGCAAGAGAAAGAAGTCCATTTTTAGTTCATTTAAATGTTTTAATTTCAGTTTACTTTTTTGAGTGAGTTCCTCCTGTTGTATGTTCTTTTTAGGTCTTTCAAAGTGAGCTGAAGAAGCAAAATGAATGGACAAATTATGTTTCTTTTTTTTTTCTCTAGAATGGACTCCTGACTGTAGTTGATTCTTATTTTCATTTGCAGAGCAGAGACGGCTAAAGGAAACAGACATTCCGCTACTGCATAGACTCCTACAGGGACCATCCAAAAAGAATGCTCGCATTTTCCTCATGGATAAAGATGCAGAAGAAATTAGCAGTGATGTATGGATGCCATTGCCCTGAATCTGTCTTTGCCCTCTCCTCACTCAGCATCTCTCACACAAATGCTCTGCTTTTTTTTTGTTTGTTTTTCTTTCAGGTGGCTCAGTATATTAACTTTCATTTTTCTCTCCTGGAATCCATCCTTCAAAGATTAAATGAAGAAGAGAAAAGAGAGATTCAAAGAACAATAACAAAGTAAGTTAAGAGCTTGCACACTGGGTGCTTCGTTCTTTAATAGGTTCAAGGCACAAAATGTGTCCAGTTGTTAATACTCTTTTTCTCCTTATTTCAGATTCAGTACAGAAAAGGCTATCATACTGAAATGTCTTCGAAGTAAACAGGTAATAAAAACAGAGACAACAGTTTAGCAATACAGGTCACTATTGCTAAAACACTTCAACAAAATTAGAAGGGTGTTACAACTATTTGAGTGCATAAATTCTATACTTGCATTTATACAAATATATGTGAACTTGAATCTGTAGGAAATTGAATGTGGAAAAAGCTTGTCTCTCTTTAAACTGAAGAGGTTAAGTAGGATTCACAGTTGGACTGAAGGAACTTGAATTTAGTTTCAGTAGCTGGAATAAGCTCGGATACTATGTATTTCAAATAGTTTTTATAGTAAAACACTCAATGAACTTGAATTTAAATGGCATCTTCAGATGCCATGCAGCTTAAACTTATTTTAGCTTCAACTGTCAAGAGAACTTTCATCAACTGACTCTCAGAAATGATTCAGAAGTAAAAGCTGCCAGCTCTTAAAATAAAAAATCAGCACATTACTACCCCACCAAGGAATCTGATGGTGATGGTGTTTCACAGCTCCTTAAACTCTAGCCTTTTCATAAAATCTAGGACTATCTTTCTATGGATATGTGGCTTTAGGCTATCTATAACATCAGAGCTATCTGTCCTTTGGGATGGAAAAGATTATAGACTCTGTTAAGAAATCCAAATTGTAATTTTCTCAACCTAAGCCCTTCTTTTTTTTCCCCCTCTGTTCTACTGATGACTTTCAGAAGTGTTCTTAAGCTTTTCTTTTGTCAATTGAACTAGTTTTCTTTATTTTTTCCAAACAAACATATCACAGAGATTTAGTGTATTTTGTTGGCTAGGCTAAGACTTGACCCATGATAAACATTTGTTGCTGAAAGAATATAGAAGATAATGCAAAGCTGTGGTAGCCGAAGTTGGGCAGGAAATCTGGAGCTCTGCCCTTTTTCTCCAAGACAACTCATTCTACAAAACGACACTCAGGGTCCATCAAGTACACTTAACCAATCTGAAAAAGCACTGAGAATGCCACAAGTATCATCTATGATTTTATTTATGAACTCTATATTAAAAGGGAGTTTTATGCAGCTCTTTTCCATTCCACTACTACTTCTATTTGCATTCCTCATAAGCATTGGATTAAACTGATTATATTACGCACACTATGGGGTAAGGTTGAATGTAATAAACCCAGTTGGAAGATCAATTATCAAAATATGAAACATGTTTAAGACAAAGGTATTACTTCTCAGTGTAACCAAATCCTAAACCAGACGAAAGTAAAAGTGTGCTGTGAGCTTTTCAGTCCTAGGAAATCTCCTTTATTGAATAAGACATGGGCTTGCATCTTCATCCTATTATCTATCAGTTAATAAGAAAATCCCATCTCACAAAAATAAAGCGAATGTAATGGTTAAAATTCGGTATGCTTATTTAAAGTAGTGTCAAGTATCTGCCATAAACATGACAAAAGATTCATCTTTAATATATTGAAAGTCTACAAAATGCATTTAAAAATACCATGCCTGGATAGAATAAATAAGACATATGGCTTGAAAAGTAAAATTGCAGAAGAGGAAATGCAAATGGCTACTAAGTATGTGAAAAAAGTTGTATCTTAATAGTGATCAGTTGTATTAGTCTGTGTCTAATCAGGAGACAGAAACCACACAGTCATTTAAACAGGCGAAATTTAATATAAAGAATTACTTAGCGGTGATGATAGAGTAATTATAAAAATGTGAAGAGAACTCCAAAGGGTACCCTAAGCCTGAGGAAGAATACCCCACAAAGGAAAAGCTTGGAGAGAGGAGCTGAGAATTCACTGGAGAAGGTGTGGTTGCAGCCCAGTGGATTGGGGAGACATCCTCTGGTTGCCCAGGACACAGCACGGCCACAGTCATAGGCCAATCAGGAACAACTCTCTGGAGTGTGGATCAGGTGGGCAGGTGAGCAGAGGGACTTGGGGCTTCTCTGCAGGCACAAAGCCAGATCACAGAGTGTCGGTGCCTGGAGGTCTACAGGAAATAAAGTCTGGGGGAACAGGTAAGCTGAGGCTGAAGGGTAGGCACACAAATGAAATCAGGGGCACTGCTGCCAGTGCTGCTAGGACTGGGGGGGCTGCAGGGGCCATCTCTGCAGGAACCTAGTACAACTCTGTGTATGCCTTGGACTGTGGCATCTTTGAGGCTGCATGGGACAAAGGTGGGGCAAATGGCTTACCAGATGATCAGCCCCACAAGGCACTCTCTGAGAGCATGCACCAAGTTGAGAAGGTATGGAGAGTAATGATCTGAGCTAGGACACAGGCCTCTACTGGGCCTCCAGGCCGTGCCACCACAAACCAAATCAAAAGGGGTTGGAGGAACACAAGATAAAGAAAGCTGCACCCTACAGGCAACTAGCACTGAAGAAACCACTCTGGGTAGAGCAGTGAAGGAAGAAAGTCAGCTTCCCAGAATCAGGAAAGACCAACTTCCTCCTACAGTGTTTCTCCAGTGCCCCTTACTGACAAAGCATGACATCATGTAAGCTGCAAAGGAAGCATATAGAAAGGCTCCCATGTACATTTTCACAGACAACAACAAAGTGAATTTGGAGCAGAGACGCAATAAAATAACTGGCATGTCAACAAAATGCAAAGCAAAGGAAAGTAAAATTCATCTATTAAAGAAGATTAAGAAATGATAATACTAAATACTCAACAAATTACAATGAGATGGGCACTTAAACTACTGGTAGAATTACAAATGAATATAACTTTCCTTGAAAGCAATTTAGTAATAAGTTCATCCTATAATTCTACTTGTAGGATCTTATATGAAAATAATCAGATATACAAAGACACTATGTAAAGATGATTATTATTTATTGTGATAAAAGGAAGTAAATAGCCTAATGTTCAAAAATAGGAAAAAAAGATTAAGGAAGGAAAGAAACATTTACCTATAGAATGTTATGCAGCTCTTAAATTGTTTTCTAATAAATTTTAATTATAAGAGTAAATTCTCCTTATGTATCTGGATAAGAATATAGATACAATATCCAAAAGTTTATTATCCATAAGATATATAGATATATGTTTATATATGTAAGTATATTATTATTTGTACATAAACACTACAAACCAAAAACATGTTAAATGTGGTTATGTCTGGTTTTTAGAATTATGTATGGGTGATTCTGTTTTTCATATTTTTCTACACTTATTAAATAATCTGTAATGAACATGTATTGCTTTTTCTATTTAGGAAATAGAAAATGTATGATTAAAAAGTTGCCAACAAAAAAGTAGCAAGTACATGCAAGCACAGAGTTCTACTAGATGCAAAAATATTCAAATAAATTATTCAAGTGAGATGTTAACATCACTACCGTGGTAGTTTTAAAATATATGTATGAAGTCTTTGATACTCCTCCTCTCAAGATATGGAGCCTAATCTTCCTCACCTTGCCAATGGGCTGGACTTAGTAACTCACTTCTAAGGAACAGAGGAAAACAGAAGTGCCAGGGTGTGGCTTTGGAGACTAGGTCATAAAAGTCACTGTGGTGTCCTCCTTGTTTGTTCTCTCGGATTGCTGGCTCTGGGGGGAGCCAACTGCCACATCCAGAGTAGCCCTAGGGAAAGGCCTATATAACAGGAACTGAGACCTTCTTCCAAAAGCCCAGAAGCCAGCAAGGAACTGAGGCACCCTGTCCACAGCCCACAGCCGTGGGAGTGCATCATCGGCCAGCCCGAGTCAAGCCTTCAATGACTGCAGCCCTGGCAAAGAGCTTGACTACAACCTCATGAGAGACCTGAGCCAGAAATCCCAGCTAAACCACTCCTGGATTCCTGATCCTCAGAAAATGTGTGAGGTACGAAATGTTTGTTGTAGTATGCTGCTACGTTTTAGGATAATTTGTTACATCACAATAGATAACTGATATAATTTCTGAGACAAAAATCTGTTCACTTCAGAGTCATCTTTACATAATACAAGAATATAAACTTTTGTCACAAAACCGTTCATCCTTGTTTTAGGTGGTCCAAATATTTCACTACCAGTTACATATTAGTTCAAATTCAGTTCTAGATAATGTTATACTTATTAATGGTAGAGGACCTGTCACATTCATCTTTGTATACTTTGTTGTACTTAATATGGTGTCCTGTGTATTGGATGTGCTCAATAAAAATCAATTGAATAAAGGACTGAATGAATTAATGAATGAATAAAAGAATGAGTGAATAAATTGTCTAAAATATTTTTTACATCCCCTGTATATATGCCTCCTTTTTCACAAATCTGATCTAGTAGCTAAAAACATATCAAAACTTTTCTATATGGTTTTCCCTAATATGGTGGTGTATTTTATCATCTCTTGGCAGTATGAAATATACAGTTAGACAGTGTTACTATGGAATTTTGTTTAGGGTTGTTCAGCTTGGCTTCAAGAACTGAAGAAATCCATTTGCAAGGCAGTTGATCAGGTGGAAATGATGGCAGATGTACCTATTATATTGAGATATCTACATGTGAAAGGAAAGGAATAGGATGCAATTCAAGAGGGCAAAACCCTCAACAGCATCCATTTTTCTCCTAAATAACAGCTAAACTATTAGACTGAGACATTTGAAATTGTCCATATTTGGCCTACAAAAGCAGCAATTTTATATTGTTGAAACTAACCACACTTAGCATTTGTCTTACATAGATCAACTCATTTAACATCCATTACACTCCTGTGAGGAAATTAATCTTTTAACCTGATTTTAAAGATGAGGAAAGTAAGCCATGGAGAGGTTAGGAGATTTGCTAAGCTCTTTAGTAGAAGACTGAGGTAGGATTTGAACTTATGGCTCCAGAACCCACACTCTTAACCACTGGAATATATGGCCTCACCCTAATTACACACCCTCAAATGGCATCTCTCTGTCTTCATTTGTGATATAGAAATAATAGTACCTACTTTATTATACGGTTGTAGGAGTTATAGGAATAATATATTTAAAGGCTGACACTTTGCACATAAGAAGTGTGTGATAAATATTAGCTGTTGTTATAACTAAACTATAATATGTCCTCACCCAACACTGTAGCCTAGGCTTTCACTAAGTCTTACTGCCCACAACTACTTTATTCTTGTCTCAAAACCCACCCATCTGAATCACTCACAATTCGGGCTCACACTCTCCACATCTATCTGTTAAAACATGCCTAAGTTTCTAGTCATTGGTCAGGGTCACTCCTTCCATGAACTTTCCTGGTCTCTGTGGCTATGTGTGATCTCAAACTCATGGGTTCCACAATAGTTAGCTCTGCTCTTGTGACACTGGAAACATGAAATCTGCCCATTATTATAATTCCTTATGTGTTTATATCTTGTTTAAATTCATTAGTGATCTGGTCATATCATATTCATATTATTCCCTGCAACACCTAGCACAGTGTATTGAATACAATAGATACTTAAATGTTTATTGGACTTACTTTGCTAGTATATATGAACATGCTGAAATTACTGGAGTAAGGAAAAACTGAAATCAAGTAAAGAGCACTATAATGAGAATTAAACATTTTCTCTAACCAAAATCATTTATTTAGTACGCACTAAAATATCACTGCTTATTTTTACTTCATTACACACACACACACAAAATCTGCAAAACTAAGTCGAAATGATAAGTTCTTTATGTCATTTATGCCGGGATTTCCAGGGAAAAGACTACTATTACAAATCATCACTGAAAGCTCAAGTGAATATAAATATGTTAGGACCCCTTGGTGACAATGTCAACATCACATATCTCAGGTAAAGATGAAAGGGAATACAGTCATGTAAGTACCTTTATTGTAAAACACATTTCATTCAGTTCATCAATAATCATTTTCAGTAGTGGTACAGATAGAAACCACAAATGGCACTTGGGGTCTTTTTCACTCCAGAAACCCAGCAGCCAGGTCCCAATTCAATGTGGCAGCTCATTACATCCACCTGAGGTTTTGAAAGGCCCCTTGGTTTCATATTTCTGTTGCTGCTTCTGAGAAGTAGAAAGCTTATGGGGAGAGAGAAGGGATGGAAGTGGCTTGTAGGAGAGTTACAATAAGTAGATTTCTCTGCTGAGTAGGAAAGGAGAGATTTAGTGTAGACTAGTTAATGTTCCTGAGTAACATTGCTAGTAGCTGAAAAATGATGTTGATTCTTCTTTTGAATATTAGACATGCATTTCATTATTCATGAAAAACAAAAAGCAGTTCTCAGCGAAGATTGTACATTGACATATGCTGGAATCATTTAGCCTCCCAAAAGAGACTGGCACTTTTTGATCAGTTTGGACCCCTAAAAAAAAGCAAATAAGCACATCTGTGAGAAAGAGAAAACAGCTAAGCAGCTCTGATCCCCAAACAGAAAACCTTTAAGACTTCCCTTTTGCATGCCTGAGATGGGTTCTAATAAGTCTGCCTCTCAAGATCTCAGAATTTCTAACAGGCCTAGTCCCTTAGCTTAAGAACTTAATTAACTGCAACGCCTCATCCACTTTCAGGATCCCAGATTTAGAATAAATAAAAATTTGCTTCCTCCTCACAAAAATACAGCACTCATTTGCTGCAGGGTAAGAATGAACAATCAACGTCAGCTTCTCGCTGCATTTTAAAACAGCTCTAGGGTAATCCCATGCTAAATCACTACATATTCAGGTATAGAAATTCAAGAGGAACAAAACCACTAAAATTGATCAGATTATCTCTACTCCCTTCATATGTACTGGTGTAGGCCTTGAATATTAAGTCCGAAAGTTTTCCCCAATTTGTACCTGTATAGTCCTTATTCAAATAAAAATCATTTGTGGAAGCCCAAGTAGATAAAAGTGAAATTTTTAGCTTAGTGGAAATGGGACCCCTAGAACTCCACTGCTAAGGAATGAACACACACACATCTGAGGGATAGATGACTCACACTCCTAAAAGCCTCTAGGATCCTGTAGAAAATGGTTAGAAGTCTAGTAATTTAGTTCTTCTTCCCACCTTCAAACAGTACCACACCTAAATTGTCTAGAAAGATTGAAATCTATTTAGGCTTGTTTTTAAAAATACCTCTGGAACTTACGTATCCTTACTTCCACGGTGACCCATGACTTTTTTTGTTTTGTTTTGTTTGAATGTTAATTTATTTCCTTTTTTAAATTCATGTTTTAAAATTAGTTAATTTACAATGTTGTATTAGATTCAGGTGTACAGCAAAATGATTCAAGTATATACATCTATTCTTTTTCAGATTCTTTTCCATTATAGGTTATTACAAGGCATTGAATATAGTTCCCTGTGCTATATGGTAGATCCTTGTTGTTTATCTATTTTATACACAGTAATGTGTATATGTTAATCTCATATGTTAATCTCAACTTCCTAATTTATCGTCCCCACCCCCTGCCATCCCCTCTGGTAACCATTAAGTTTGTTTTCTATGTCTGTGAGTCTATTTCTGTTTTGGAAATAAGTTCATTTCTATCATTTTTTAGATTCCACATAGAAGTTGTATCATATGGTATTTGTCTTTCTCTGTCTGACTTACTTCACTTAGTATGATTATCTCTAGGTCCATCCATGTTGCTGCAAATGGCATTACTTCACTCTTTTTTATGGCTGAGCAATATTCCATTGTGTATATATATCACATCTTCTTTGTCCATTCATCTGTCGATGGACATTTAGATTGCTTCCATGTCTTGACTATTGTAAATAGTGCTGCTATGAATATTGGAATGCATGTATCTTTTTGAATTAGAGTTTTTGTCTTTTCTGGATATATGCTCAGAAGCAGGATTGCTGGATCACATTAGTAGCTCTATTTTTAGTTTTTTAAGGAACCTCCATACAGTTCTCCATAGTGGCTGCACCAATTTACATTCCCACCAACAGTGTAGGAGGGTTCCCTTTTCTCCACACCCTCTCCAGCATTTATTATTTGTAGACCTTTTAATGACGGCCATTCTGACTGGTATGAGGTGATACCTCATTGTAGTTTTGATTTGCATTTCTCTAATGATTAGTGATATTGAGCATCTTTTCATGTGCCTGTTGGCCATCTGTATGTCCTCTTTGGAGAAATGTCTATTTAGGTCTTCTGCCCATTTTTTGATTGGGTTGTTTGGTTTTTTGGTATTAAGCTGTATGAGCTGTTTGTATGTTTTGGAAATTAATCCCTTGTCAGTAGCATTGTTTGCTAATATTTTCTTCCAGCCTGTACATTGTCTGTATGGGAGACTGCTAACCTGTCATCCATCTGAAAACTTTGGAATAAACATTACTAGTCTATATCTCCAAATCCTGTGACATGCTTTTCAAACCATTTTACATTCTAGATACTGCTGGACATAACAACTTGCCAAGATCCTTTTAAAATGGGTCACCTCTTATCTCTTTTGAAATCCCAATTCAATAAGAGTAACAATATACTGGAAAGAATAAAGCCTACTGATGCTAAAAAGAAAAAAAAAAACCCACCATCAATGTAAGAGCTATAATGAACTTCTGAAAAATAGTCATTGGTGTGATATTAATCAACATATCAAAATGCAGAGATAGAAGCTCAGAATAGTAACATTAGAGAAGTACCAGCAGTAAAAGACCAGAAAGTCATTGATTTCTGAGCTGCTTTGGTTCTTATCCCCTGCTCAGGAGATAAGATAAACTTCCTAAAGATTCCTGAAGTCACTACTATCCTTTCAATATACTAATTTTTACTTAGGTTAGCCAGAATTTGATCCTATTATTTACAACTAAAGAACCCCAACTAACATACCAGCTTAAAATATAACTGTATAAATATATGGGTAAAATAATATTTAAATATGCAAGGGCCCCTACAGTTTATCACCCGGGTGCCCATTCTGAAAAAATACATAAATACATACACACCTAACTTAAGAATGTAGCCAAAAAAAAAACTTAAAAGAATCCAAGAAATAAAACACAAAATGGGATGTTAGAAATAGTCAATTTTACCCAGAGTTACACGTAAAAAGAGACTCTTAGTGGACAGCCATAAATCAGTCCCAGAAATATCTAAATCCAAACTGAAAGATTAAGTCAGAGGACTTTTCAAATGTTGTCAAACTTTAAGTTTCAAATCTTATCAAACTTTAAGATGATAGAATATTCTATTACAAAAACTGTATGATTACAAAAACTTTAAGATGATAGAATATTCTATTACAAAAACTATCACTGCTAAACCTGATATAATTTAGCAGTGTGATATATTTTAGTGGTGTGATGAAAGTAGATGCTTTATTTGTCAACATGGAAAAAGAATGGTAATTAGAAACTCTCAAAAAAGAAGGATGTACTAGGAAATCGTAGTCCAAATATGTAAAACTAAATAAATGTGGCATATTTTCTGCAGTTGATAGTAAGAAAAAAGACTTCATTTAATCTTGACACTTTTTAAATGATCCAAGATAAGTCATTGAACTATTGGTCAATCCATTCATTGTACGGCTGTAAATAATATTACAGTTAAACACACTATTGAACACTATTTAATGGCTTCCAGTTTTTGGATCAACCTATTGACAAAGCATATAAGCCTTACATTTACAAAGCAGGATGAATAAACCTAGACAGTGTGGAAGTAATGGTATAGCTTTAAAAAGGGAAGCTGGCAAAGAAATCAAAAGAAGTTTAGACATGTTACTTATGTTTTGGAAAATCACTAGATGCTGATTGAAGTCAAAGGATCAAGAAATAGAGCATAACCAATAAAAGAGCTAAAACTACAAAAATACTTTACCTAAAAAAAAAAAAATTGAGAGTCTACTGGTAGTATTGTCGAAGTTAGTGTAAGTTTACTATATTCTTTAAGTGACAGTGGTATTTTAAAAAACTATTAAAGTAATAATGGTAATCACTAGGCATACTAAAAGTGAAAACTTAAATTGCTTACCTTTGGGGAATGGGAAATGTACCCTGCTCTTCTGTCTGAACTCTTTTCATGTTCGTGTATTACTTATGTAATTTTCAAAACTTGTGTGATGTATCATAAGAAACTAAATTCAGTAACCCAGAGTGACCCGATCCATGTGGTTGCGATATCACATTGCTTAATCTGATCCTTGTTTTTTCTCCAGAAATGCATCTCAGGATTGCAGTAGCTTTGATAGTAGACCCATCAAGTTGTAAGCATAGGCCACTTAAACCAGCAAGTCTTTCCACATGAACTTGTGTTAAGTCACAACTAAAAGCAGAACTTGGCTTTTTTTATTGTTAAATTTCATGTATTATTTTCAAACCATCATTTTAACCTGCCCAAATTCCTGAGATTTCTTGTTAACTTTCTTCTATGTTATATTCTGTTGGGTGACAGATAAGAATCTCAGGCTACAATTATCATTCCCCACTGACCTGGAGGAGAGAATTTCTGAGTAGTTTTCTCCTTAAAACTGCTGAAGTCTACAATTCACATCATTATTTCATGAAATATGAAATTCCTTTCCTTTGGAAGATCCAAATTCACCTTGTATAGCTGAGTTTGTTATTTTATTCCTTCTTTTTGTTTCATTCTTATTCTTACCAACATTCCAACATTAGTTTTGGTTCACTTTTTTCTCCTTAGAATTTTCCTGCATTCTGGTTTACTTCTCAAAATATGTCTTCCATCTTGCCTAAAAATGTTTTACCCTCCCACTAGCCACAGCTAGAAAGGCAGTCTTCAAAGCTGCCCACTTTCTCTTTTAACAGGCGTAACAGATTCATATAATTGACTATTCTAATCTCAGAAAAGAAAACAAAGAAAATGCATGTAGGTCCCTGGAGCAGTTAGTCTAACTTGGAACATCTACAGACTGCTAATTGGCTAAGCCTCTTCACTTCTGGGATTTTGGTTCCATGGAGACTCCCCAAGCCACTAGGTATTATTCCTTTGCATTACAGTCAAACCTAGACCTCTTCCACAAACATAGAGGCACAAAGACTCACCGAAATTCTTGATGATAAGATTCCAAAATATTTCGATCATATATTCCTATATTTTTTGCTAAGCCTATTCATATAAGGTTATTGCTTTTATATTCCAGTCTTACTTTATATTTAATGTCCCCAAAATCTTTCACTTCCTTTCATAAATAGGTTATTTTTCTATTGTTTTATTATTTTTGTGACTGTCCTTGGTTCCAACTTCTCACTAAGTTAGATATATAAAAATATTGGGAAGGGAGGGAGGAAACAGTTTATGATTATCTATTTTCACCTTAGGAAAGTTGTTCTTAAAGTGGTCACCAAACCAGCAGCATGAGTAGCACCTGGGAATTTGTTAGAAATGCAAATAATCAAACCCCACCCTAGCTCTATTAAATCAGGAATGCTGGAAATGGAAAATATTGATTTTGTTTTAACAAGCCCTCTAAGTAACTCTGATGCACACGAATATTTCAGAATCACCTCCTTAAAATAATCATACGGAGATATACTTGGTCGAACTTTATAGCTGGTGCAGAATTACATATAATAAGCATTTCTATCTGAAGAAGTTCGTCTAGCAAATTTTAATTAACATGATATATTCTTCAGATAGCCCCTATTTTCTCCTAAAAGAAAGTAGAGAGGGAAGGGGAGGGAAGGGGAAAAGTTTGGGCTTTTCAACGATTAAGTTGAAGAGCACTGTCAGACAAAAAGTGTGGGAAAAAAAGCACACAGAAGTCTTCCTATCATGTTATTGATGAAATAGTTCAAGCAAGAAGCATTCACACTCAAGAGCAAGAACACTTCAAGAAAATTCCTTTGGGAATTTTTAGACACAGGCCCTTCTGCAAAAGTGTTTATCTGTGTGGATATGGGGTTGTTACTCAGGTAGAGATCTGTTTTCTGAACGTTTTACAAAAAAGTGAAAGGGCTTTAAAGTAAATAAATGGGCACTTGTGACTATTTTCATTTTGTGTATCAGCTGGTCTGGGAGTCAGCAAACATTTTTTGTGAACAGCCAGATAATATTTGGAGCTTTGCAGTTCATTCAGTCTGTCACAACTACTCAGTCTTACAACTACTCAACTCTGCTGTTGTAAAAAGCAGCCATAGACAACATGTAAATAAATGGGCAAGGCTGTGTGCCAACACAACCTTGTTTACATAAACAGGGAGTGGAGCTGAGTTAGCCAGAGGGCTGTAGTTTGCCTACCTTTGACTAGACCATAGATATATGACTTTTAACATAATCACATGTACAGTTTAGGTAAAAAAGTAGAAAAGAGCCACTGAAGGTAATTGAGGCATTCATGAAAATTGTTACCTGTGAAAACGTTTCCCTGGGCCACTGCTAAACCTAGTCCTAACTAGGACTAACTAGCCTCAGCCTGTTTTGACTGTAAAGCCTGCTATATTACATTTTATTTTTTGAACCACACGCTTGCATTCTTCTACTCAGATACTATTACCTACTATATCCTAGTTTCTGCTTCTCAAGTCATGTCCCCAGGAGAACGGTCCATCCCAGGTCCCCTCCATGAATTTACATGAATTTTCTGTGCCACACAGGGATGGTAGGATTAGCATGATATTCTTAGAAATTTAAGTCATACAACGTTACCGTCTTATGAAAAGTCATTTGCTTGTTAACTGTATGCAATTAGATTAGTTACACAAAACAGTCTACTGGTACTCAGTTTGGTGTGTATGCACAAAGAGACACTTTTTTCTGGTCACTGTTCTTTTCTCTTTCTATTCTTCAGCCCCCTGTTCTAATGATCTGCCACTGAGAAAATGCAATCCTTTTCACCTAAACCGGTTTCCTAGTTAAGCCGCAAACTACATTTGGTGACTCTTCCTGATTATGCCCCCAGAAATTTCTACAACGAAGCTACAGTTTGCTCTATATTTCCAAGGACACCATCTCTATAATGAGAAAGTCTTCAACTCATCCTTCTTCCTCCCACCCTCAGTCCTAAACATCTCAGTTCATCTGCTGTCATGACTTTGTATTTATCTTTATTCATGTCTAACATGACTAGTTCCCTCAAATGAACATAAATATTAATATATCTTAAACCCAAATATAGTCAGTTACACCCATCCACTTAAACTGTGATTTTCTGCTAATCCATTCATGATTGGCATGGAGAAAGGATTTTTTTTTTTAACTGTACCCTAAGAGTACTAAGACAATAGACAAGGAAACAGAGATACCTCTTCTTGGAGACACATTTCACTTTTCTCTGCTTGACAGCACATCTCCACCAGGTGAGCAAAATCCACAATAACTGATTGGAACTGCATCTCTGCTGCATATGGTTCCTGCTTCACAAGGTTGCTGAGGAGTCTGAATAAGAAATGAGTGGCAAAAATACAATCACTCCCTGAGTTCTAGAAGGCCAGCTTGCAAACCTGCCTTACTTATTTAAAGCTGCACACCACCCATGCCTTTGCATAGCTCTCACTCTTAAGTTTACAGGCCCTGAAAATGCCCTGATGTCCTCATAGTTTTCACAGTATCCATCTCCATCTTTTATTCAACATATTTTTCTTCAAGCACATCTCATCAATATAACTATTATATTAAATTTAATTAAATTACCTTTATGTAATTATTACTAGGGTAAATATTATTTTCTATTTTTATTACATTGGGTGGTAAATAGGTTATACAATAAATTAGCTTTTCCTATAATATTTTGTTATGAGCAACATTTATTCTAAACAACTAACTTCCCAATAAATATTACAAGTATAACACACCTGGAAGTTGAGGCCCCCTTATATGTTATTAATAATAAAACCAATATACTAATTTGAAACTTCAGTAGTTTGACAATCATCTCAGATTTCCCTCACAGAATGAGTTTCCCCACACCTATATAAACATCAGTGTTTCAACCACTTCAAATATTTAAAATTATAACCTGGTTTCTGTCTCTCTATTTAATAAAGTAGTATCGGGCTTCCCTGGTGGCACAGTGGTTGAGAGTCCGCCTGCCGATGCAGGGGACACGGGTTCGTGCCCCGGTCCAGGAAGATCCCACATGCCGCGGAGCAGCTGGGCCCGTGAGCCATGGCCGCTGAGCCTGCGCGTCTGGAGCCTGTGCTCCGCAACAGGAGAGGCCACAACAGTGAGCGGCCCGCGTACTGCAAAAAAATATATAAATAAAAAAACAAAGTAGTATCCCAAATCTTCCAATGTTGTCTTTTTTTTTTTTTTTTTCTTTACTGATCAAGAGAGATTTAATTACAAAGAAAACAAGCATGAAGGGTAGGGGAAATGTACATTAATCCATATTTTATTGCTTACCCCAAAACCTTCATTTACTCTTCATTTTCAAATTCACATTGATAATACCTAGTGGCCTTATTTGTACTTGAATAGGTATAAAAGAAAATATCTCAAAGCTTTAAGTAGCTATTTCTATGACACTCTAACCCAAGGGTCCGGCAAATATTTTAGCCTTTTTCAGCCAAGAGGCAAAATTGAAGATATTATATAAGTACTTATATCACAAGACAGAGAACTCCAGGCCCACCCCAACCCTGGGGTGGGCTGCCCCAAGTGGCTGGCGGGCACAGTTTGCCATCAGCTGGAAATGATGGTGAAGAGGGACCAGACGTGGGGAAGGGGGCGCGCGCCGCTTGTCTCACTCTGTACCCCAGTGACACGCCCTTTTCTTCTCCCCGCACCCCGCTCTCAGTGCGGGCAGCTGGCCCAAAGCAAGGTGACTCTCTGAGTCGCTTGACTCCTGGACTGAGATGCCACCCACCCCTCTGCTGCCCGGTAGTCGTCAACAGTGAAGTCCCCACCATGCACGTGACACCAGCGCAGTCACTGGGCAGAGCGAGCTCGGTCCCAGGCGGGGAAGGCAGGAGCGAAGCCGGGAACGGAGGCGAAGCAGACGCGGCACTCTGCAGCTCCCAGGCTTAGCTTGTTCAGGCGGTGCCCGCAGGACCTACAGAAACAGCCCTGGCCAGATGGCCGTAGCGTGCTGACCCCATCTAAGCAATCAGATATTTAGCTTAACTTGGTAGCGCCCTGGACATGCCTCTGAACTTCCCATTTCAGCTCCACCCTCTCCCACCCTCCCCCCAACCCCCAGCCTTGAGGATAGACAGAGCTGAAACAGCAG
Source organism: Mesoplodon densirostris (assembly GCF_025265405.1). Taxonomy (NCBI): domain Eukaryota; kingdom Metazoa; phylum Chordata; class Mammalia; order Artiodactyla; family Ziphiidae; genus Mesoplodon; species Mesoplodon densirostris. The sequence goes on along the minus strand of NC_082661.1, from coordinate 188,362,394 downwards.
CATGACTGAAGATAAGGAAGCACAAGCCAATTTTCTTGTCGGAAACTACTACAGTGATGAGGTGGGTTTGAGAAGCATGTAATCACTGCATCCTCTGAGCACCAGCAAGACACAGTCAATAGAAGCTAGGAGATTTTAATTAACTCCATGTTTGCCCCTAGTCCTAAGACCTGGGAACTTAGAAAAAAAACAGAGAGGGGACAAAGACATACGTACAAAAATATTCATTGGCACAATTTATGATACTTAGAAACTGAAAACAATTTTCATGCCCAGAAACAGGGACTGGTTAAGTTCATTATTGTACCCACAAACTGGAATATTAAAAAGCCATTAAAATGCTGTTTTGAAGAATAATCAGTGACAAAACTGCATACATTATCATATTTAAAGCTACATTAAAAATGATGACAACAGCCAACATCTTTTGAGTATCTTGATATTTGTTCTGTTTCAGACAACGCGCTGAAAATTTATAAATGTTACCTCGTGTCACGTTCTCTGTCACCTCCTTAATAAAGCTCTATGTCATCTCCACTTTGCATTTGTAACACTAGTTTCAACTCCTTGGGAATAATATAGATCTGGGCATATATAACAAGCCAGTGAGGTGAGCCTCCCTCCCAGAAGGCATGAGGATTGAGAACTACTTTCGAGAACTCGTCCTGAGACAAAAAGTCAGGCTCACAGACTTCCGCCCATTAAGAAAGGTCTGGTCAGTGGAAGACGGGAGTAATTCAGTGGTTCCCCAGCTGGGCCTCCATTACACTCATTTCTGAGTTATATGGAATCAGGATAACTCTTTGAAAGGGGGCTGTAAGAGTGCTTTCATTAAAGTCCTGCACACCGTTAAGACACAAGCAGCACTGCCACAGCACCTGCTAAACGTGTACAATCCTGAGGTTTGGGGGAGGTATTATTTTTTCCTTACAACAAAACATAAAGCAACTTTGTCATCAACTGAAAGGGATCCAGTCTGCTGCTGAGCAGGAGACAGAAGTACCTGGAGGACATGACTGTTCCCAGTGGCACAGGAGTGGTGCCAAGGATCCAGGAACGCCTGGAGAATTCCTGCGGAGTGGGAGAAGCAAGGGGAGTTTCATAAGCTCTCCCCTGAGGATTCTGAGGATAATTGCTGGAACTGAAATTCTGTATAAGCAGGTAGTAGCAAGAATGTGCCAAACTTGCATTATTATGTATTCAAACCATAGACTGATGGATAGAGGGCAATTGTGGGAGTGTGCACTTGTGTACAGATATGGAATTATGTATCCCTACACTATACATATATTTATAATGGGTATCTCTGCAGTGTTGGAATAAAAGTATTATGTTTTTCTTCTCTTTTCTGTATTTTCTAAATTTTCTGCAAAGACTATGTATTACTTTAATAATAAAGCAAATCAACATTTTACAAAGAAATAGAATAGTATAAGCATTCTTTTTTCTATCCAACAGTTCTGTACATATTTGATCTTTTTTAAAATTATGTTTTATTATAGTTGAGATATGTACATATTCAATTTTCCAATTAGACCTAAACTTGATCTCACTTGAAAGAAAACACTGTGCTTATTTTTGTCTCTGTATCATTCAAGTCTGTATGGTTATGTATGATGTATGGTCAAAACAGTTGATACTATCTTTGAATAATAATTATCAGTTTTTAACAAATTAATTATTCAAAGTGAGAAATACAGGCTACTTCCCATTGGAATTTTGGTGGTTTTTGTCTCAGAAAATATTCCCCCACAGATAACAGTATTGTTCATGATGCTGAAATTCACTACCCAACCCATAAAAGCATAGGACAGCTTCAGTCCCATGTTACAGAAACGAACCATCATGAGTACCTACACAGTGAGATTACCCCATTTCCCAGCACCCATTTGGGCTTCTATGGTCTGGCCTAATAGATTCAGCATCCCAAGTGGCCAAAGCTGGTATAGGAGGGGCACTGGTTTTACTGTGAGTTCATGCAAAATCTGGACTTCTTTTTCCTTCCAATGTCATAAAAAGTGCACAAACTTTGCAGTCAAACTTACTTTGGCTCAAGTTAGGTCCTCCACTCACTAGTCTGTGTGACGATGGGTAAGATACTTAACCTCTCCGACCCTGCTCTATAAAATGAGAATTTGAACACCTACATTGCAAGGTTTTTGTGAGGACCAAAAATAATACTATATTAAAGGGCTGAGTACAGTAACTGGCATACTGAGGCACTTAATAAATAGTGGCAAAGATAATATGAATAATTATATTAATTATTTCATCAAATTATGGCAATGATAATGAATAATTGTAGTAATAGCACAACTTGCAACTTTCATTTCAAATTATTGGTTGCTTCCAACCACAGTCTCCCTTCTCCCTGACTCCCACAATAAATGGTACATTGTCACAGCTTCTCATCTACTTATTCATTTATTCACTCAGCAAATAATTGATGAGCAGTTTTATAATTTTCCTGAGGGTCTGAGCTGTAGATTTAACAATAATAGAGAAACCTAGTGGAGGAGGTAGGAAGGCTCTTTCATATGTACCCTTCTTCTCTTTCCTCACAAGCTCTGGGATTCCAATTGTCTTCATGGTTTGGCCCCTCCCAACCCCTCTAGTCTCAACCCCAAAAGTTTCTCTCCCCTCTCTCACCTATGCCTCAGACACACCCAACTATTCTGCTCTCTCCTCTGTCCTGCTGGGTCATCTGGTTTCTGGATGCACGTCCCCAGAGGCACCAGTAGAGGGAACACTTGCATGACCGCTGAGCTTCCAGATCAGGTGGCAGCTGCTTACCTAAAGCACAGGGAGCTCAGCTCTGTGCTCAGTGATGACCTAGATGGGTGGGATGGGGGTGTGGAGGTGGGAGGGAGGTCCAAGAGGGAGGGGATATAGGTATACATACAGCTGATTCACTTCATTGAACAGCAGAAACTAACACAACACTGTAAAGCAATTATACTCCAATAAATAAACAAACAAGGAGAAACACTTTTGCTGTACTGGGATAGGTAAGGGGAAAAAAGGGTCCCATTATGAGAATGCAGGTCTGGGAATGAGATTTGGAGCAGAGGTATCAGCATGTCATGGTACCTTTCCCTGACACTCCAGATATGAAGGCTGCCTTTTCTACAACTGGGGACTCCGTGCCATTTGGAAGCTAGGCCCCCCTCCCTTACAACGACTTGCCACATACCTGTGATCTGCTTGCAGTGGGTTTATCTCTCCTGTCCACTTCCTCGCACCCACCCAGCCCACCCCCCGGATCTCTCTACCTATCAACCTAACTGCTGTTTTAAAACATTTCCCCTAATTCTATTCATTCCTTTAGTTTTAAATTTTTTAATTTACCTTTTAAAATATTAGATCCTACTTTTAATCCTCAACACCATCAAGTTGTTTCCAGCTTTTCATTTCAATAATATTAATCTTTTATTTTCATTACATTTATTCACCCTTTCTTTAAAGCACATTCTAGTCTTTATATACTATCTTAAGTCTTAACATTTCAACGCTGTATTTTTCTTAATTGGATTTTAAAATCTTTTCCTTTGAACTTCTATTCTCTTTATTTCCTCTGTCTTATTCCATGACCTCATTTCTGCCTTCTCTTTATAATCCTGCTGCATTTTGTCTTTCCCCTCCAGGAGCCCCTTCACTTTTTTTTTCTTTTTTGTGTGTATGTGGACTTATGCTATGATGATCAGTCAGAACTATATAGGGGTGAAAGGCATGGGGAGAACCCCTACCACTTCCCAGGAAAGTGGAGAGCTTTGTCCAGCCCAGCCCTTGACTCCCAATATGTATCCTCCCAGAATATTCTAGAAATCTCTACATTAGCTGTCTCTGTGTTATTGCTTTCTCCATACAGAAAACACAGTGAATTCACTAGAACACGGATGCTTCCTAATATTTCACACTTTTCATCATCTAGCCCTTACATGAAGAGTTTCAAGTGTTAAAAATTATCACCAGCATTATAACCCCTTGATTAGGGCACACTAACAGCTACATGTTGGTAGTTAAGTATATGTGCTTTGAGCCAGGTAGCTTGGGTACAAATTCCAGTTCAACAACTTATTTACCTGTTGCATGATCTCATACCATTTCTTCTTGCCTTCTTAGCCTCAGTTTCCTCACAATTAAAATGGGGTAATAATATTATCTACCTCCTAAATCTGCGGTAAGGATTTGGTGAGATGACATACATAAAGGGTGCCTATCTATGCCAGAGAATTTCCTCAAGAGAAAGCAAAGCCTGAACTCTAAAAATAAAGTATTATCTTCTCACATCAGCCTGGGCTAAAGAAAGAATGGCTAAGTGTTACAATGGTTTTTGGATGCTTACTGCAAAGTTTTACAGTCTAGTTTGTGATCAGCTCACCTTTTGTTCTAATGAGCTGGAGTTTCTTATGCTCCATCAAATTAAAATCAAGTCTCAGGTCAACATGACTGCTAATTTGACCCAGATGCAAGACTGATGATTGCACTTCTAAAAAAGCTCAAATCCAGTGTGTTTCTGTGTTTTATAACTGGACATCTGTAACTACCACAGAACTTGGTATATGATAAATCACCTATAAACACTTGTTGAATTAATGAAAAAGTGAATAAATGAATGGTGAAAGGAATCCCTGGGAACTGAATCACCTTGGGAACTGAAGAAAGGACCTCAAGGGACAGTTGGCTTATGAATTTTAAATACTGTGATAAAACAGAATAAGTGACAACCTTGCTCTTGCTCACCACGGGAATGTGTTTATTCCCAAGGCAACAAAAACTTTGCCTCCCCTGGCAAGATGATATTGTTGGACAAATAATATTTAGACTCTCCAAGAGCAAGGCTTAGAGTAAATAAATTAATTAGAAGTAAGCTACCAACCATTTCTAATGATCGTGGGGGAGAAGGAACTATGAGGACCAGGACCTGCTTTCTCCTGAGGACAGGATCAGGGGCACTTGAGGAGGGTGGGAAGAGTGGGTGGGCACTAAAGGGGAACTGCCCCACTGCCAGGAGGTGGAGGGCTTTTGATGCACTGTGTTGATTCAGGGTAACCAGAATATATATATACATATAAACAAAGATCCTTACTTTTGCTTTTCGGTTTGTAATTCCTCCTCCTGAGCTCTGCACAAGTCCACATTAAGGTTGACGACTTGGTCACAGGATAAATGTGGAGAAATGTAAGTTCCATCTATTTGCAGATCATCAAAGCAAGGCTTCCTGAAGGCATACGAATCATCACAACAGTGACCCACGCCAGCATTGATAGGCTCTGCTTCGTGTCTTCTGCATAAAGCTCCAAGAATTAGTTTTGCCTTCCCCAGAAAAGAATTAAAATAAGAGCCATAAGGTTTGTGGTCATTAATATTATTTTTTTATCCATAGAAAAGTATTCTCAAATTCTAGTTTCTGCTAATTTGGCCTGGATTTCACGGTCTGGGAAAGAGCAAGAGTGTCAGGTGAAGCCTGGTTCTCAGCCTTGTCCTCCCTCTTCCTGTCATCCTCAAAGGTCAGTTCCCTTGGACCCGACCTCCCAATTCCTCCCCAGTGTGCAGTTTATAGACCAGTGTTGACTTGAGGCAGGAGTTTCTTATGCTTCATCAAATTAAAATCAAGTCTCAGGTCAACATGACTGCTAATTTGACCCAGATGCAAGACTGATGATTGCACTTCTAGAAAAGCTCAAATACAATGTGTTTCTGTGTTTTATAACTGGACATCTGTAACTACCACAGAACTTGGTATATGATAAATCACCTATAAACACTTGTTGAATTAATGAAAAAGTGAATAAATGAATGGTGAAAGGAATCCCTGGATTTTATTTCAGTTGTCTCCTTCCATTTTCTTGTCTCCTTCTAGAACAGTCACCTTGCCTTGCTCCCAGGGTGTGTCTGATACTTATCCTGATGTGTCTGCAAGGCTGCCTGTATTCCACTCTGAGTATAATGACCACACAAATTCCCTGTCACTTATGTATGTGGGGATGAAGTGAGTGAAACCAGTGAGCATCAACATTTATGAATTTATTGAAGTAACCAAAGAGATCACTTAAAAACAAGGTTTTAGGAATAGAAATCAAGAGTTCCCCAAGGAAGGCATGATTAGATAATAAAAATTTATAATAAAATAAAAGGAAAACAGAGCTGGATAATAAAAAATTTTAAATCTGTAACCAAAAAAACTATATTTTATCAGAAAAAAAGACTAACTTAGTATAGAGGAGATGCTCTACCAAGAATATAGGACAAAGAAAGCTGTAAACAAACAAGAATTCAGTAGCGTTAAAATATACCACTTGAGAGAGACCTAGAGATGAGCATCCAGGTCCTGGAGTAATGTTCTCCATTGCTAGGAGGGAATAATTCATATTCCTGGAAGAACTATCCCTCAAGACCATCCCTGCCCTTCCTCTGATTCCATTTGCATGAATACCCATATCCTAATTCAATTTCCCAAGTAATGTGATTCAGGGAAAAGTGTAGCCTAGTTATTAGACCCAATTATTCTTGACATTGGGAAGACATTTCTCACTGTAAATGAATACCTGGTATTCTGTCTAATGAAGGTAACACTTGTAAATTTGATGTAAGATAACAGAAAATATAAATATTTGGTCGTTGACCCTGGTTCCTGACACAAAGCTCCTGGTATGCTTATAAATTGCTAAGTGATAAGGGCATTGGGAGAAGCTTTTGTTCTAATGAGATGACTCTGAGTGAGCTCCTGGATGGCTCCTGGATAAGGGTTGGTCTCCAGAAAGACCAAGACATGATTAGAAGCTTGGAATTTTTAGTCCCACCCCCATGCTCCAGAGAGGGGAAAGAGGCTGGAAATACAGTTAATAATTGGTCACGTCTATGTGAGGAAGCCTCCATAAAATCCCAATAGTATGGGATTCAGTGAGCTTTCAGGTGAGTGAACACATCCATGTACTGAGAGGGTGAGACACCCCAACTCCACAGGAAGCTCCTGCACTTGGGACTCTCCCAGGCCTCACCCTATGTACCTCCTATCTGGTTGTTCTTCTGCATCTTTTACATATCCTTCAATAAACTGGTAACTGTGTTTTCCTGAGTTCTGTGAACTGCTCTAGAAAATTAATTGAACCCAACGAGGGGGTCGTGGAAACCTCCGATTTATAGCTAATCAGTCAGAAGCACAGATGACAACTTGGACTTGTGATTGGCATCTGAAGTGAGGTGGGAGGAGTCTTGTGGAACTGAGCCCTCACCCATAAGCTCTGATGTTATCTCCAAGCAGATAGTGTTAGAATTGAGTTAAAATTGTAGGATTCCCAGTGCTTGCTTTGGGGGAAAAAAAAACCCACGCATCTGGTGTCAGAAGTGTTGTGAGTATGGTAATCGTGTGATAGTAAAGGAGAAACACAAGAGGAAACTGGGTGGTTTTTTCCTACACTCTTGATTAGTATGAGTTAGTCTAAAATCAGCAAAATCACTGTTGTTGACTTGAAAATCCAGGGAATAGACCTTGGGATATGATCCAGGCAAAGGTCTGGTGAATCTGACATCCCCAGTTTTTGCAAAGTGATAGTCTTATCCCTGCTGCTAATCAAAGACAATTGGCATGAACTGACCAGAAATAAATTATCTTAAGGACAGAATTATTAGGTTCCATTGACAATTCATAGACGTGTCCACCAACATGAGACTGGTTGCTGGGGCTTGGAGTTCAGAACTTTTAACAACAGAGAAACATGCAGTCAAGGATGTGCTTACCGAGTTCTCCATGCAAAAAAACTGTTGCTCATCATTCAGTGGGCAACATTTGGTGGCAGCAGCTGCCATGTTCTTCGTGAATATAACCAACTCCTGAGCAGACAGTTGTGGGGCTTTCTTAGTATAAAGGACTATGAGCCTGAAAGAATAATTTCCTTTTATTCCTGGCAATGGCTATGTGCCCAAAATGAAGAATTCTACAAAGTTTTCCTCAATATCTGACATTGTCTCTGATGTGGGATGAGCAGGTCATTAGATTGGGTTTAAGTCTATCCCTTTAGTTCTTGACCCAGTGGCTCAATGGCTTACTCAGTATACCTGGAATTCCCTTTCCACTTCACACATTGCTCCACTCTGATCCATCTTCTTTCTACTTATGAAGGATACTGTGATAGCTAATTTGGATGGCTGCAAAATCAGACTCGTAGTAAACAGCTTCTGAAATAAATATATGCACAGGCCACTAAAGCATGTATTGGTTGTCTACAACGTGTATGAATAGAAGCTACAGCAACCAACGATCAGTAAACATGTCCTACTCTCATGGTCTCACACCCCTAGTGGGGGAGATAGAGGAGTACACTCAGTGTCATGAGAGGAATAGAGAGTGCTATAGGTGCACACAGAACAACATCTAATCCCATCCCAGGGAGGTCAGGTAGGCTTCCTAGAGGAAATGACATGTGAGCTGAGATCTGACAATAACTGAAAATGAGCCAGGTGAAGGGGAGTGAAAGTAAGAAGGGAGCACTTAGAAAGTCACTGATTGTGATTTTTTTCTTAATTAGGGGGGATTGGGAATTGGAGAGAGGAGAAGGAAGAAAGCTTAACTATAGAATCAGATTTACATTGTTTTTAAGATAATTATGGTTGCTATATAAAGAATGGATTGGAGGTGGGCAAGAGGCGAAGTGAGGGAAGAAAAGTCCATGCCAGTAATTCAAGTGATGGCCTGAACTAGGAGAGTGGTAGTGGGAACTGAGGGATATGGAGAGAGATTTTAATGAGAAAGACTCTGCAGAACTGAATTTGAGGACAACAAAATGTCAGAATCATTTATTGCATTTATATTATAATGGAGTTAGGGGAAGAATTTAGCTATAGCATCCAATGAAATAGTCAACCTAATCCAGTGCTTCTTAAAGTGTGACCCCTGGATTGGCAGCATCCCCTGGGTACTTGTTAGAAGTTCTCATGCCCCACCCCAGATTTACTGAATCAGAAACTCTAGGGGTGGGCTGTGTTTAACAAGTCCTCCAAGTAATTTTGATGCACTCTAAAGTTTGAGAGCCACCAGTCTAATCCTTAAGCTAGACGTTAGCAATTAAACACAACAGTAAAAAATAATAATAAGCCAAATATTCTAAAACAAGAACAATTTTTTTTGATCCATTATTCTGGACATTTAATTTAAGCTCAATATTATGGGACACTGTATCAAACTGAACTTTTCCCCAGTACTCTGCTTCTTTTTTTTTTTTTTTGAGTAGAGTTCCCTGTGCTATACAGCAGGTTCTTATTAGTTACCTATTTTATATCTGTTTCAATTTTAAGATCATTTTATCAAAACACAAACACACACACACACACACACACTAAACTGTTTGGATTTTTATTGAAATAACATCCACAAACATGTAGTGCCCTCCACCTGGTTTTCTGCATTCAGTTGTATATTTTTTTTGAATTTTTGAATTGTATTTTATTTACTTTTTTATACAGCAGGTTCTTATTAGTTATCCATTTTATACATATTAGTGTATATATGTGTGATGAATTGGGAGATTGGGATTGACATATATACTCTGTTTCTTAATAAACTATTACAGTAAGATCTTAAAGATAACTGAAAATTGGCTTTTCTTTTTTTGGATATCTTAATCTTTGAAATACAATGGAATTTACCAGGCTCTCTGCACACAAAGAGTTACGTGTGCTCCCTCTGACTAAGGTACCTGTTTATCTCTCTCTTGATGGTGAAAATACTGTATTTGCTATATTGACCTGACTTGAAACTGACAAAGCAAACCTAGATTAGATCTCTGTTGCAGCCTTGACTCCAGATTGCATGCAAAGCCCCAAACTAAATGTCCAGGTGAAGGGTAGAGGGCTCCTATGGGATTGCGGAAGGGCAGTCAGGGTCAGCTGGCTCCCTGACCTCTGGGCATTGATTGGAATCTGGAAACTGGCCTAAAAAGCAATGTAAAAGCACCCAAGGTTATGTGGACAACTGTCTTATCAAGACAAAGATAGCTAGGTTAATTCTGAACTGAGTTTTTCCTTGGCCTCTGAGATTTTAAGGTTGAAGATAGACTCTTAGCAACTCTCAGCAGCAGGAGTCAACAAAAACTCATGAATAACCATAAATCTGGACAATATCTTGGAAGCATACCTGTCATGGAAGTTACTATCTCCTAATTTCTCATGTAAATCACACTGATTTTTCACATGCTCATGGCTTTCATGAACCACTCTTTGAAACATCTCTTCCTGAAAAATAAAGATAATCAGTGTTTATCTATCGTTGCAACAATATATCTTGAGGTAAGATTGCAAAACCATCTTCTGTAATAGTTTAATGTGACTGTTTTACTAAACCCAGGGTTTTATTTACTTAGTGAGTTTGGAAATGTTGAAAAAAACGCATTTTGCTGAAACAGGAATGGCCATGTACTTTGTGGAGAAAAAAGTGGGACAGCAAGATTGATATTTAGTTTCCTGTGGTATGAACTCATTTATGGGCTTAAATGGCATATTTTATAAGCATAAAGCTAATCATTCATCAAGCCAAAAAGAGGTCCTTAAAAGTAATTTATAGATCTAAGTTTAATTGATCAGAATGTGGGTGTGTATGCGTGCATATTGGTTATTTTTAATAATCCAGCATTTTTATGTAAACAGTACAGATATAGAGATATGGATGTAGGTATAGAAATATAGATACATATTAAGAAGTCATGGTTTAATAAAAACAAGTACCAGACTTGAACATAGTAAAGCACTCCACAAATACACGTTGAAGGGAATCACATGGAATTCTCAGAGCTAAATGAAAGTTCAAAGAATTCTTGAACAGTGCAAATAAAATTCCAGTGGGAAGATATGAGTGACCTTGCAGACTTAGCTCTTTGGTAGGAGCACTGATTATCTTCTTAAGTAATCAGACCCAGTCCACCTGATCCTAATAAACAGTATTTGTTATAGTAAAAATTTTACCTGATTGGTAAACTGTTTGCCTGGATTTAACACTTAGCCTTGTCCTTACTGCCTGTGTGACATTGGACAAGTCACCTGAACCTTCTGAAACTCAAAACTCTCATCTACAAAATGTAGCTAGTACTTATGCCATTACCTATCTTACCAAGCTGTTGTGAGGATAAAATAGGACACTTGTTGTAAAGCTACTTTGTAAACTCCAAACATCCATGCTCCTATAAGGGGCTATTATCATAATGATGATTGTGGAGTCTACAGGTGATGTTATGAAAGGGTGCTAACCTACAAAAGACTAAGTCGCCTTCATTTAGCCTTCTCTCCGGGAACAGGAAGATGCTAGGTGTACCTGCTTGAGCTCAAACAGGACAAGAAATGCCTTCGTCCTCCATCCCCACCTCTCTATAAATATGTAAGCCACCAATTAGCATAACAAAAGCCAGAACCACCTGGCTCCTGGTAAACTGTGGATAACAGATCATCTGGTCAGAGATTTGTAAGGCAACTGGCTTTTTCCAGGTCAACTACACAACAGGAGCTGCTGACTGTGAACAGTATGATTTCTGGCCTGAGATAGGGACAGTTTCTAGGCCTGCTTGGTGGAAACCGTCAACCTTCCCCCACCCTAATAGGCTATGCTTTCATGCTACCTGCTACCATGCCAAGCAAACTTTAAAGAGAAGATTGCACAGAGTTGTTTTCATAAAACACAGAATCTATGAGGCAGTGACTCACACAAAAAGTTGCTGCTGTATAATGATGTGGCCTTTGGTTTAGACAGAAATCAAAGTTTTTGGGTAGTGCTTGCAATTAGAAAGGACATGTATAATCATCTTACAAAAGTACAGCACTACTAACAGCATTGGACTTTTCCCTATATTTATAATCACTTATGAGAAACAGGTTTAAAAAAAGGAATTTACCCCATGACTATAGCATTCCAGAGGATTTTCTAATTTACAGCATTTTCCCAGTAAGTTTTGATATACTGTATCCACTCTTAAAATCACTGGAACTGCCAACTCTGGATGTCTTCTTGAATATTCATAAAGAAACCTGTAAGCACATGAAGCACATTAGAAAGTAAACACTGAATTTCTGAAGCCATAGTTTGCTTTCAAAAGCCAACTATGGCCATGACATTTATTCAATATTTTAACTGACTTTAGGTATTTGCAAATCTTGGGAGGCTGGCAGGAGAGTTTTATTGGCTATATTTTGAGATAAGGAAACCAAATCAATAAAATTACGTGAGTTTTCCAAAGTTACACAGTAGTGAGTGGCAGATTCAAACTTGAACCTAAAACATCCTGATAAGATTTAGTTCCTGGCTCAAGGTCTCCCCTTACTTTTACTAGAAATTCATTTCAAGTGGTTGGGTGAGAACATTTTCTTGATGACTTTGAGGCTAGATTTTATAAATATTACAATTTTTTTTGCAAGACTATGCTGACTAGGTATTAAATAAGCACCTTCCCCTATTTTCCACATAGGCCTTCAAGCATGAGTTGTCCATAATCTGCACATTCTTCTGGGTTACAAGAAAGAGAAATTTGGACTCTAGAATATTTTCAAAGGAATCATAGAATTGCAGAAGGGACATCTGAAGTGATCTTATCCAACTGCCTCAGTTTATAGTTGGAACCCAAAAGTGTGGGGAAATCAAGTGGCTTGAACTGCATTTCAAAGTTGATGCATGACCAAGCTAGACTGGAACTCAGGTCTCACAACTCAGAGTCTAACGTAATTTCCACTGGGAAGTTGTGCCTATCGACTTTTTCAATACTAAATGCAAGTTTAGGGATAAGTGAGTTCAGGTAGTGACATTTACTTTTATAAGCCAGTGTCAAATGTAATTTCAGAAATATAGCTAAAGTCAATCTACAGAAAACTTTGAGGAAAATTCAAATTCTTATGTTTTGTTAGAATTTAGCTGCTCCAAGTAATACTTCACAAAGTGACTTTGGAACTATTTCAATCATTCAGTAATACTGTCTTAATATTATAATATATTGAAATCAGTTTGCTTTATGCCTAAAATAGTTTGCACTTCTGAATGGACACCAGAGATGTTAGAACTCCATCTCTTTAATCTTGTAATGCCACACTATGGCTTTGATAGTAGGCATTAAATTAATTAGAAGAGCTGGCCAGGCATACCAATCTGAAACCCTTACTTAGGGATGACTCTAAGTCCCTCAGAGCAAAGCTTGCACACACGTGACACTCACTGTGTTTTTTAAAACTCCTATATTAGCTGTCAACATTTAAAAATCAAGAGACTTGGGCTTCCCTGGTGGCGCAGTGGTTGAGAGTCCGCCTGCCGATGCAGGGGACACGGGTTCATGCCCCGGTCTGGGAAGATCCCACATGCCGCGGAGCTGCTGGGCCCATGAGCCATGGCCGCTGAGCCTGCGCGTCCAGAGCCTGTGCTCCGCAAGGGGAGAGGCCACAACAGTGAGAGGCCCGCGTACCGCAAAAAAAAAAAAAAAAAAAAAAATCAAGAGACTTCCAACTTCTCTCAAAATGCAGTTGATCCAACGACCAAAAGCCTACATTCCCATATGGTAACAAGTAGCTAGAGCCAAATAGTAGCTGAAACCTTGGACTCCACAAGGCATCTCCTCTCAGCCATTTAACCATTCACTCACATCATTGGCTCGCCTCTGTCAACATTCAAGTTTGTAATCTCTCCCAAAAAAATCCATAAATACAATATACCATTACTAAGATTTTATAAAAAGCCATATTACTCTTGTAGGAAGTCATCTTGTTTGTCAGTGAATTGTTTGCATACAAACTGGTCTTCTGTAAACCTGCTAAGTGGCAGGGATGAGAGATCAGTTTTGTCATTTTCTGAGTTGATAATGCATTCCCCTCGGAATGGTTCTGGCAGTTCACAGCATGAAGTGATCTTGCTGGATAGTGTAGCCTGTTTAGAGCAGGTATAGTTCATAAGCTGGCTCTATAAACATAAAAGAGCAGTTATTTTTGATGACTTCATTCTGAACTTATTTCTTTTTATTGTTATTAGTAGAAAACCAGAGAAAAACTTGGCATCTTATATTGCTTTTTCCATGGCAAACTGAGAGACCAAAAAAAGTCATTTATAGTGACTCATTCTAATAAGAAACCTTCTCTATTTGACTTTGCTCAAGTGTCACAAGTTCTTCTAACATCTCTTAAAGAACTTAAAGGGAGACAGACTGTATTATTGTTTTCAAGTTTAGCCCAACAAAATACAAATGAAGAGTTTTATTACTTGCTACTGTTGTTATCGTTCTGGGATCCCAGTTTAGAAAACATTTTGTCTCTGTCATTTTCTACATACATTACTGTAATATTACTATAAAACTTACATATTTACTTATATATACACATACAAAAATAAGTACATGTGTGTATGAACAAGCTAGTCTCTATACTTAAGGAAGTCACAATCTAGTTGGAGAGTCAAATAATTAAACAACAATAATAATGCATTATAAACTAAATTGTTAGAGAAATGCATGTATTATATTTTGGAAGGAAAAAGAGAGATTGGCAATCCAGACTGGATAAAGGTCAGATTGAAGATCTTGAATGATTTGAATCTTGAAGGACAAATAGTTAGAAACAAATGGAGAGGAAAAGCATACTAGAATTATCCATCTTTATATATAAAGAGTCTTAGAGGTGAAGAACATGGCATACTTGGGAAATGGTATATAGGACATTTTGAGCTCATTGGGAAAATTTAGTTGAGATTAAGATTAAGGGATCAGGAGAGAAGAAGAATGTACTGAAGTTCTAGATCTGAGAGTGGTAAATTGAAGCTGCATTGTGAGGTCAGGTTGAGACCAATAAGGGAGAGTGTGTACACTAGTTAAGTGGCGAGCCTGCTCTCAGTGGCTTAATAGGATCCAGTCTGTTTCTTTCTCAATAAAGTCCTATTGAGAAGGGGAGGTGTATTGCCTCTGGGCAGTAGTTCTGAGAACCAGGCTGACAGAGGCCCTGTCATCTTCAACCTGTAGATTCTAACATTGACCTCAGATTGGGTGTTTTGGACAGGAGATTTTATAGGCCAGGCCTAGAAATGACATAAATCACTTCTGACTAGGCTCCACCTAGTTGTGAGACTAGAGCAAATGTCATTTTCCAAGAACTCTGTCTTGGAAAAGAACAGTAAATTAAATAGTCCCTTTGCAAAACTAATTACTTAAAGGAGAAAACATATATACATGCGGGGAAAGGAGGTATAACTACATAATTGATGTTTTTAGTTATCAAATAATAATATTGTCCGGTAGAACTGTATATTTCTAAATGAGAAAGTGCTAATGAAGGAGATTTTTTTAAAGTAAAATGTATATTTTAAAACCTGACAAAAATAAGTACAGTTGATTCTCATTATTCACAGTAGTTATAAATACTGAATTCGTGAATATTGAATCATCTACCCTAGAGGAAATACAGACCAAGTTTTCTGCAAGTCTCTGGCCACATTTTCATCAACAGATCAAGACATAACCTTATTTTGTGTATGTTTCTGTTTAAAAACACCTTATTTAATATAGAGTAGCCCCCCCTTACCCACAGGGGTTATATTCCAAGACCCCCAGTCAATGCCTGAAACTGCAGATAGTACCAAATATTATATATACTATGTTTGTTCCTGTACATACATACCTATGATAAAGTTTAATTTATAAATTAGGGACAGTAAGAGGTTAACAAAAATAATTTATAATAAAATAGAACAATTATAACAATATACTGTAATAAAAGTTATGTGAATCTGGTCTCTCAAAATACCTTATTGTACAATTTTAATGCCTTTTCCACCTTAACTAAGCACTTATCATGCACTCTGGCAAAAACTTTCACAGTTTGAGGTGTGACAGCAAAACTAACATGAATTTCTTTTTCCTTCTTCACAATTTCACAGATAAAAGGCTTGTTCTTACCATTGATCTTAGCAACCTCAGCATATGATTTTTGTTTTCTTATTCCTATTAAGTTGAGAACTTTCACCTTTCCACTTCAAGGGTACACTTTATGGCTTCTCTTTGGCAGATCCAAATTGCCAACATCACTACTCTTGTGCACTGGGGCCATTGTTAAGTAAAGTAAGGGTGACTTGAACACAAGCACTGTGATCCCAGGACAGCCAATCTGATAATCTATATGGCTGCTAAGTGGCTAATCCCCGAGAAAAGGGATGATTCACGGCCCTGATGAGATGGAACAAGATGGCACAAGATTTCATCATGCTACTCAGAACGGTGCACAATTTAAAACTTGTGAATTGTTTATTTCTGGATTTTTCTGTTTAATATTTTCAGAGGAAAGTTGACTGTCATTAACTGAAACCTCAGGAAGCAAAGGGGGCAATAAGGGGGACTACTGCATATGGGTGATTTATTCACATTGAACTCATAGCCACCAGCACTATTCCTCATACATGAACAAAGCTTATCTAAATTACATATTCTAAAATAGAGCTACCATACAACCCAGCAATCCCACTACTGGGCATATACCCTGAGATAGCCATAATTCAAAAAGATTCATGTACCACAATGTTCATTGCAGCTCTATTTACAATAGCCAGGACATGGAAGCAACCTAAGTGTCCATCAACAGATGAATGGATAAAGAAGATGTGGTACATATATACAATGGAATATTACTCAGCCAGAAAAAGAAACTAAACTGACTTATTTTTAGTAAGGTGGATGGACCTACAGATTGTCATACAGAGTGAAGTAAGTCAGAAAGAGAAAAATAAATACTGTATGCTAACACATACATATGGAATCTAAAAAAAAAAAAAAAAGGTTCTGAAGAACCTAGGGGCAGGACAGGAATAAAGATGCAGACATAGGGAATGGACTTGAGGACACGGGGAGGGGGAAAGGGTAAGCTGGGATGAGGTGAGAGAGTGGCATGGACTTATATATACTACCAAATGTAAAATAGATAGCTAGTGGGAAGCAGCCGCATAGCACAGGGAGATCAGCTCAGTGCTTTGTGACCACCTAGAGGGGTGGGATAGGGAGGGTGGGAGGCAGACACAAGAGGGAGGAGATATGGGGATATATGTTTATGTATAGCTGATTCACTTTGTTATAAAGCAGAAACTAACACACCATTGTAAAGCAATTATACTCTAATAAAATAAAATACATATTCTTTCCACAAGGCACATCACAGCTTCTAGGAACACTAGACAACACTTCAGAACTATTCTCAGGCCATTTTAAACAGCTAACTCATCAACAAAAAGCACAGAAATGCAGAAAATGTGGCACTAAATAGACTGTAAAAAGAACACCTATTTACAGTATGAGAGCTACAACAAGAAGGCAGAGAGCATCAACTTGTTCTATTATAGCTGGAGCCATGCACATCTGGCAACTCAGATTTCCACTGCTCTGAGCATGCATAAATCTGGGAATGACCACAAAGTGCTGTGAGTATTGATTTGGGGGTCACAAATAAATTTTGGCATGTAGGTGAATTCTCAAGTACAGAATTCATGAATAATAAAGATTGACTGAAACAATGTTTAAATAAATCCATAACAAAAGAAATGGAGAAGCTGTCACATCAGTTTGTATCTCCATCCCTCCTCCAGTTTCACAGACAAACCTGAAAACAGGTAAGTTACAGTGCTATTTAAGTTATTTCAGAGAATTCGAAAGGAAAAAAATTCTAATTCATCTTTTAGAAGTTATCATAACTGGATACTAAAACATGATAAAATATGTGCCATAAAAGAAAGTTCTAGATCCATTTCACATCAAAAGATAAATGCAAAAATGTGACATATATATATATATATGTAGAGAGAGAGAGAGACCATACATATAGTAAAATGATATTGACTTGAGCAATGTAAAAATGGGTAAATATTAAGAAATCTTCTAATATAATTCTTCAATGGATAAGTCAAACAATAAAAATCAAATGATCACCCTAAGAAGACAGAAGAATATTTACTAATGTTCAGAATTCATCCTATTTAAAACAAAACAAGACAACCTCTAAAACAGAGTGAAACATCTCAACACATAAAAGTATTTTGTCAAGCTAATAACTCTAAACCTGTTTCCTTTATAGTCTAGAATAAAACAGGAATGCCAGAACTATCTAAAGTTACCTTATATTGCTTATGAATACTACCTAATACAATTAAATAACTGGAGATTGTTCTAGCATTCCTGTCATAGTATAGACCATAACAGGAGCTGTTCTAGAGTTACCAGTTTGGCATTGGTATTTTTTATGTGTTAAAGGATTTTAGAGATTTTTCTTTTGTTTTGTTTTAATACCTATGGATAGGTCCCAAAGTTCTCTGTAATTTTCACCTAATCTTCATGCAGATAGGATTCTGAGAGTCTGTTCTAAAGAGCCAGCATGACTTCTAAGTGTATAGGATAGTATTGCTTCCAGTATGCATTGAGATTCTTGCCATACAGGAAGTAATCCAAGAAGCAACTTTATATTGTCTATCTCCAGGATGGAATTGGCAGTAGCAGCCACCATCTTTCGGTCAAGCTGAATGTGGCACTGACCAAACAATGGCCAACTGCGATGGCTGCCAAGGGAAAGCTATGGTCCGACCCCAACTCTCCGTTCCAGCTAAGTAGACATTTGAGGACTTAGAATCTTAGGGGTTCTACTGAGTGTTCGATTCAATGATTTTTCTATTTTAATTGATATTGTTACCCACATTCCTTAATCTGTTGTGTAATGGGACAAAAATTGTTGGGGGTAAGGATTCCTGCCCATAAGAGTCATAGATTTCTCACTGAAATCATGATTGTAGTCTTCCTTTGTTTCTGTTTTATTTTTTATCATGATGAAAATTATTCAGTTTTCAAACTTGTAGAATGAATAGGAACATGTTTGTAACTTGTGCTTTACTAAAACGTTATCAGGATTTTAACAGCTACAATTTTTTCCTTCTCTGGGATTTTGAGACTTTACATTTGGACGTGTGGCAGGTGAGTTCTATGCTGTCCATGCCCCGGCCCTTGTCCTTCGATGCCACATCTTTGCTTTTGGTGGTTTCTTCTTTCCTCCAGGCTGATAAGGCCTAAGGGTATAGTTTGCAATTCTAAGACTTTCTAGAGATTCAAAGATTAATGAAATACAATCCCAATTTGGAAGAAAATTAGTAGTCAGCTCTAAAACTTTAAGAATAAAAGAATAAAGTAGATAGAATGAGGAAGGAAGGAAGGAAGAAAAGAAGGAAGGAAGCAAGGAAGGGAGGAAAAGAAAGAAAAAAAATTGTTTCATGAGAAGAGAAGAGAGAGGAGGGGAGACACCATTCTGTTGGTAATATTGAGAAATGATAATTACATTTTTAGATTCATTTATACCACCCTCACCTTTATTTTAAAAGTACAAGTATTTTAAAGAGTTTTAAGAAAAGAGAAAGTCTTACTCTGCCAAGCACACACGCTACTGCATTTCCTTCACAACAGATCTGATGCAGATTTTTAATATCCATGGCCAGCTTGGCAATTTCAGAAAAGTTAGCTTTAGGTTGTTTTTTAGTCAACAGAACCAATTCCCTGAAAAAAAAATGTACATTTTAAACAGTTTTTTGAATTCAATTCTTTCTAAAATTAGTTGTAGTTCATTGAGTAACCAAAAGAATAGAAACACAGTTGCAAATGTAGGATGAAGACAGTTGTATATTATAAATGTCTTCTATTTCTACAGTGATAGAACCCAGAGCCATACAAAGATGTAAATCACAAAATGAAAATTATTCAATTCATAATCGTGTAAATACAGTCATTTTCATCATTCAAATTATTGCTTAAAGTAGTTGAGTTGCTTAGATAGGTAATTTGGGAATTTATCTGACCTGACTTTCCAAATAAAATTCTTCATCAGAAAGATAATAATTGTAAGAGGTTTGGTTCTCCCTTGTCCCTCTCTGTTGACAACTGAAAAACATCCCTGACATTTTTCTAGAAATATGAAAAATGGGCTTGCCTTATAAGGAAAACTGAGCTTCCAGGCAGCCCAATGTTATCCTAAATTGGGGAAGAAGGTGATATAAGGGAAGATGCATATCTTCAGGGGTAAACTTGGGACAGAAACACAATCTGGCCCCAAGATAGAGGCACACTGAGTAGCATCAAATTCCCCTCCCACTCCACACTCCTCTATCCCCACCCCAAAAAACACCACTCACTTTTTCTGTCCTACATGACATTAGAGCCAAAATATTTCTTATCTTCCAAGAGAAAAATACCTTTTGTACTCCAGCCTTTACCATGCAGAGTTACTAAGTGTGAGCATCTGAATGTACAGAATCTTTTGTGCACTGGAGAAGAGCCTAAAGGATTTGAGCTGTTGGAAGAAGTTGATAAAGGAGATATCAACCCCACAGGAGATAGTGGGTAGAGAGGAGGACTGTGCAGTTTCAGGCACAGCCCAGTGTGCCCTATTGAACAGGCAAGTAGCACACGTGAAGAAAAAGGAAACAGATTTGCACTGAGACATTAGCAAACGAAAGATAAATGATTTTTCAAATGAGTTTAATCAAAGAGGGTGATCCAAAGCAACAAAGTCCACAAATCTAAATAGGTAACTTACACTGCTTTTGCTACTTTGTGGTTGAATTTAATCCCAATCTCACATAAGTGGTGATGCCTCGAAGACATTTCTCTAACGTATTTTCTGATGGGTTCTAGCTGTAATTAGAAAACCAACTCATCAAAGAACAGAAGAAGTTCATCTCATGGTTAGTAAAGAAGAGAGAAAAATAAAAATCATGTATCTCCTCAAAGTTAGAAAGTTTTTATTGTCTTATCTATGAGGCCAAATGTAAAAGCATAATTTGGTGAAGGTTCTGTTTTTTTGTTTTTTATAAAATAGCATCTCCCTTCCCCAGAGATTGTTCATCCCAGAACTTAGACATTTGGCATATAAATGAGAAGAAGAAAGTGAACAAACAAAAATCCAGAGAGCCACTAGAATAACTTTTGATAATGTCTTACAGTTGTATTTTGGTTTTATTCAAGTTACTAGCCCTGTCATCTTGAACATGTCTCCAAATGCTTATCTATGATATATGCTCCAGTTTTGCAATATATATTAATGGAGCCCCCCCCCCAGAAAATGTTCGTATTCTTTAACCTAGAATTTTGACTTTTGACTTCTAATAAAAAGCACATGTATTTAAGTCTCTAACCAAAACTATATATTCAATTTGATCACAACAATGTACAAAATAAAACCTGTGAATGAAAAAAATGAATAAAAGGAAATATACCAAAATTGGTATCTCTGTGTGGTGGGAGAATAACAACATTTTAAATTTCAGAAGAGCTCTATACATTCACTTAAAACATTATATTGACCATATATTATTTTAACTTGGGGTAACAGCACCTTACAATGCTTTTTTTTAAGAACAAGTTAGATAATGTATACAGAGGCAATATTCAAACCACAAATCTGGCACAACGATAATAAATTATACTTTATGATTAATTATAAATATAATTATT
The DNA here is from genome assembly GCF_025265405.1 of Mesoplodon densirostris. Taxonomy (NCBI): domain Eukaryota; kingdom Metazoa; phylum Chordata; class Mammalia; order Artiodactyla; family Ziphiidae; genus Mesoplodon; species Mesoplodon densirostris. The sequence goes on along the minus strand of NC_082661.1, from coordinate 188,340,924 downwards.
ATTTTTATTCTTATTTTGTTGTATTATACTCATTTGAAATCAAATACAAACAAGCTTATCCACTTCTTCACAAGAGAGTCTGTGAAGGCTTAACTCATAAACCACATTCTCTGATCATAGATACAACTTTTTACATGATGGGCTATGCAGTTTTCTCTGGGCAAGGAGTAAGAACTTCTAGGAACAGACATTCTGGAGGCAGCAAGACTGTAAAAAACACAAAGTGAGGGAGAGGTGAACAGAACTCTTAGCTAACTTAAAAGCATCTGCTTATGCTTAGTATGTGGATGGACCTAGAGATTGTCATACTGAGTGAAATAAGTCAGACAAAGAAAGACAAATATCATATGATATTGCTAATATGTGGAATCTAAAAAAAAAAGTACAAATGAACTTATTTATAAAACAGACATAGAGTCGCAGATGTAGAAAATAAACTTATGGTTACCAGGGGGAAATTGGGGTCAGGGGAGGGTAGGGATAAATAGGGAGATTGGAATTGACATATACACACTACTATATAAAAAATCGATAACTGAGAAGAACCTACTGTATAGCACAAGGAACTCAATACTCTGCAATGACCTATATGGGAAAAGAATCTAAACAAGGGTGGATATATGTATATGTATAACTGATTCACTTTGCTGTGCAGCAGAAACTAACACAACATTGTAAATCAACTATATTCAAATAAAATTTTTTTTAAAAATTATAGGGGCATGTTATACATTAAGGAAAAATTTCCTCCGAAAGGGTTAAGATTAAGAAAACTTTGAAACAAGTTACCTAAAAAAAACTAACCTTCATGAAAAAGTTCATTCTTCTAAAATGCCAGGTAATGAGACTTAAGTCTACACAATCACTTGTTTTTGTTGTTTTTAATAATATGAAACCAACAGGAGAAAAAATGACTGTCCTGCTTAGGAATTCAGAATTGGCTTCTGAAGGAATTGGAGATGACTAGGGAAAGAAATATATATAAGTAGCTTTAATGATAATAGCTACGATTATTGAGTACTTGGCATATGTCAGACTCTTTAGATACATTATTTAATTTCTTACACAAGGTAGATATTGAGGAGCTCAATAGGAGAAATAGCTTTAGAGGAATAGAGAAATAGGGGTTGAGAGGAATATGGGAGAAATTCTCACTGAGGAGATCAAAGAAAACAGCAAGGAAGAAGCGGCACTGCCCTTAGACTTGAGGAATTCATCAAAACGATTATCAAACTACTATTCATTTCAACATGACCTTGGGAAAATCCATCTGGTGTGCCTTCTAAGGATGGTTATTTTGTGTTGATATTTAGAACCTTTAATGAACATACATAAAAAGTACTTTTATCATGGAACTAGTCACCGATTTATGTCTATTCAATGAAGGAGAAAAAGCCACACGGTTCAAATTAAGTGTGAGGCTAACTGTATTTTCCAAAGATGGTTATAATAACAACTTCTATCCCATATTCTTCTTACAATGAGCCTTCGTTACAGTATATTTACTTTCCCCTTCAAACTGGTGAGATTTTATGATATTTCAACCAATAGAGTAGAGTAGAATTAACTTTTGAATCCTGGTCATAAAAAGCCATGCAATTTCTGCTTCATCCACTAGAAAACTCATTCTTGAGACTTTGGCCATATGTCAGCAGTCCAGCTGCCCTGAGGCTGCCATTCTGTGAAGCAGCCCAAACCAGCCAAGGCAGAGAGACCACATTGAAAGGCCCTGAGATAATATGAGGAGAAAGAGATGTTGGACCAACCCCCAGGTACTACAGACCTTCAGAGCCCCAGCCATTGACTGCAACCCCATGAAAAATCAGTAGCCAGAAAAGCCCAGATGAGCCCTTCCTGAATTCCTGACCCACTGAAACCATAAGAGTAATAAACTAATTGTTATTCTTTTGAGCCACTAAATTTTGGGGTGTTTTGTTATACAGAAATAATAACTGGAATATTAAATATTTATTATGAAGTTATATTTATGCTAGATCATGCTTCTCAAAATTTAAGGACTATATGAATTGCCTGAGTATCTTGTTAAAATGAAGTCTTCTTTCGCAAGTCTGGAGAAAATCTTCAGACTGTATTTCTAACAAGCTGCCAGGTGATGCATATGCTGCTGGTCCATAGCCCACACTTAGCATAGCAAGTCCCTAAGTAAGAGCTGACATATGAATAGTTTACCTTTATCTGGAAGCATTCAGTCTTATTTTCTTCTCGGCAACAAGACTGAACAGCTGTTTCATAGCAAGCAGACATGGTCAGAATAGTGGGTCCATACAAGAATGGATGTTTCCTAGAAGTTTCATAAATGTACCTGTAATTTGACAAATACAAAGCTATATAATTTGGAATTCAAGAACATATGCTGACACTGTTTCTTAAAAACTTAGGATTCATTTAGTTTTGTTGACCTGAAACTTCTAGAATTTCATGGTGACAGAAATAGGATAGCACTGTACTTAAATGCATCAAAAGTTCACTACAGGGGCTTCCCTGGTGGCGCAGTGGTTGAGAGTTCGCCTGCCGATGCAGGGGACACGGGTTCGTGCCCCGATCCCGGAAGATCCCACATGCCGCGGAGCGGCTGGGCCCGCGAGCCGTGGCCGCGGAGCCTGTGTGTCCGGAGCCTGTGCTCCGCAACGGGAGAGGCCACAGCAGTGAGAGGCCCGCGTACAGCAAAAAAAAAAAAAAAAAAAAAAAAAAAAAGTTCACTACAGAGAGATCACTGTGAGGTTGGACAATGCCCATGAAGTCACCAACTGTACTTTCTGGACCAGTAGGTAAAGAAAATCAGTAATTAAAACTTTTCATTTTTATATAAGTAGTAGGAGATAGAAAGTTCAATAGTCTAAACTGATTGTAAATGGAGGATTGTACAACTGGTGAAGGGGAATTAAATTTAGAAGCTATTGGTGGGTGAAGAGGAATCTCTGAAATCATCCATAAGATCTTTCTAGACTAGAAAAGTTAATGCCATTGTCCTCCAAGACATGTCACACAATATTTTGGTTTCTTACTAAATCCCAGTCTTAATTTGCTTCTCAAATTTATTCTTTACACTCATTATACAGCCTGGGTACCAGGTCTGCCTTTCACTTATAATCATATCTCCTCACACTATTCCACAATGCGTACTCATATTATTTACTCCCCACCTCCCCATACACACAAATACCCCAAAAAAGTTGACATTGCAGACAAAAACTGGCTCAATGCTCACACAAATCCACTTTCTCTTCTTGTGTTCACAGGAAGACTACTTTTCCAGCCTCTCTTGCAGTTAGGTGGGAATATATAACTGAGTTCTAATCAATGAAATATGAATAAACATGCCATACACCACTCCTAGGTTTGGGTATTAATTACTTTGCACAGTTCCCTAGTCTCTCTCTTTCTTTTTTGCAGTAACCTTGGAAACACATGCTCCAGATTGTATAGCTCCAAGATGGAAGGATCTTGCACTCCTGAGTTACCCCTTGGAAGAGAGGTGTCAGGAGCTGAGCTGAGCTGGAGAAGCCTGACCTGCCAAGTTCCAGAGTAGCCAATGAAGACAAAAAGCCAAAATGAAAGTATAGTTAAGGCTTTAATCATTTATTTGGATAGTATAAGCAAAAGGCTAAGCTAGAGAAAATGCTGACCCCCACCCAACCTCCACCCTCACCCCCCTTATTCTTGGAAGTTCAGTCAATAGATTTGTTTCATTTCAGCAAAGTTTCTCAAGCCCAACTTGTAAAACAAGAAAAGCAGAATTGACATTATCAAGATACAACTGCCACCCAAGATAAGGCAAAATTCTTGGTTGATAGGAAATTTCATTGGAGCCATTCAATATCTCTGCTCTCTGTTCTAAACTAAGAGTTCATTTTTGTGCTGCAGTAACTTAGTTCCCATAGAGGATTTTCAGTATGAACTAATCTAATTTCAAATCACCAAAGGCAAAGTTGAACTTAGTATAAGGAAAAAGCTTTCTAATCATTAGAGCCATTTAAAGATAGAATGTCCCTATTGCAAGGTAACGAAGGGTCACACTTATCTTACAATGATCAAAACAGTTATTGAAAATTCCTTAGATAATCCAAAGATACAATAACTACAGTTTGGTGTATCTGTATTCTATGCTATCTTTTGATAAGACTGAAATAGCAGACTTTCCCTCTAGCTTTGATATAAGTTACTGTTTCTTTGGTTGAGAACTAAACAAAGTTGTTGACATAATTATGAAGCAAGTAGTTAGAAAATTATTTTCCCCTGAATATTTATGGTTGTATGCACATAAGTTAAATTAACATATAAAATAACTCCTTGATACTGACTTAATTGTAAATGTTCAAGAAGAGATTAGATTCACTGCCTGAGTATTGGTTAGATTTCATAATCTCTGAATGCTCAAACCTGATTTTATAAATCTCACCTGGAGTGGCTAGCACTTCACTTAATATGTAACCAAGCTCATATTACAGTTTCCCATTTGGTTGCCCCTAATGCCAGACCAGTTGGAACCAGCCCAATCCCTTGTCCCTTAGTCCTTTCTCCCTAAGTGACTGGGGCCATTTAATTCCTTCCTGAAGGCTCAGTAACTTCTGGGGCAATTCTGCCCATGTATAAGTGAATTAAAAGTGTTTACATTGTTCAACATCAAGTCACCCTGTCTGCTCATTCATTTCTGGTTTAGAGTTTCATGTCTAAAGTCTGAAATCAAACCACCACCATGCCTTTTGCATTAGATCCAGCAATCAGATCTTTCCCTTATTCCTAGTGTCTGAGTCTGTCTTGACCAGATGGCCAGAACTGCATTCCTTGAGAACTGAAGCTTTGTACTTGTCATTTCTACCTCTCTCTGGTTTTGGTTTCCTGCCTCTAACTTGCTCATACCTCACTCTCAAAAGATAAACTTCTGTGCTAACTAGGAAACCAAAATATGAGCTCACCTACCCATGGGCTATCATGCTATCCACTCCAGGTGGGAATTACAGAATCAGAGTTCTTGAGTAGATAACTCATCTTTGTCCGATCCACAATTATTACTTATTCCTAGGTTCCCAATGACAGACTCTATCTCCATGCCTATCAGGTACCCCTCCTGCTATCCCTTGATGAGCCACCCAAATACCAGCCCATTGTCTGAGCTATTACCTGCTCTCTAATCCCAATACTCTGTTTATTGTGCTTTGCCTACTAGACTGTATTTTTCAACATCATTTGCTACTGGTCTGACCAATTTAACCTTTGAGGAGATGGGTCTTTTACAGATCCTAGTACTTTTTAATGTTTCATGGCACAGACATTTTCATGCCCTTTTGGGTTTACTAAGACCATGTTGTCATTGTGAGGGAAAAAAATTAATTGTAGCTCAAATTTTCACTTTAATTTTATATAATCAAGCATTGTGTACTCAGAGGCTTTTATATTAAAACAAAAGATCTGTCTTCAAAATTGGAAAATACTCTTTTTCAAAGACCTGGCAAGGAAAAGTGACTTACCTCTCTTTCACTGGCACTTGATTCTCTTTGTTCATCTCACAGATCTGCTCAGGATTTGAAATTTGGAATATATCACTGTAACCTGCAACATCCTTTTTGTATGATAGGAAGCACTTGTGTCTTGCTGAGTTATTTGTATTGCAACAGTCAGAAAATACATGTCTGTCAGCCAACCCTTGGTTATTGCAAATATGTTCTAGGAAGGTAGTCATCTGTAGGGGGAAATAATAACTTAAGGGAAGGCACTTGTGGTCTACATTTTTAACCACAGGAAAGTTAAGGAATTATATAGGAAAGGCAACTGAGTGCATAATGTTATACTCTGTATCCAATAGTCCCTGGACATAGCTCTTTTGAGTGAAAGCCTTTTAAAAGGTTCTTAAGTCTAAATTCCCACATGCTGGACATTGGCCAAATAGAATTTATCATTTTCTCCCTACTTATGTAAGTGCTTCATTTTCATACTGTTGAAGGTATTAAAATAAAGGTAAGCCAAAATGTCCAGGACCTAAAGAAATCAAGGTATTTTTAATAAGAATTCCCCACCAAGAAACAGCTGTTAGTTTGCTTTCCTTGCTTCCTGATTGTTTTTAGTTGGTTTCCATGGGAACTTATTTTAAAAGTTAAACTCTGAAGCAATGTGTATTCAGTGTCAAATATTCAAATAGAAATGTAATGATTCAGTTTTCAAGTATCTTTGAATGGCAGTAAATGTGTGGGATGCTGTAAACCTCAAATGACGTATTCTTCCAGATTTGTGGGATAAGGGCAGAAAAAGGTCATCTTTGGAAATGGAAATAAGAAGAAATCGATATAAAATAAGTGAGGCTAGACACTGGCAAAGGAACTTCATTTAAAGTATGTCTCTAATTAGACTAATGATTTTTCTATGACTACTTAGAGTCTGATAAAAAAATAGGTAGGTTTTAGCCCAAGAAGATGGAGTGAAAAAAATCTATAAATAAAAAAGAAAATTATTTATTTGTATTTAAATTGTTGATATGAGAATAATTGATCCAAAAATATGTAGATTATAAGAATATGTTAGTTTTTATCAAGAAGTTTTCTAATCACAAGATAGACATATTTTACGAGATGATAGTAATTTTCAAGATTTTCTACTAAGTGGGAAAAAAGCCTATAATAATATTCACTTTTTTCTTCTTTTTTATATTCCCTTAGAAACTTTTAAAATGAGTACATTAATTTCCCAGAAACCTTTATATGAGGATGTCAGACAATAATATTCTAGTGACAGAGACAGAGCAACCGACTTAAATTAAGAAATTGGCATTCTAGGGTATAATTCATTCTCTTGAGCATTTGGTTCTCAGAGTCTGATTTCCCAGATATGAAATAATAAAATGTAAGTTTATAAACCTACAAAGATTATATCTTGAGTGTGACACATGTACATATTGTTGCCTTAAAATCCTTTGCCTAATTATTCAATCATCACACTTCATAACAACATCTTTTGTTTGCAATTTAGTTTTTAAAACAACAGAGAGAAAAAGGCAGAACATGATTCACCTACCAATTGGTGACAACATTCTGAAGGTGATTCATGTGGCTTGAGACTCTTGCACTTCTCTGCAAGATCTAGCAATTCTTTAACTATGGTTTGTACTTTTTCATAAGTCAATTTCTGAAGAAACTGTGCAATCATAATACTAGTGCTGAAACAGAACACTTGTGTGAATGCTGAAGATAGAATCAAACTCTTTTCCTCCATCAATCTTGTTATATCACTGCCCTACTCCCCCCCAAAATAATTAATATGATTTTACATTTCAAACAAAAGAATACTGATAATAAAACTCACACAGCTCTTAAGTTTTCCTCTAGATAATTCTGGCTATTAGTGTGCTGCATGGCTGAAAAAAAATGAGATTTTATTTACAGAAGAGGAAATCTTGCAGACTGAAATCCCCCCTGACAATTCAAATCTATATTTATTCATTCATAAATTTCCAGATTTATTTTTGTTTATATCATAAACCAGAACAAATTATAAGAATATATCTTTTATTTAAACCGTATTCTGTGAATGATTTCTTTCTAGTCAAACACATCATGTAGTTTAACTGTCATTGTCTTACAAATAAGTTGCACATACCTGTATTGATACTTCTGAATTAATTAAACTTCACTCTTTGGTTATCTCTTATTAGAAGTTACTAGCACACCCAAAGAACACTAAGAAAATTAAAGCCTGGCATTAGGAACAAAAGTATAAACATTAACACTTTGCCAGGCTTAATTTGGCAAAGAGAGTAACTCATACATCTTGGATTCGTTCATCATCTTCATCTTCATCATCTCCACTCACCACATACACATACACATGCTCTCTATTGAAAACAGTGTCTTCCTTCTAATATCAATAGCTTCAAAAGAGCTTAGCAGCTATCTGTTTAATAAAGAAACCATTATTATTTACATATTAACAAGTAAAGGCTTTGGAGACAGTTATTCTGAGTTCAGCTTCTAGCTCTGATACTCAATATGGCCTTGAGGAAATAACTTAAGCACTCAGAGTTTCTGTTTCTCTATCAAATGTAAATAACTTCTACTACATTGGGTAGTTAAATGAAAGCCTATGTGTGAAGCATTGAGCACAGTGCCTGGCACATAGTAGGTACTGAATAATGTAGCTCATGGGATTATTCTTGCTACTATAAACAATATTGCTGTATCTAAAATCATTTATCCAATTTTAAACACAAGTTTGAAATATGTCATTCTCTGACCTAGAGTGGAAGTAAGGTGGAAAATGGAAAATGAGATCTTCCTGTGTGTGTTGCTTCAATATATCAATTGTCTTTCTGTATCTATTCCACAGGTTAATTTCTAGCAATCTTCAATGACTCTACTGACAGTGATGAGCACAGAGAAAGATAAGCCTTTCCATGTATATGTTAATAGTCATTATGTTTCATCTCCTGGCACATGGGTGTATAGATTGTAAATAGCATTCCCTACCTGCATCTAGTAAACTTCTCTGAAGAGTCTGACATTTAATGTAGCTGAAGAAAACAAGCAAAGATATGGGTCTAACAGTCTTCATTATTTCAGATGAATCTTTATAGAGTACGTTCTATCATTTGAGAGAATTGAAGAATCCTTTTATATTCTTTCCAAGTAATTGCTATTAATAATTAACGTTTTTCTGGTGAATGTTTTTCCACCTTGGCCACTATGACCCTCAAAAAATTACAGAAATTCATGACAATGAAGAAATATTTTTCATAGATAGCATTCATTAACGAATACTGGATTTTAAAATGAATCATGTCGGGGAGGAGCTTCAAGATGGCAGAAGAGTGATACGCGGAGATCACCTTCCTCCCCACAGATACATTAGAAATACATCTACATGTGGAACAACTCCTACAGAACACCTACTGAACGCTGGCAGAAGACCTCAGACCTCCCAAAAGGCAAGAAACTCCCCACGTACCTGGGTAGGGCAAAAGAAAAAAGAATAAATAGAGACAAAAGGATAGGGACGGGACCTGCACCAGTGGGAGGGAGCTGTGAAGGAGGAAAGGTTTCCACACACTAGAAGCCCCTTCGCGGGCGGAGACTGCGGGTGGCGGAGGGAGGAAGCTTCGGAGCCGTGGAGGAGAGCACAGCCACAGGGGTGCGGAGGGCAAAGCGGAGAGATTCCCGCACAGAGGATCCGTGCTGACCGGCACTCACCAGCCCGAGAGGCTTGTCTGCTCACCCGCCGGGGCAGGCGGGGGTGGGAGCTGAGGCTCGGGCTTCGGTCGGAGCGCAGGGAGAGGACTGGGGTTGGTGGCGTGAACACAGCCTGAAGGGGTTAGTGCACCACAGCTGGCCGGGAGGGAGTCCGGGAAAAAGTCTGGAGCTGCCGAAGAGGCAAGAGACTTTTTCTTGCCTCTTTGTTTCCTGGTGCGTGAGGAGAGGAGATTAACAGCGCTGCTTAAAGGAGCTCCAGAGATGGGCGCGAGCCGCGGCTATCAGCGCGGACCCCAGAGACGGGCATGAGATGCTAAGGCTGCTGCTGCCACCACAAAGAAGCCTGTGTGAGAGCACGGGTCACTCTACACACCTCCCTTCCGGGGAGCCTGTGCAGCCCGCCACTGCCAGGGTCCCGCGATCCAGGGACAACTTCCCCGGGAGAACGCACGGCGCGCCTCAGGCTGTTGCAACGTCACGCCGGCCTCTGCCGATGCAGGCTTGCCCCGAACTCTGTACCCCTCCTTCCCCCAACCGGCCTGAGTGAGCCAGAGTCTCCGAAGCGGCTGCTCCTTTAACCCCGTCCTGTCTGAGCAAAGAACAGATGCCCTCAGGCGACCTACAGGCAGAGGCGGAGCCAAATCCAAAGCTGAACCCCGGGAGCTGTGCGAACAAGGAAGAGAAAGGGAAATTTCTCTCAGCAGCCTCAGGAGCAGTGGATTAAATCTCCACAATCAACTTGATGTACCCTGCGTCTGTGGAATACCTGAATAGACAACAAATCATCCCAAATTGAGGAGGTAGACTTTGGGAGCAACAAAATATATATATATTTTTTCCCCCTTTTTCACTTTGTGAGCGTGCATGTGTATGCTTCTGTGCTTCATTCTGTCTGTATAGCTTTGCTTTTACCATTTGTCCTAGGGTTCTGTCTGTCCATTTTTTTAATTTTTTTATTACTTTGAAAAAACTTTTTTTTACAAAACGAAATTTTTTCTTAATATAATTATATTTTATTTTACTAACTTTATTTTATTTTATTTTGTCTTCTTTCTTTCTTTCCTCTTTTTTTTCTCCCTTTTATTCTGAGCCGTGTGGATGACAGGCTCTTGATGCTCCAGCCAGGCATCAGGGCTGTGCCTCTGAGGTGGAAGAGCCAAGTTCAGGACACTGGACCACAAGAGACCTGCCAGCTCCACGTAATATCAAACAGTGAAAATCTCCCAGAGATCTCCATCTCAACACCAAGACCCAGCTCCACTCAACGACCAGCAAGCTACAGTGCTGGACACCCTATGCCAAACAACTAGCAAGACAAGAACACAACACCATCCATTAACACAGAGGCTGCCTAAAATCATAATACAGCCACAGACACCCCAAAACACACCACCAGACGTAGACCTGCCCACCAGAAAGACAAGATCCAGCCTCATCCACCAGAACACAAGCACTAGTCCGCTCCACCAGGAAGCATACGCAACCCACTGAACAAACCTTAGCCATCGGGGACAGACACCAAAAACAACAGGAACTACAAACCTGCAGCCTGCGAAAAGGAGACCCCAGACACAGTAAGTTAAGCAAAATGAGAAGACAGAGAAACACACAGCAGATGAAGGAGCAAAGCAAAAACCCACCAGGCCTAACAAATGAAGAGGAAATAGGCAGTCTCCCTGGAAAAGAATTCAGAATAATGATGGTAAAGATGATCCAAAATCTTGGATATAGAATGGAGAAAATACAACAAACGTTTAACAAGGACCTAGAAGAACTAAAGAGCAAACAAACAGTGATGAACAACACAATAAATGAAATTAAAAACTCTCTAGAAGGGATCAATAGTAGAATAACAGAGGCAGAAGAACAGATAAGTGACCTGGAAGGAAAAATAATGGAAGAAACTACTGCAGAGCAGAATAAAGAAAAAAGAATGAAAAGAATTGAGGACAGTCTTAGAGACTTCTGGGACAACATTAAGCGCACCAAAATTCGAATTATAAGGGTCCCAGAAGAAGAAGAGAAAAAGAAAGGGACGGAGAAAATATTTGAAGAGATTATATTTGAAAACTTCCTAAACACGGGAAAGGAAATAGTCAATCAAGTCCAGGAAGAGCAGAGCGTCCCATACAGGATAAATCCAAGGAAAAACATGCCAAGACACATATTAACCAAACTGTCAAAAATTAAATACAAACAAAAAATATTAAAAGCAGCAAGGGGAAAACAACAAATAACACACAAGAGAATCCCCCTAAGGTTAACAGCTGGTCTTTCAGCAGAAACTCTGCAAGCCAAAAGGGACTGTCAGGACATATTTAAAGTGATGAAGGAGAAAAACCTACAACCAAGATTACTGTACCCAGCAAGGATCTCATTCAGATTTGAAGGAGAAATTAAAACCTTTACAGACAAGCAAAACCTAAGAGAATTCAGCACCATCAAACCAGCTTTACAACAAATGCTAAAGGAACTTCTCTAGAAAGGAAACTCAAAAGAAGGAAAGACCTACAATAACAAACCCAAAACAATTAAGAAAATGGTAATAGGAAAATACATATCAATAATTACCTTAAATGTAAATGGATTAAATGCTCCCAGCAAAAGACATAGATTGGCTGAATGGATACAAAAACAAAACCCGTGTATATGCTGTCTACAAGAGACCCACTTCAGACCTAGGGACACATACAGACTGAAAGTGAGGGGATGGAAAAAGATATTCCACGCAAATGGAAATCGAAAGAAAGCTGGAGTAGCAATTCTCATATCAGACAAAATGGACTTTAAAACAAAGACTATTACAAGAGGCAAGGAAGGACACTACATGATGATCAAGGGATCAATCCTAGAAGAAGATATAACAATTGTAAATATTTATGCACCCAACATAGGAGCACCTCAATACCTAAGGCAAATACTAACAGCCATAAGAGGGGAAATCGACAGTAACACAATCATAGTAGGGGACTATAACACCCACTTTCACCAATGGACAGATCATCCAAAATGAAAATAAATGAGGAAACACAAGCTTTAAATGATACATTAAATAAGATGGACTTAATTGATATTTATAGGATATTCCATCCAAAAAACAGAATATACATTCTTCTCAGGTGCTCATGGAACATTCTCCAGGATAGATCATATCTTAGGTCACAAATCAAGCCTTGGTAAATTTAAGAAAATTGAAATGGTATCAAGTATCTTTTCCAACCACAACGCTATGAGACTAGATATCAATTACAGGAAAAGATCTGTAAAAAAATACAAACACATGGAGGCTAAACAACACACTACTTAATAACCAAGAGATGACTGAAGAAATCAAAGAGGAAATCAAAAAATACCTAGAAACAAATGCCAATGAAAACATGACAAGCCAAAACCTACGGGATGCAGCAAAAGCAGTTCTAAGAGGGAAGTTTATAGCAATACAATCCTACCTTAAGAAACAAGAAACAGCTCAAATAAACAACCTAACCTTACACCTAAAGCAATTAGAGAAAGAAGAACAAAAACTCCCCAAAGTTAGCAGAAGGAAGGAAATCCTAAAGATCAGATCAGAAATAAATGAAAAAGAAATGAAGCAAACGATAGCAAAGATCAATAAAACTAAAAGCTACTTCTTTGAGAAGATAAAGTTGACAAATCATTAGCCAGAGTTATTAAGAAAAAAAGGGAGAGAACTCAAATCAATACAATTAGAAATGAAAAAGGAGAAGTAACAACTGACACTGAAGAAATACAAAGGATCATGAGAGATTACTACAAGCAACTCTATGCCAATAAAATGGACAAGCTGGAAGAAATGGACAAATTCTTAGAAATGCACAACATTGCAATACTGAACCAGGAAGAAATAGAAAATATGAACGGACCAATCACAAGCACTGAAATTGAAACTGTGATTAAAAATCTTCCAACAAACAAAAGCCGAGGACCAGATGACTTCACAGGCGAATTCTATCAAACATTTAGAAAAGAGATAACACCTGTCCTTCTCAAACTCTTCCAAAATATAGCCAAGGGAGGAACACTCCCAAACTCATTCTACAAGGCCACCATCACCCCAATACCAAAACCAGACAAAGATGTCACAAAGAAAGAAAACTACAGGCCAATATCACTGATGAACATAGATGCAAAAATCCTCAACAAAATACTAGCAAACAGAATCCAACAGCACATTAAAAGGATCATACACCATGATCAATTGGGTTTTATCCCAGGAATGCAAGGATTCTTCAATGTATGCAAATCAATCAACGTGATGCACCATATTAACAAGTTGAAGGAGAAAAACCATTTGATCATCTCAATAGATGCAGGGAAATCTTTCGACAAAATTCAACACCCATTTCTTATAAAAACCCTGCAGAAAGTAGGCATAAAGGGAACTTTCCTCAACATAATAAAGGCCATATATGACAAACCCACAGCCAACATCATCCTCAATGCTGAAAAACTGAAATCATTTCCACTAAGTCAGGAGCAAGACAAGGTTGCCCACTCTCACCACTCTTATTCAACATAGTTTTGGAAGTTTTACCCACAGCAATCAGAGAAGAAAAAGAAATAAAAGGAATCCAAATCAGAAAAGAAGAAATAAAGCTGTCACTGTTTGCACATGACATGATACTATACATAGAAAATCCTAAAGATGCTACCAGAAAACTACTAGAGCTAATCAATGAATTTCTTAAAGTAGCAGGATACAAAATTAATGCACAGAAATCTCTGGCATTCCTATACACTAATGATGAAAAATCTGAAAGTGAAATTAAGAAAACACTCCCATTTACCACTGCAACAAAAAGAGTAAAATATCTAGGAATAAACCTACCTAAGGAGACAAAAGACCTGTATGCAGAAAATTATGATACTGATGAAAGAAAATAGATGGAGAGATATACCGTGTTCTTGGGTTGGAAGAATCAATATTGGGAAAATGACTCTACTACCCAAAGCAATCTACAGATTCAATGCAATCCCTATCAAACTACCACTGGCATTTTTCACAGAACTAGAAAAAATTTTTCACAATTTGTATGGAAACACAAAAGACCCTGAATAGCCAAAGCAATCTTGAGAAACAAAAACGGAGCTGGAGGAATCAGGCTCCCTGACTTCAGACTATACTACAAAGCTACAGTAATCAAGACAGTATGGTACTGGCACAAAAACAGAAATATAGATCAATGGAACAGGATAGAAAGCCCAGAGATAAATCCACGCACATATGGCCACCTTATCTTTGATAAAGGAGGCAAGAATATACAGTGGAAAAAAGACAGCCTCTTCAATAAGTGGTGCTGGGAAAACTGGACAAGTACATGTAAAACAATGAAATTAGAGCATTCCCTAACACCATACACAAAAATAAACTCAAGGGCTTCCCTGGTGGCGCAGTGGTTGAGAGTCCACCTGCCGATGCAGGGGACACCAGTTCGTACCCCGGTCCAGGAAGATCCCACATGCCACGGAGCGGCTGGGCCGGTGAGCCATGGCCGCTGAGCCTGCGCGTCCGGAGCCTATGCTCTGCAACAGGAGAGGCCACAACAGTGAGAGGCCTGCATACCACAAAAAAAAAATAAAATAAAATAAAATAAAAATAAACTCAAAATGGATTAAAGACCTAAATGTAAGGCCAGACACTATCAAATTCTTAGGGGAAAACAGAGGCAGAACACTATGACATAAATCACAGCAAGATCCTTTTTGACCAACCTCCTAGAGAAATGGAAATAAAAACAAAAATAAACAAATGGGATCTAATGAAACTTAAAAGCTTTCGCACAGCAAAGGAAACCATAAACAAGATGAAAAGACAACCCTCAGAATCGGACAAAATATTTGCAAATGAAGCAACTGACAAAGGATTATTCTCCAAAATTTACAAGCAGTTCATGCAACTGAATATCAAAAAACAAACAACCCAATCCAAAAATGGACAGAAGACCTAAATAAACATTTCTCCAAAGAAGATATACAGACTGCCAACAAACACATGAAAGAATGCTCAACATCATTAATCATTAGAGAAATGCAAATCAAAACTACAATGAGATATCATCTCACACCAGTCAAAATGGCCATCATCAAAAAATCTATAAATAAGGAATGCTGGAGAAGGTGCGGAGAAAAGGGAACTCTCTTGCACTGTTGGTGGGAATGTAAATTGATACAGCCACTATGAAGAACAGTATGGTGGTTCCTTAAAAAACTAAAAATAGAACTACCATATGACCCAGCAATCCCACTACTGGGCATAGACCCTGAGAAAACCATAATTCAAAAAGAATCATGTACCAAAATGTTCATTGCAGCTCTATTTACAATAGCCAGGACATGGAAGCAACCTAAGTGTCCATCAACAGATGAATGGATAAAGAAGATGTGGCACATATATACAATGGAGTATTACTCAGCCATAAAAAGAAACGAAATTGAGTTATTTGTAGTGAGGTGGATGAGCCTATAGTAGTCTGTCCTACAGAGAGAAGTAAGTCAGAAAGAGAAAAACAAATACTGTATGCTAACACATATATATGGAATCTAAAAAAAAAATTTTTTTAAATGGTCATGAAGAACCTAGGGGCAAGACAGGAATAAAGGCGCAGACCTACTAGAAAATGGACTTGAGGATAGGGGGAGGGGGAAGGGTAAGCTGTGACCAAGTGTGAGAGTGACATGGACATATATACACTACCAAACATTAAATAGATAGCTAGTGGGAAGCAGCTGCATAGCACAGGGAGATCAGCTCGGTGCTTTGTGACCACCTAGAGGGGTGGGGTAGGGAGGATGGGAGGGAGGGAGATGCAAGAGGGAAGAGATATGGGGACATATGTATGTGTATAACTGATTCACTTTGTTATAAAGCAGAAACTAACACACCACTGTAAAGCAATTATACTCCAATAAAGATATTAAAAATTAAATAAACAAAATAAAATAAAATGAGTCATGTCAATCTACCTGTTTTTTCAAGATTACACCACATAGACCTTGGAATAAAGTAATCAATAAACACTTTTGGTAAATATCTCATTTCCTAGAAATGTTTGTTGACATGTGCAAAGTTCCAAAATGCCAGGAGATCAGGTAAACAGGTACTCTCCCAGATTCAAATAAATGGTGAAGGCCTGGGTTCCAGTGCTGGGCACATTTTTAGGTCACTGGAGAGAGTGGGGAGCATAGATCTTGGGAGCAAACCCAAGGGAATGTGACCTAATTTACTGAGTGCTTGCTGTGAGTGTGGCACTTTGTATGATTATATTTAGATAGCCATATTCTTATTTCTTGAATAATAAATTAAGACTCGGGGTCATATAATTTGCTTATGGACTCACAGGTAGAACTTCAGGTCTGTCTGATGTCAGAGCCCACACCACCCAAGAGCTAGTATTAACAGCTGAGGTCCCAACATCCCTTAGCTATTTTCTGTTTTGCCAATCATCCAGTTCTTGGGTCTAGGGCAGGACACAGGTGATTACTAGTTAAATAAAATGTTTAAGCTAGGGGCAAAGTGAGAGAGTGGCATGGACATATATACACTACCAAGTGTAAAATAGATAGCTAGTGGGAAGCAGCCGCATAGCACAGGGAGATCAGCTCGGTGCTTTGTGAGCACCTAGAGGGGTGGGATAGGGAGGGTGAGAGGGAGAGGCAAGAGGGAAGAGATATGGGGATATATGTGTACGTATAGCTGTTTTACTTTGTTATACAGCAGAAACTAACACACAATTGTAAAGTAATTATACTCCAAAAAAGATGTTAAAAGAAAAAGTTTAAGCTAAATGTAAAGACTAGAAGTTTTGGAAATGGAAGATCACTGGTTAATACTTTAACCATGCCTGTCCTCAGTTTCCTCATTTATAGATGGAGGGTTTTGACCGGATAATCTTTACAGCTGGCAGTCCATTGATTGATTCTTCTACCCACATATTCTCATTTCTGGTTTCCTAGGCGAAGAAATATCACAAGTGAGACATATATTTGCCTGCAAAACAACAACAACAACAAATCTGTTATTTAGATTTGGGACACACTGGCTTATGGTAAAGAATATGGATGGCCCTGTGTGGTAGATCTTCGGAGTCCTCTAAACAGTCCTAATGCTCAGCATCTCTTTCTGTCTTGCATCTTTAGAGCTGTTCCCTTGAGATCTTACTCTAAGCCTCCTGGGACTATCAGAAATGGACCTATTGCTCTAGGGATAGCAAATCCTTCAGAAGAGTGCTGCCAGACTTTCACCCATTGCAGACATTACTAATTGATCACTGTACTCTTTCTCTCTGAACCTAGACTAGCCTTAGAATCATTCACAGCACAATGCCTCATTATAGCCACTATTAATTAATTGTAACTGTCACTTAAAGAAAAAAAACTGTTTTATGTGTGCTAAACTAATTCCTCTTTTTAAAAATTTTGGAAAAATTAATTTCTCATGGTAATCCTTCTTTCACAGTAAGAGATTCTTGAAGACATAAAAAGAATTAAGTTCTTTATTAGTAATTAGTAACAGAATTTTAGACCAGAAGAAAAACAAGCTGTGGGAATTATTTAAGCAAAGGCAAGGGAATGGGTTTTGTGATAGAATTCAAAAGACAGCACAGAATTTGTTCTCTAAGAGAGGAAGATCTCCATGCTGACCTTTAAGATCAAAAATTGAAGGTGTCCAAGTACAAAACACAATGATGATTTTTAATAAATATTATTTTTACAGCAAACCTAATTCTAGTCCAAGTCATAGAAACAGAGTTAGAAAGAGCAAGGCTGGATCCCTGGATCCCGCCAAAAACCTGGGTGGTGATGGCTCATACACGTTCAGCCTTGGCCCTCATTATAGCACCCGAGGCTGATCACATTTCCAAAAATCTCTAGTACTAGCAAAGTCTTCCTGCATCAAGTGAGTCTAGGTATGTTCTATTCATTGGCACGGATTCTATCTGAGCAATATAGAGTAAGTGTGACTTGCCCTTGTTCCAAATCCTCTATTCTCCAGGAAAAACACGACTTCTGTATAAAATATTCCTCTCTTTCCTTTTTTCACATCACACTGGTTACCCGCCTTCTATCAGTGTGTTCTCTGGCACATCAGTGGAGAGAGTTGTACGGCAATTTCCTCTGTGATAATAGAGTCTTGTGATGGCAGAGTTTCCTGGGTCTCTGGTTTCATATCTGCTGCCCTTAACATAGCACTAGACACATAGCAGAATCCACTACTAGGTACAAAATTGAATTAGCAAACTATTCTCTGTTTCGCTTCTGTCTGGTGAACTTATTATTCATTATTTAAGTAAAATTTTCTTCCTTATTATCCTTGTTAATAAAAAAGAGTGCTTGGAAAAATGGTAAAAGGACAAAATAGCTTCATGAATTAAACACCTGTTATCTGCTGGCCATTGTATTGGATACTTTATATAGTAATTTAATACATTTCTCTAAAGCCTTTGTGACATGGGGATTATTCTTTCACCCTACACCAAGAAATGGGAGTCTTAGATCATAGGGTTCTTGTGTCTGAGGCCATACAGCAAGTTACTGGCAGAAGGAATATAATCCCCACGCTCCCCGCCCACCTGCATCTTCAGCTTAGATTGAGTGCGGGTGCTATGTGCTCCCACAGCAGCGGCTCTTTCCATCCTGCACCTATGACACTGTATGCGATTGCTTAGTATCCTTCTCCCCTGCCCAGCAGGACTTAAGAACCATGTCTAATTGCCTCATATTTGCATCCACAATGTCTGACACACAGTAGGATCTAATAAATATTTGTTGATAAATGAATAAGAATCCTAAACACTATGCTCTAAATGTTAAACCAAAAGAACTCTGAATATTTTCATGTATTATCTCTTTGATGGTCATAATCTTTCATTTCAGACACTGAAATACTAAAAACCTTGAAAGTTCAGAGAACAGCCAGGATCATCAAGCCATGATCCCATGACCAATCTTCATTTCCTGGCTTCCCAGTTCCTACCACTCTCTCTCCTTAGACGTCACTGCCAAGCTTACAGCTCCAGCATAATAGCAATTTTGGTGTGGAGTGGGGATGTGGGGAGAAAAGAATCACTGTCACAGATGCCTTGGGCACTTTTCCCCTTCTCCAAATAACAGATTTTATAAGACACCCACAACACGGCCATACACAGGCAGTGTGTACAGTGGCTAAGAATATTCTTCTGAAATTAGAGGGCTCAAATTCAAACCTTGGTTCTGGCAATTACTAGCCATATGACATTGAACAGATTTGTTTATATCCCCAAGCCTCAGGTTCCCTATCTGTAAAATGGGAATAAAAAAAGGTTTAGTTCATAGAGTTGTTGCAGTTAAATGAGGTAATGCATTAGAAGTATCTACGACAATGTTTTTACGTTGAAAACATTCAATCCCAGCTAGTAATAACAGTAGTAGTAGTAATAGTAGTAGTAGTAGTAGTAGAGGTCATGGTGCATGCCCACAACTCCCCATTTTCTTCCCAGTAACATCAAGAACAGAATCTGTGAGGATTCTGCCCTCACAATTGCTATTTCAGAGTCCTGTCTTCCATAAAGCAGTAGATTTAGCCAATGAGCCAAAGATCCTGATGGAATGAATGACTCTTGATTGTTTAATTTTGTTAACAAGTTGACACATGACAATTACTCTTTGAGAAATAACTTTATATTGTTGTTGTTTATTGCTTGCTGCAATAACATGATCTCAGATAATGATTACAGAAGAATCTTTTTACTGTGTTCTTCTCAGAAAATGAAATTCACCACAGGACAGATAGGAAGCAGGTATGTTGGTCTTCCTCTTTTTTCTCTGAAACCTGGAAAGAAAAATAGTATCTTGTGCAGCAAAAGAATATGAAATGTTATAACCTGAGTGATGGAAAGTCATGTATATCAAAAAAAACTGTTAGTGGTAACTATGTTTTGCTTTTCATAGATCCAAACCTACTCCCTGTGGAGGTCCAGGTCTCTCTTCCTGGACACTGAACATCCTTGCTATATCTACTCAACATTTTGCTCCTAAAGTTTGTGAATTCATCTTACACAAACTGCAGGGAAGAAGAGATCCTTTATACACATTTTTGAAATCCCTAACATATCACTTTTCTTTTATGTAAATACTGAAGCAAGAGACTCTTAGAACAGCTTTACTGAGGCCTGTCTGCCCATCCCAACCCCCTGCTCTCCCTGTCAACATTCATAGATTTGGTTGCCTTTCCTTCCTGGTCCAGACATCTGACTGTAGTAGCAGAAGTGTAGAAGAGTGGGTACCTTTAGGTATTAAGAAAACTGCTGGGACAGTAAGAGTGTGCTAGCACAAATGCAGCTGTGCCATCCCATAAGGAGTGAATGATACTCAGAGAAACATTACAGGACCAGTACTGGGGTCTGTTAGGTGTAAGGCATGGGGGATGAGCCAGAAATTGACATTGAAGCATGAGAAGGGAAAAGCCAAAATGACCAAATAAGTTACCAATACATTTAGCCTTTGATTGAGATACAAGTTATTACCTTTGGTGAATTTTACTTGATGTTTTTCAAGCAACCTGACTTTTGGCTGACAATTTTGGACCCTGAGAGAGAAAAAAAAAAAGAAATAAAAACACATAGGAAGACTTTTGAGAAACCTCCATACTGTTTTCCACTGTGGCTGCACCAATTTACATTCCTGCCAACAGTGTATGAGGGTTTCCAAAAACTGAAAATAGAACTACCATACAACCCAGTGATGCTATTCCTGGATATGTGTCCAAAAAAAACCCCACTAATTTGAAAAGATACATGCACCCCAATGTTCATTCATATCAGCATTGTTTACAATTGCCAAGATATGGAAGCAACCTAAGTGTCCATCAACAGATGAATGGATAAAGAAGATGTGGCCTGTATATACAATAAAATACTACTCAGAGATTAAAAAAAAGAATGAAATTTTGCCATTTGCAACAATAAGAATGGACTTGGAAGGCATTATGCTTAGTGAAATAAGTCAGACAAAGACAATTACTGTATGATATACGCATATGTGAAATCTAAAAAAACAACAAACTGGTGAATATAACAGAAAAGAAGCAGACTCACAGATATAGAGAACAAACTAGTGGTTACCTGTGGGGAGAGGGAAGGGGGGAGGGGTAATATAGGGGTAGGGGATTAAGAAGTACAAACTATTAAGTATAAAATAATCTATAAGGATATATTATACAACATGGGGAATATCATCAGTATTCTATAATAACTATAAATGGAGCATAACCTTTAAAAATTGTGACCTACTATATTACAGACCTGTAACATATAATATTGTGCAGCAGTTCTACTCCAATAAAAAAATGGAAAGAAGAATTTAAGACATTATTATTTGAATTTAGAGAAGCATATTGTAAAGTTTTGTAAAGAAAAGTTAAACCACTCCAGTGTTGTACAGGAGACAATGAACAATTTCTTCTGGTGATCTTGGAAACAGACACCCCAGCCTTTTACAAACTGCCAGGGAATTCATCTCTTCTTTTATGTGGTCTCAATGCATACACTCACCTGGATAAATGCTAAATGTTACTAATACCCTCTAATGAAATCAAGCATGTTTTTCAAAAAACTAGTAGTTTGTGCCAAAAATAATTCCCAGATTAAGAACTCACTCAGAAAAACAGAGGGCTCTCAACCAGAATGAAAGCTCTGTGTGTGTGTGTTGTGTGTGTGTGCCTGTGAGTCCTCATTTAAAGAAGATGAACCGCGGTTCAGTTTAAGTGACATGACCAAGACTGCTAGCATAGAACCTATGATTTCCTGACACCTTTTCTTACAGCATGTCGTCACCAAGGAGATGGTGCCAAAACCCTGTCAGAGAGACGTCTGCATATTTAATTGTGTAGCGATTGTGCTCTTGGGCCTCAGCCTGGGAGACATTGCAGGGAGGAAGGGGGGTCCTAAGGGGAGTTCTGGTTTCTTTTGTTTGACCAGGAATACCAGTTGGATTTCAGGGGGAAAAGAGCTGGAAGTACCTCTTCCTTGAAGCAGGCTTCAGGCCCCTGGGCCTGGCAGCACTTCTTCACCACATTCGTGAAATCCACCAGCAATGACCGCAGCTCCGCCCCTGTAAGTTCAGGCTTCAGTTTCACTAAGTTGACAAGAAACCTGTGACCCAGTGATGTCAAACAGAATTAAGTTAACGATTTCTTTCTGCAGCCCTCTTCTCCAAAAAGCTAGTTATAGAATCATATGTCTTAGGAATCTCCATTTGGGTGAATGTAAAAAGTTAAAATATTCCACTTTTGAAAGGATGTCCTGAAACTTTCCTGTTAAACACATGGGATGGATTCCGTTATAACAATCTTTGGAGAGTTACATAATCATGGACAAAATTGTATAAAATATGGGAACATGTAGTAAGTCTTCAACATGCACAATATTGTA
This sequence comes from Mesoplodon densirostris, assembly GCF_025265405.1. Classification (NCBI taxonomy): domain Eukaryota; kingdom Metazoa; phylum Chordata; class Mammalia; order Artiodactyla; family Ziphiidae; genus Mesoplodon; species Mesoplodon densirostris. The sequence continues at coordinate 188,318,303 of NC_082661.1, read as the reverse complement.
GAATATGTGACTACGTTTGATGTCTCTAGAAAATTCATGTCCAAAACAACACCTATTCTCCCTTCCTCAATAACTGAATTCTGTTTCCACTCCACTTGATACAGACACTGCTTAATCCAAAAAAAAAAAAAAAAAAAAAATCTGATTCCTTGGCATTTATAGCATTGCCTGAGAAAGCAAAAGCAAAATTCCTGTTCCTTTTGGGCCTCTCTTATCTTCAAACATTAAGAGAAATTCTCAGAGCAAACATCTATGACATTCTCTCAAGAAAATCTGATTCATTATGACCCTTCTAGGAACTTTTTTATGGCTACTGTTACCCACCTTTTCAAATCACAGTCTTTTGGACACTCCAAGGCTCTAGCAAAGGAAAAGACTAGCTAGGTTTTAACCTACAATTGGAAAGACTGGACAGTTTGACAGAAAGAACAGGATTATAACACCAAAAATCACATATCCATTACAATAAACCTTCTCATTAATATATGCTATGTCTTCTGGCTGTAGAAAAAGGTGAACAGTAGAGAATGTCTGTACCTGTCTTTCTTTCTCTGGAGCTCCTCATTATGAGCCTGACACAAGTCTATGTGAAAGGTAAATAAACCTTGAGAGGTAGATGGAGGCACATATGTCTTATCGGCTTCCAAGTCCTCAAAGCAGGACCTTCTGAAGGCAAAGCTTGTTTTACAACATTGGTCCACAGCAGGGTTGATACTTCGATTTTCATTTATTCCACATAACTCTCCAAGAACTAAGTCCACCTATACCAATGAAAGTTGCAATGGAGTTTTGAAATACAGCTAGATGAATTGTTAGTTTGTGCTAGTATCACTGTCAACTTAGAAAAACCCATGCATTTGTAACATGCAACAACGTGCAAAGAAAAGTAGAGGCTGGGGTCCTAAATGGCATTATAACAAAAATGCAAGCCATAGCAATTTAAATGTCTAGAGATTAATCCTTGTTAACATATATACAAATTTGTGATTTTGAGCAGAGAGCTGCAAACAGCCAACTGAAAATAGCATCAGGACACTGTGGCCCTTAGATTTAGTCCCCTTCTGGGATGTCCCCCACGTACTGTCCACCCAGACCTAAAAAGGTGCACCCAACCCGAACTGGGCTAGAAATAGCAATTCTCTTACTGACCTGGTGGGACAAGAGAGAGAATTTATCCCGTTACTTAAGATTATGAAGTTTTCTCTATCATTCTGAAATAATTCTATGATTCCAAGTGGTTTGCTCTAACAAATTGCTTCTAATATAAATAAGAAGTAATAAAGATGATTTGGAGAACCCCAAGCAAATATTTAAGACTTCTCTTTTGCTTCTCAGGATTTTGACACAGTAAGCCAAAAATAAAACTTGACCTTCCTTGCTTAACAATCTTGAAAACAATGAAGAGAGGAAGACAGATAATCACTATAAATCAATGGGTGCAAAAACATCCTTTTTTTTTTTTTTTTCTTTTAGGAATAGTCAGGCACATGGGCCAGGCTCACCAAATTATCAACGCAGGCAAACTCTTCACTCAGTGTACAGCAGGTGGTCAAAGCTGTCACCATTTCCTTGCCAAGAAAGGTCAGTTCTTCAGTGGAGAGCTGGGGGACTAGCTTTGTGAGATTGATGAGGTAGCTGAAAGAACATTTGTCTGTTTGTTCTGAACAAAAGCAGGTACCCATTTTCCCTTGTCTAGCCCCCTGAAGTCCCAACCCTGCCAGGCTAGGGACAACCAACATAAGGGCAACATGAACCTCAGCTCTCTCATAAAGTGGTAGAGAATAGTCTCTTCACTCCCTGTTTTCCTGCACGTGCCTCCTAGATCACTGTATTTCGGTTTCCTTCTAACTTCAAGATAATTCAGAAACTCTCAGATTTGCCCATCCTTCTTCGCCTGTGAGTATAGGACCTCCTTGGTAGAAAATATCTTAGCTAGTATGTAAAATCCTGCCTGAAATCCCTTGAGCAGTTAATAAATATTTCAAAGGGAAAATTTAATAGATACATGTTGGAAAAGGATAATCTGAGATGGAGGAAACAAAGATATTTAATGGGCTGAGTTCTCAGATAACAGCCCAATTGCAGAAATAGTGAAAATATATTTTTTAAATTGTGTTTTGTTGTGACTTGAAGATGTTTGGTTTCAACACACAATACATTAGCATGGTAATTAATTAAGAAAATTCAGAACAAACTTCATATTATTCATGAATGCTCACAAGAATACTTAAAAATGAATATTAAAGTGTTAAGTAAATCCAGAATTATTTTTTTTACTCAATAAGAATTATTTCCTTAAATAATTCTTCCTTGGGAAATTATAACAACCTGAAGTTTTCTCCATCCCACACCACACCCCTGAAATGGGGTAAAATCCATTTCTAGCCTCATTTCTGGTGATGGCTTAATATGACAGCTCAATGTGCCATCTTGACTTTTGTGTTTTTATTCTTTCCCAGAGTTTATGAACTTGTCATAACTAAAAGACTGAACTAAGATTTTGACACTTTGTGGCACTCTTTATTTTATCCTGGTCACCATTGTTAACCTACTTGTGCAAACAACTTACTGGTATTTCAAGTCATCCTTCCCCAAAATCTGAAAATGTGCACATTCTCGCTGTACTATCTTGAGGCTTTTCTCAGTTGTCTCATTGAATTTTTTTTCCTGAAAATACGAACAATCATGTTTATGAACATTTTATCTAAAATTTAATCATAAGCTTCAAGTCAACTTGTCTAATTGCTTTTTTAATTTATATAGCATTTTCAAACTCTAATTATCATACACTACTCATTAAATTGAGGGTAGTTTTTATATATGTAAGAATTTGAATTTTTTAAGTTATAGTTATAGATAAGGCTTTTGCTAAATTTGAAAGCTCAAAATTTTCATTATCATTACCTTGTAGAGGTATAATTACCTTATAGAGCTTTCCAGTCTGCAAAGTGAAATTCATATCTGATGTTGACAATGATCATATTTTTTTTTAGAAAAAGGTGACAAGCTGTTTATTTTTTTATGTATATATATATTTATTTAGTTATTTATTTTGGCTGCATCACGGCATGTGGGATCTTAGTCCCCCGATCAGGGATCGAACCTGTGTTCCCTGCAGTGGAAACCCGAGTCCTAACCACTGGACCGCCAGGGAATTCCCAGACAATGATCATATTGATTCTCACTTTGAAGTGGCCAGAGAAGTTATCTGGCCCTATGAAGTCAAGTGGCTTGCCTAGAATCACCCAGTGAGTAAGTATTGCTACAGAACATTTTTAATCACGTGTATCTTTTTTATATCTTCTTTTTCATCACTTAGAATTGGAACTTAAAACCTCCAATAACTGTCTTCAAATATTTGACAAACTCTGTCTCACGTGGCATAAAATTGGCTATCTACTAAGTGACCACTAGAGAGAAAACTACACACCAGTGGATGAATGCTGTGGGACGAATTGTGTCTCCATATAATAAAGAGAATTTTCTAGCACTATGATTCATTTAGGGATCAGGAACAGACCTCCTTGTTTGGGACAGCGGTAGAGCTGGATAAAACTTAAGTCTTCTTACTTCTTGCTCAAATATGAATGGGTGTAAACTGGCATTTTGGGCAAGTGGAGGTAATTTTTTAAGTAAAGCCAAAAGCAACACTTATCAAATGAATGAGAAACAAATCAAAAGTGACAAATAATTAATTTCTATAATACACAAAAAGTGCATATGAACTGATATTTTAAAATGCTAATTTCAACAGGAAAATGGGTAAAAGACGTGAACAAATTGTTCACAGGAAATTTATAGCTACAGTAGCTAAAATCATATGGGAAAAATTTAACTTTATTAAAACATTAATTAAAATTTTAAAACATGCTCACTATTTAGCAAAGTTAATTTCTATGTGCAATGTTGGTGAAGGTGGAAGTAAAATGAGCATTTTCAAGCACTGTTATAGGATTGTATGCTGGTAATAACTTTCTAGATAGTAACCTGGCCATTTGTATCAAATATTTTTTATTTTAAAGTCTATATAATTTGACCTAATAATTTTCCTTCTGATAATCTGTCTAAAAAAATAACCATAAATATTAATAAAGATGAATGGAATGAGATACTTAAGGTCACTTATAAATAAAATTTTTAAAAAGCTAAATAAATGTCCAAAATGTCAAACATACAGTATGAGAGCATTTAAATCAATTATTATGATGGAATACCATCATGTAAAATACATTTTTTAAAGTCTGTTTAATAACATGAAATGTTTTTATGCCAATAAATAAAAACAGATCCAAAAATTTCTTAAGAAAGTATTATTCCAATCTTATTTTTAAACACACATATAAATATATCATATATGCCTAGAAAAGATGAAAAAATGTTAATTATAGCTATTTCTTGGTGACAGAATCAGAAAATTTTTCTTATTTTCTTTGTAAATTTTGATACTTTCCTAATCATCTTTAATAATCATTTATTATTTTTACTATAACAAAAAATTGAATTGGCCCAAGAAACTACAGAGTACATAAATAAAAATATAAATGTTTAACGGGAAGAATTTTTTGCATCAACACACAGGATTTGTAGTTCAAAACATTATGAGTAACCCAAACCGATGATGTTGGTCTTCCCCATGATCAACTTACACTGAATTTAAGGTAGACTCAGATTTGTCAATCACATTTTCTACCCTCTGAACCAGAGTGAAACTTTGATAGTTTTTAAATGTTTGTTGTTTTATTTTGTTTATTTAATTCTCTGAGCCTACTAGGATGGAACTTACCGCATGTCTGTAACAGTCTGGAGGGTTTTTCGTGTTGCAGCATTCTCTCAGGAGATCCTCATACACTCCAGCAATTCTTAACAACTCTGGTGTGGACAGTTCTGGATGTCTCCTTGAGTATTGATAAAGAAACCTGTGATGTGTAAAATATTTTGTATATTAGAACTTCGAGAAAGAGCAAAACACCAAATCCTGCTATCTTTTACTCTAGAGAGATCTTCTAACACTGAGTCTGTCTTCAAATGCTAATTTCCTCCTCTGGTTTGGTCAGGGAATGATTTAAGAGGACATTTTGACAACAGGAGATCATTTTACAAAGGTTCTCTTCCATATTATGTTTTAAACTAACGATCCTTTTACTTGGAGGGATAGAATGATTAAAGGTATTTAGCATTCATTGTTAGAATGATTTAACCCATCAAGCATCAGAAATAGTAGATCATGCCACCAATACTTTAGAAAATACATATCGAGCATAATTCTGTTGGAAAATGCATTCAGACCTCCATCTTGAGGTGGTGGGAATATGGATTTCTCCCCATTCCCGGTGCCAACTTGGGGAGAGATTGTGGAGCAGCCTTTGCTCATTCCTTCATCCTGTCACTTGTCAAATATGGGAATAATCACTCCTGCCACCCTAAGTCATTGGTGAAGGTTTCCATGGCCTCGGTGAAGTATATGTGGGTGTGATTTGGGGAGAAAGGAAGAAAGGGAGAGAGAAGAGGCTAACACTTATTAAGCCCTTAGTAGGTGCGAGGCACTGGATCAAGCTTTGTGCATAGGAGACCAAGATAGGCTTCTTACCCTTTATAAAACACTTTCTCATTTAACTTCACTTAACCCTCAAGATAAGTACTATTTTATAGCTGAGGAAACTAAGTCTCAGACCAGTTAAGCACCTGGCTGTTAATGGAAGTATAAATTTGAACCTAGGTCCCATAGGATGCCTACTTCATTCTTGTTTAAACCAAGCTGACTCTCTGCTCAAAAGAGAGGTGTTTTCTTCAACTACCTCGACTGTGCTGTTTACCATATTCTTCATAAAAGTACCTTCTCTATTCATTCAAATTAAGTAAAAATGATCTATGTTTTGAGAGAGCAATACCTCACAAGGGTTCTCCAAGTCCAAGGGACGTTTTTTTAATCTCTTTTTGTTTTGCAACCTTTTCCTCTTGCTTAATCTTGGTTTTTCTGACATCATCTCTCCTGCTTCCCCACCTGCCTTCTCAATCCCATTTGTGGGATACATTCCCATATCCTAAAGCAGTGGTGCTTAACCTTCAGAGAATCAAGTGTTCCCCTTAATATCTCATGTAAGCCGTGGACCTTTCTCCAGGAATAAAGTTACACCTAAAAACACACCACCAAAATATTGCAAAAAAAACCTCTGGGAGCCGACCCTAGCCTGACAGATCCACTGAGGTCTTGCATCAAATGTTTGCATCCAGAAAAACTGCACCTGAAACATTTCTGGCTCAGCATGTTCATTGCTGCTGTATCATTTCTCCCCAGGCTTCAAACCTTATTTTAGTTGTCATAGTGATGTTGATGGAGATAATGAGGACGAGGATGAAAATTGCTTCCATTTAGCAAGCATATGCCAGGTACAAGTGAAACGCATTGCATCTATCATTTAGATTAATTTGACTTAGCATCCATGACTCATGAGAAGCAATAGAGCACAGTGGTTATAAGAGCAGGAGTTTGAAACCACACTGGTTACATTTGAATCCTGGCTCCACCACATATTAGTTGTGTGATTTTGTAGCAAGTTACTTAACCTCTGTGCCTCAGTTTCCTGGCCTGTAAAATGAGGATAATAAAAGTGTTCTAACCTCAAAAGGTCATTCTGAAAATTAAATTGGTTAATAGATAAGAAGCACTGAAAATTTGGTAAGTATTCAATAACATGTATCTTCAATCCAGACCTCCTTCCAGAATTCCAGGTTCATATATTAAATTATCTCATGACATTCCCAATTAATTACCTCACAGGCACCTCAAAGTCAAGGTGGTCAGATTCAAACATATTCTCTTTCCCACAAAACATTCCCCCATACTTCCCATCTCATTGAGTCTGAAAACTACTTACCAACCACCTAAGCCCCAAACTGGGATTCATTCCAGATGAAGTTTCTAAAAAACAAAAGTGATTTTGTCCTTCCTTATTCTTCAGTGAAAACCCTTCAGTGGCATCTCGTTATTTAGCATGCCTGTATGATCTGACCCATCTACCTCTCACTACCCTCCTTTCTCACTGCAGAAACCCTATTCACAACCACATATACACCAAGAAGTTTTACACTTCTATCCATGCTCTACTCCTTCTGTCCAGATTACTAAAATTTCTTCCAGTACCTCCTTCCCATCAAGACTTTCCAGGGTCCCCAGGGACTTCCTCCCCTGTCTCCACATTACCTATCATCTAGTGCTATCAGAAATTAAAGAGCATTTCTTGCACTCATTTATTTATGAGGCTATCTCTTCTCACATCACACTTCTTATTGATGAAAGCTTACTGGGCATAAGAACCCTGTCTAACCTAGTAAAGTCCCTGGATTATATTTTATTACCAAAATATTTGGAATGAACAAATATTCTTATATGAATTTTATATATGATTACCTAAAATACAGAGAGGTTAACTTTTGTCCCACTGGCTCAACCAGGACTCACATCTAGTCCTTTTGGCTCCAAGTCAACTAGTCTTCCCCTGAACAGCTGGGCAGCTCTGTAGGGGGAGGGATGGTAGGGTAGGGCAGAGCATGGAAGGTAAACCTGCAACTTCTCAGGCCAGACCTCCTGGGATCTAATCCCTACTCTGCCATATTTTAGCTGTGAAACTTGAACAAGTTACTTCACTTCTCTGTACCTCAGTTTGCTCATTTGAAAATTGGGAGAAATCACACTTATTTTGCATGACTGTATGAGAATTAAAATAAATAATCCATATAAAGTACTTAGCCCATTGTCTGGCACATATCAAGTACTCAATAAATGTTAGCCATCACATCATAACACAGTTGCATTTTCTTAAAATCATGTAAAAAGACTATAATCGATAGCCATGACTCTTAAAATTAGGTGAGACCCAATACTTATGTGATTTAAATGATCCCTATTCCTTCCACCCAAGTTAGCCAAAATAGGTCAAATCCAAAGTTTCTGTTTTCCTGATAAATGTCAATATAGAGTTATGTTACTCAGCCATGAAGTTCTCTTGGTCAGCATCTCGTTCCTCACACACATTTTCGCTTTCAGTAAACTTTGCTTCTCTTAGGGGTAAGTTGTTTGGTCTATCATCTTTATTTGAGTAAATTATGCACTCGCCGCGCTCTGGTATTTTCTTTTCACAGCACTCTTTGATTTTGCTGGAGATGGAATCTTGTTTTGAACAAATATGGCTCATAACCTTGCTCTGTATCAAATAAGAATGGGAAATGACTTTATTTTCACAATATCTTCAGGGCTGGATTTTCCTTCAAAAATCAATGCAAAATCAACCATGTGCATAACATCTGACTGGTGTGCATCAGCCTATGGTTGATAGAGAGAATGAAATTGTTTGAGTAGAATTGATGGTCAGAGGGAGAGGGCAATGGTGATATTGTCTCATGACTGCTGAGATTGAATTGCAGTAGGATAAGATAGGGATGATAAGTTTTGAGGCGTCATAGGTGTAGGCAGGTTGGTAGGGATCTTGTTGGTAGGGAAGGTGAGCTGTACCGGGCTTACGTCCACTTGGTGTTAGACTAGCATTTAAATTCTATTCTGTTTCTTTCCCATATAGTTCACTTACTTCTAATGATGGCCACCAAGACATGTTACTTAATATCTATAATCCTATATTTTTTTTTTCTTCTTTCTTATGGCCTGAAACCACATCGCCAGGTATATAGTAGAAACTCAAGAAATATTTGATAAGTGAATGAAAGAATGGTAAACAAATGAACCACTACAGCAACTACCAGATGAAGGCTTCACAAACATAAGGAGATATTCTGCTCATTGTTGTCATTTTCCTATAGACATTATTAATTTGAAGCTGTTCAAATTATCAAATAATGTACAAAATAGTAAACCCTACTCTCTCCCCTCTCCCTACTCTCCTTACCCAATTCTGACCTCCATATAAAGTTATGGGAATAAGGGAGAAGGTGAAGTTATCTTGGTTACACATTAGTTGGATAATTTTTTAAAAGCTAGTCTAGCCTCTAGTCCTCTCTCCAGACGCTCCAGAATTAGACTGTACATTCCTCCTACTCTCTGTCCTAGCATCCCATGAACTACATTGAGTTCTGTCAAAGCACCAGGCTATTCCAGACTCTCTGACTTTGCTCAAGCTGTTCCCCAGCCTGGAATCTTCTTCTGGGGAACACTGAGGATAAAGAATGAGATGAAGCTCTAGGCTGAGGTGAGAAATGGAAAGGAGGCTGGCACCATGTTTCCAGCAAACCGCCTAGAACAAGGGAGCCCGTCTTTGCAAACATATATACATTTCCCCTAAGGCTATCATTGTTCTAGGCAACGCATCTCTTATTGTCTGAGAATTAATTTCTATTTTGAAGAAATTACAATTCTATTCCTCTTATTTCTACATAAAACCATCAAAGAAAAGGATATTAAGAATATAATATGATCCCTTAGTCTCAGCTCCAAACTTCAGGGGAAAATCTTCAATTATATCCTTTCAGTACATTAAATTTAATATTATAAAACCAACATCTCCATAAACAAACAAACAAAAGTAAATAGCAAGTGAGATTGCTTTTCATTGAAATACAGTTAAGGACAAAATAATTCTTGGTGATATCTACTGTCCACTACTTGAAATAAAATGTACATATCTTCATATTCTAAAATTCAAGTTGTCTAACATGATGTTTCCTTGTGAATTTAAAACAGTAAGACTAATTAACAGTCACTAAGAAAAGCCTAATTTCAACTAAGAAGTTGGAATATTTTTAATGAAATTTTGTTACCTTCGTATGCATGAACAACTTCAACTAGGTCAACAATATATTTACCAGTATATGTCATTAGAGAATCACTTTAAAGACTAGAGTAAGAGTTATTTTAAATTAACATATTTACTTATCTGGAAAGACTGTTCCTAAGTAGCCTGAAGAAACTCAGAGAAAGCAGCTCTTAAAAACATAAAGATGAATCATTTTCTGAGCCTTACTGTTAATTTCTAATATAGCTAAAGAGTATTTGCAATATTAAAGAAAACTTTAGTCTGGTCTAAATTAATGTCCACAAATTCTAAATTCCTGGAGTTTATGTCATGTGCATTTAGTCATATAAAATAGAATCTGCTGAGTAATCTAAAAACAATCCCATGTATAAAAAGCTCCAAAGATTTTTTGGTCTTATTTGTTAACATTTTATTTTTTATTTTATTTATTTTATGTTATTATTTAACAATTTATTTTTTGTTGAAGTATAGGTGATTTACAATGTTGTATTAGTTTCAGGTGTACAGCAAAGTGATTCAGTTATATATATAACTGAATATATATGTATATAAAAGAATATATATATATTCTTTTTTCAGATTCTTTTCCATTATAGGCTATTACAAGATATTGAATATAGTTCCCTGTGCTATACAGGAGGTCCTTGTTGTTTATCTAGTCTATATATAGTAGTGTTATCTGTTAATCCCAACCAATTTATCAACATTCTGATTTTATTGTGGTGAGTAGCCACACATTAAGGCAACTTCAAAATTAAAAATAGCCACCCCCCAAAATCACCATTTTTACTTGGTTTTATAGAATATTTACCCTGCCATGGATGCACTGCACAACATCCCCTTCACAGCATCCATCATATTTGGAAGAAACATCTTCTAGGAGGGAGATAAGTTCCTTAAATTCAATCTTGGGGAATTTTTGACTAAGTACAGCAATGTTTCTGGAAATAGAATTGATAAACCACTAAAACAACTTGAACAGCAAGTAAGGCAAGAGGGAGCTCTTTGCTAATACAGTACAAATAGCTGCAGTAAGCATGTGGTACCCTTGTTTTTTTCACTGATGGTTTTACTAATGTTTATACATTGCATGGCCCACATGATCATTTTGAAAATCCTAGGTTGATATTTTGAGTCCTAGATCAGGACTGGGAAAAAAAGGGCCTGAGAGATGTGCCCTCTTCCATAACTGTTATAGCAAAACACTTCTTTTAAGGACCACCATTTCTTATTGTGAGCCCATGGCTGGCATACGGTATTCATCACAGAATCCTTTCCTGCTGATCTATTTGAAATCTCAGAATTTTTCACAAAACATTGCACTAGCATCATTGCTAGTTGGTTAGGGTAAGCATGTAAAATAAAATTTATCCCTAGAGGGTAGTCTCCTAGTCATTAAAGTCAAAGATGGATGGATAAGTCATGTCTAAAGCACGTGAAGGTTTTAAAACTCAGGTTCAGAACTCCTAGACCCACTCAGATTCCCAACTAACCAAAAACTAACTCAGAAGTAGTCCTTTTTCTCTCTGGGGTCTCCCCACCTTGCAGGTCTTCTCTCATCCGGACCTAATGTCCTGGTCTGAGTAATCCACCCAGACTGAGGCCCACCTCAAAACCCTTGAGGAACTAGGAAGAGTATAAATAAAAATTCATCAATGATTTAAGAAAAATGGGACTTAGACAAGAAAATACAAGTAGAAACAAAATACTCATTATAAAACTCACATCGATTTTAAGATTTGCGGTCCAAATTTCATAAGTGCCCCACAGACATTTTTTTGATAAGAAGATAATGCTTTTAAATATTGTATGAAAGTTTCTGCCTGAAGGATAAAGAGAAATTCTGTTGAAGCAAGAGCAAAATCCCACTATTCTCTTATTTCTTAACCACATGTCAACCAAACAATTCCAAACTTTGCTCAGAAACAGAAAATTATGGGGTTTTTAATCTCAGGAAATGTACATATCAAAATATAAATTTGTGGCTTATTATAAAGGTAGGGCTAGTCTTCCCAATGACTGAATTATACTTGATGGGAAGATGAGTGGTGAAGAGTGCTGTGAGCTTGTCCATCTCTATCAGGGTGATTCAGTTTTATAGGTAGTCAAAAGAGGACTTGTCCAAGATAGAAGATAAAATGTCATTTTTACCCTGGTTATTTACTCACTAGCATTTCCTTCCAATTCACAAGAAAGTCAAAGCCAGAAGAGAGACCGCAGAAATGGGCAATTGTCTTTCAAGGGTCTCAAGTAATAAGAAATTTAGATCAGTAGCAGGTGGCCAATGGGTTGAAAAACCAGTGAAAGTGGCAGGAGAATGGTTTTTAAATGGTAAACAACTCTTTTGCTATAATTTAATTTTAAGTAAAGATCTACAGTTTGGGATGAATCCTTGTCCTTTTAAGAAAACAAATGTAATACCCACCTTTGTTCTAAAGCAGTTAGCTTTTTCTTGTTCTTCACAACATGTTTTAGTCATCTCCTCAAAACGAGCGGCAGCAGTAAGAAGTGTAGGGGCAAAAACAAAGGGGTTCCTCCTGGAAACTTCGTAGATATAACTATAAAAGAAAAACGGATGGAAGGAGGGAAAGGAAAAACCAGGAAGGTAATGAAGGAATGGTAGACAAGGGAAGGAAAAGAGAAGATTTAAAAGGACAAGAAGAACAAGTTGTGAAAGTAAAGGTGAGAGGAAGAAGGATTTCCCATTACTGAAATCTTCAATGGAAGGCAGCGTTATCAAGTCTCCAATAAAAGTTGTATCACTGAAGTTGCCAACTCCCAAAGAAGAATGATGATTTCCATTCTAATCATGAACACGGGGCTCTGGCTATTCTTTTTCTTCCCCTATCATGCCAGATGGTCAACATCTCTTCTTTTCAGGTTCAAAGAACAGCTACCTATACACACTCCATCCAAGATTCGGAGATCATAATCAATTATGTTCAAACAAGCTTTGTGGTTTAAGCTTTCCAGAAAAAGTCTCTGCTTCTACAACTACTACACTACTGAAAACAGATTTTTGCTAAACATCCATTGATGTAATGTTTACCCTTAGTAAAAGCTATAACTCTCCATTGAGAGACTATATTATTTCCTCCAGTAGAACTTTGGTGCCATGCACACCCTTCAGTTCTGGGGCTCATCCCATTAGAAAATACACATCACAATGAAAGGATCTTGAAATCAGGTTTCATATCTTGTTCATCTCCTCAGCAATGACCACAGAATCTGACACACAAATGCATGTTGAATGAACTAAATGATCAAGAAACCCAGCTATGTTCCTTTGGAAGAGATATTGGATTTAGCCTAAGAATAATTCTTAAATTAAATCATTTTTCTACTAAAATTAAACTTACTTGTTTAGAAAAGATTCTCTGTTATTTTTATAAGTCTGGCATTTCTCTTCAGGATCCAGAGTAGGGAGAGGAGGCAAAAATCCTACATCAGCTTTCTTATTATGGAGGAAACAATGTTTTCTTTCAAAGTCAGCCTTATGGCAGCAGTGTGAAAAATTATGCTTTTGTGGCAGTCCCTCCATAGTACATATATTTTCCAATAAAACATCATTCTGGACAACAGAAAAGTAAAAGACATTTTTTATTCATTGTGACATTTTTCAACCATCTGAGATGACACAATGGAGACAATGAGTGGTGAGTGTCACCCTTTGTGAAAGAGATTCCCAAATTTTCCCAATATTACCAGCAGAGCATCTTTACCCACACCCTTGACAACCATCCCACACTTTGGGAAGTTTTCTCTATCCTATCCTGAGGCTCTTCAACCTCTTCCTATTTCTCTACTGCCTACATTTCTCTTACATAATGGCTTTTTTCCTTCTCTTCCAAGGTGACATGGTCAGAGTGTAATGTGTTGGTGAAGTATTTAGTGGTAATATTTAGTAATAGTTTTCTAGAGATTCAGATGGTGACTCTATTGGAAGGAGGCCAAGAAAAGGGGGTGTGACAGCAGAGTACATATTGAGAGAGGCAGGTAAGGAAGGTACCTCTACTTCCATGCACTTTGCCAGGCTATTGCCTGTCTTCCTGCCTGTATACTTACGGCGTGGACTGCAAGCTCATAACCAAGTCCTCCTGTGCATCATTACACAGAATTGCATCTCCCAGGAAAGTGCCTTACCCTAAATACTAAAGTCAGGCAAAATAAAAATGAGGGGCCCAGGGACTTCCCTGGTGGCAGAGTGGTTAAGAATCTGCCTGCCAATACAGGGGACACAGGTTCCATCCCTGGTCTGGGAAGATCCCACATGCCACGGAGCAACTAAGTCCGTGTGCCACAACTACTGAAGCCCACGTGCCTAGAGCCCATGCTCTGCAACAAGAGAAGCCACCGCAATGAGAAACCTGAGCACCGCAATGAAGAGTAACCCCCACTCACAGCAACTAGAGAAAGGCCACGGGCAGCAACGAAGACCCAACACAGCCAAATTAATTAATTAATTAATTAATTTTTTAAATTAAAATTAAAAAAAAAATGAGGGGCCCATATTTCTCCTTCCTGACACTGAGAGATGATGCTTTTAGAAATCTAAGATCTGCACTCACCTCCGTCACCATGATTTCTGCTATGAGCAGTTCCTATATTAATTGTTTCTCTGGGTTATAGATAAAATTAAAGTACATATTTTGAACAGAGACTCTCATCCTGCCCCAAAACCACATTTGAGTGGCGATTTAGTAGAGATGGCAGAAAATAGCACTCCTCAGGCCCCTGTACATTTCAGCTTTTTTAGTGTCCTTCTGGAGACATAAGCTTTTGGCCACTATGTTGGTACATGGAACTAACTCTTCCTTATTCCCAAGTTGGCTTCAAGGTCCAAATTCATTCAGGCGGAGGAAGAATTCGTTATTGGAATTTTGTAATGAGACTAGCCAGATACTCATTGTTGTGGGTTGAAAAATGTCCCCCAAAAAGTTATGTTCAATTCCTAATCCCCATACCTGTGTATGGGACCTTATTTGGAAATAGGGTCTCAGCAGATGGAACCAAGTTATTGAGAGGGTCTTATCCAATGCGACTGCTGTCCTTATAAGGTGAGGAGAAGAGACTCAGAGAGAAGATGGCTATGTGATGACAGAGGCAGAGATTGGAGCGAGGTAATTATAAGTCAAAGAATGCCAAGGATTGCTGGTTACCACAAGAAGTTAAGAGAAAAGCACTCAACAGATTCTTCCCTAGAGCCTCTGCAGGGAGCGCACCCTACAACACCTTTATTTTAGGCATCTGGCCTCCAGAATTGTAAGAGAATAAATTTCTGTTGTTTTTTTAAAAAAAGTTTTTTTAATTAAAAAATAAAAATGAGGGCCATATAGCATCTCTCTTTTTATATTTCCAAGGCAAAAATTCTCTCAGTGTTGACAAATAAGCTTGTTTGTTTAGGAAATGCAAACAATTTACTTACAGCTAATTTTGAACACTCTGGGAGTGTCATGTCAGCCAAGCATTTATCTCTGTATTCTGTCATGGCTTTTACCAACATTTCTACTTCTTCAAAGGATGCCTCCTGAATATATTGAGCAAATGCAATGGTGGTGCTGCAACAGTCCACACAGAGTACACAATGATGACCTGCAGAATTTCGATTTATGTCCAACCAAAAACTCATAGGAACACCCACTTGCAGACTAACCTCAGGAAATTATCAAAGTGTGAAGGCTATAAGTTTTACAACTTCTTGACAATAAAATTGCCTCATCTGAATTTTATGATTAACACTGTATTTATTTTTTGATATGGTTTATATTTATTTACATTACTTTTGAGAAGCATTAATATTACCAGATAAGCTTATAGTAAACACCATCATCATCAAAATGAGTTTAGAGAAACTCACATATATCCAATATTATCCTCTATAAATTTCTGGGTGATATTGACATCATCTGAAAAGCAAAGATATTTAGGTTATTATATATCCTGGTATTTTAACATTTTCCCAGTAAATAACTATATGTGATAAATTTATAAAGTATAAAGTAGATAACTGATGGTAGATAATAATTTTGGCATATTTAACATGAAGAAGAGACATCATATGAACCAAATATTAGATCTTAATCACAGTTGATTATGTGCTCAAAAAATATTCATTAAGTTGAATTGACTTGAATTAATCTCACACTGACCAGACTTTAGATTTACTATTGATGGCTCCCCAGCCACAAATGTCAAATACAAGCACCATTTCCCCACTAAGTGTCATGTATGACTAGAAAAGTACTATGTGGGTTCATTGTTAAGTGATATAATGCTACAACTCTGCCCAACAAGAAATACCAGAGCTTGCTGGTAGTAGTACAGATTGTAGTGCTAGTCAGACACAGGTATTTAAGTGATCTCTGAACTAGTCTAAAATCACTGATTCCCTCCCAGTGAGCATATACTTCTCAGAGCACATTTATATTTGTTCACATAGACTATTTTCATGGAGTCCTTACTTTTGCAAAGTATTGTGCTGGATACTATGAGGCAATCAATGATGACTAAATCTCCCCCTGGACCTTGGGTTCTTAAATACTTTCATAGTGCAGGTGACTCATGAACATGACTATAATACAATGTAGAATCTGTATGACATTCTAAAGTAATGTGGGTAAGTATATGACAGGAATGTTTTATGATCTCTGGGTGAGGAACCAGAAAAGGATTATAGGAGGAGGTGCATATGAGTTGAGTCTGAAAAAAAATGTACAAGATTTCAGCTAGCTGAGAAATAAGGAAACTCATATTTCTATGTGGAGAGAATGATGTGAGTAAAAGCACAAAGGTAAGAAATCCTGGGATGTCTTTGGGGAAAGTCAATTAATCCACTCTGATGAAAAAGGGGGTCATAAAGAAGAATAATGGAACTTAAGATAGAAAGAAACTGATTCCAGATTATGTAGATCTTTCATATAAAGCTGAGGAGTTTGGGCTCCAACTGGAAGCCATGAAGAGCCACTGAAAATGTTTATATAGAATAATAATATCATCATTTCTATATACTAAGAAATACCAGGCAGGTAGTGGTATGTCTGATATGCTGGGATCTCCCACAGTGCCTGACAAATAGAAAGTGACGAGGACTATTTGTCAAATAGATGGATGGAAGAATGAATGGATGGGGTGGAAAAAGGCAAGAAGCCCATTAGGAGACTTTTACAATTATCCTACTGAGAAATCAGCAAGACATTTTGGTAGGAGTAGTGGAAGTGCAAAGGAAAACATGAATGCAAAAGATATTGGAGACAAAAATCAACAGGATTTTTTAATAAGTTGTTACAGGGGCAAAGGATAAGGAAAACTCAGGAATGACTACCCTTCTTCAAGCCCGGTGACTGGGCTCACTAGCAGACACTGTAGGGGGTACCAAATTAAGACACAATCCACGTCTTCAGGGCCATGGCAACACTTACAGCACCTTGGTGCAAGGTACAAAAGTATGCTCCTTTCAGACAAGAGGGATTACAAAAAGACACCTCTGAACAGATGAAATTCAAAATGTTCCACCTTTGAGCAGAAGAAATATAAAAGTCACCTTTTTCTCCAGGCTGACACTGCATCAGCCAGGCATGGGGAATGTACAGGCTTGGGGAGATTTACAAACTGTACAGTTGGAAGAAGAAAGGTCCTGCATACTTTTATGGTGTTTACCACCTAGTTGGGATATACATTGAACAACCAAAGGTTCCAGAAAAATCTTAACTCATATCTAATGTTCCACTGTTACCATACACTATACACATCTGCAAGAAATACTAATATTTTCAAATCCAAATTATATCTCTCAGCAACATTTCCTATACTACCATAAGGCCAGTGACCATTTGCTGGGTGTGATAACTGTCTCTGTCTATAGATAGTGTAATATGATCACCAAAGTACAATATCTGGGAAGGTTAGTTCACGATATCTGATCAGTATATGTAAACTAGGGAGAGGGAGAAAAAAGCAAGTGAAAAATTAAATTGAAAGAAAACAAAGTTAAAAAATAGAAATTATCCCAACTTAGTCATTCCTTAGGTGATATACAAGTAAATTTCTTACCTACATCTTGAGGCTTTGTGGGCAGGGTTAAGGATTCAGTCAAAAAGAAAAAGAAAAGAAAACCTGTAAGTTTTAACTGTTTCATTTTTTAAGAAATCACATTCACAAAAGAAACTAATGTGACTGAGGAAAATCAAGTTTTTATATTATTCTTTGACACTATTAGTAAAAAAGTAACTTGTTTAACCTATTTCTCATATACCTCATATTTGATTTTTATTTGATCACTCTGCAGAATTTTTTGCTAATTATTAACTAGGAAAAAATTATCTCAGTGTTTCACTGGAAAAATCTATTGAGTTAGAAAAAAAGTCCACAGGTTAAGTATGCACAATGCCTAGCCAAATAGACAACCAAAAAAAGAAAAAAATCTTGAAATATTGCAAATGCTAAAAGAGAAAGGGCAAGAATAAATAATTCACCAAAGATAAACATAACTAGAAAGCTGCTAAATTTTGCTGGGAATCAAAGGAAGTTAAATTTAAAATATATAATTTTTATATATTTGATAGAATTAGAAAAAAGAAAAAAATTAAGATCTAATTCTGGTAAACATATAGCAAAACAAGTACACACAAAATCAAAACTTCTGAGAAACAAGTTTATAATAAGAATCAATACACTAAAATGTTCATGTTATTTCAACCAACACTCAAATTATGGGAATCTATATTAAGAACATGATTCTAAATATGGAAATATTTTTTAGTACATTATATAAAAGAAGAAATCTATTTCTTAATTATGTCTACTAAAAGGACCTGAAAGCAGTAGCAACCAAGTATCTATTTGGTGTCCTTGGAGCACATTTTATGTCCACACCTTAGGTTTTAAACACTCTTCTCTACTATAAGAATCCTGAGCTTCTTAAAGAAATGAATAATTCCAGGGCTGATCCATAAAAATTATAAAATAAGCTGAGAGCACCATGCCAGAAACTAAGGAAATTTTCAAAAACATATCAAAAGAAGATAGAAACCAATGGGACAATTTGACAGTAAAGTAAATAATGACAAGAATGCATTATAACTCATTAAATTTAGGGGAAAAAAGAATTCATGAATCTATACCAATACTAAATTAAAATAAAAGTCGAGGAAGGAAAAGCTCTTCTCTATATAAGAATGCCAAGTGATAAATGTCAATAATCATTTGTAACTCTCATAGTAATAACTGATTTAAGCCAGTATCATAAATGGATGCTAAAGTCACTGGTGAGAAATTATCAGGCAATGACATATTTACAGTTTCAAAGTATAACTCCATAGATTACTTATTAATTACCAAGGGGAAAAGACATCTTTACAGATGGATAAGTAAACAGCGGTATAGAGAAAGAGAAGAGTTGAGGAGAGAAAGAGAGAGACACAGATAGAGATAAAAGTGGAGAGAGGGGAAGAGAGATAGAGACTGAGATTTATGCAATGGGTTTGGTCAGCATCTTTGGTCGCAGCCAGTGAATGTTACTGATCTTGCTGACCTCTAATTGGCCTTTTGTCAGGGTATAAAACCTGTTTCTGGGTATATTTCAACTATTAGATCAACTTGCTTTTAATTTTCTTCTCAGATATGTTACTTAGTACTTCTGATATCCATTTCATGCCTGGCAATTGTGAGAGGACAGCTCCAATTCATCCATTTCACAAATCTAATCCCATATCACTGATAAGAATGTGATTTTTTGTGATTATATGAAATAAAATAGCAGTCTGTGCCTAGTTAAAAACTTAATGTATTTAAACCAGTTTTCTTCCTATCATTTTGAATTTGCCTGGAATTATCTAACTGCTAATCCCTCATTAATGAGTAATAAACTTTGAAACTTACTCAGATAAATATGCCTAAGAAGTTTTGCTTCAACAATACAGACACATACATATATATAAGAACACTTGGGGGAAAAAAGAGGGAGATAGCCAGCAGAACATTCAAAATCTTGAGAAAATCCTAGAAACTAACACAGAAGGGATCAAGCTGACGGAGAAAATAAATAAGTGGGAAGCAGCCGCATAGCACAGGGAGATCAGCTCGGTGCTTTGTGACCACCTAGAGGGGTGGGATAGGGAGGGTGGGAGGGAGACACAAGAGGGATGGGATATGGAGATATATGTATACTTATAGCTGATTCACTTTGTGCTACAGCAGAAACTAACACACCATTGTAAAGCAATGATACTCCAATAAAGATGTTAAAAAAAAAAAAAAAGGAACTTGAGTTCAAAATATGGAAGATGAGACCAACGCTTCCCAAGGGCATTTCAGAGAAGCTCTAAGTCTAAAGATCAGATATAGGCTATAGGGCAATAATCCAGAGAACAATCTAAAAAGCAACATTCTGAACAGTTAAATTAGAAGGCACCACTTCTCCCTCCCCTTCTGTACCACCACTCACACCTATATAGCATACTCAGGTCTCAGTGGTCGGTATCTTTTACATCTAGGTCAAAATCTAAAAATGACTCTTTCTTAGTTTGAGTTCCTCAAATGCAGAACTCCAGGCAAAGACTTTTAATTTATTTGGAAGATGATTCGAGGAGGCACAAGTGAGGAAGTAAGACCAAGAAGAGAAAAAACTAATAAAGGAGGTGTTAATGAGGAGAGTAACAGTGTAGGCAACTGGATGTAATCCTATCTGAGAAGTGGAAAATGATTTCCTAGAATTGTCCTGCCAGAGACTGGGAAGCTGGGGCATTTATGCACTGACTGAGGTATATATATGACCAAGAAGAATAATCATGAAAACCCTAAGGAGAAAAAAAAACTACTGAGGTGAGGGGTTGTGCAAAGCAGCACTACCAGATAATAAAACACATTCTAAAACAGCATAGTAATTAAAACAGTGTGGTAATGGCAATCAAGAGAAAGACACATACAACTAAAAATCTAAAATTAGATCCAAGTGCCTATCCATGCACAAGGAAAATTCCAAATAGATCAGAGGTCCCAATGTAAAAAGGGGGAAAAAACGGCAAATGTATTGGATGAAACCCAAGTGAAGTGGGGAAGGTTTTCCTATGATGCAAAATTCAGAGGTAGTAATAAATTCAACTACACACAAAGAAACTTTAAGGCTTTACATAGAAAATTACTATAGGCAAAGGAAAAAATGCAGAGAAAAAAATGAGAAAAGATAGCTGCAATCTATACCAGAATATACAAAGAGCTCCTGGAAATCTGAAGCAGAAAAAAAGACCAACAATCTGATAGAAAAATAGTAAAATGATATAAACAGATATTACACAAAAAGAAAAAACATAAAAAAGGGCCTTAAACCTAAAAAAGATGCTCATAACAAGAAAAACAAACATCTATGCAACACCACAGCACCATTCCTCACCTATCTGACTGGCAAAAATCTAAGTTTGACAACATACTTTGAGGATAAAACTGTGGGAAATACATCCTCTCATCCACTGCTGGTGGGAATGCAAAATGGTGATGTAATACCTACTGAGGAGAATTTGGCAATATCTAAAAAAATTATGTATTTGTCTTTCAAGCCAACAAATTTCTAATAGGTACCTATGCTAAAAATACACTACCAATATTACTAAATGACTAAAGCTCTAGGTTATTCATTGTGGCATTATTTGCAATAGCAAAGGATTAGAAATGATCCAAATGTCAATAAAAGTTCAATTAATAAGTTATAACATAATCACACAAAGAAATTCTGTGAAGCTGTTAAAAAATTGAGGAAAAAACTTATGCATAATATGGAGTAATCACCAAGATTGCATTTTTAAGTGTAAAAAGGTATAGAACAATATATGTAAGTATGTAACCCCTTGTGTAATATAGGTAGAATGGTGCAATAGAAATATATATATATATTTGCTTAGCTGTTAAGAATAAAGGGGAGAATGGGTAACCAAGAATTGAGATAAGCTGTTATCTATAGAAGAAAGGGAGAACAGAACAGAAGGAATAGTGTCTAAGTCAGTTCAGGCTGTTATAACAAAATGTCATTAAGTGGGGAGTTTATCAACAACAGAAATTCATTGCTCACAGTTCTGGAGGCCAAGGGTCTGAGATCAGGGTGCCAGCCTGGTCAGGTTCTGGTGAGAGCCCTCCTCTGGGTTGCAGACTGCCAATTTCTGGTCGTGTCCTCACATGGCAGAAAGAGGGTATCGGGGTAATGCTGGCCTCACAGAATGAACTGGACACTATTCCCTTCTCTTCAATTTTTTGGAAGAGTTTGTGTAGAATTAGTATAATTTCTTCCTTAAATGTTTATTTAGTAGAATTCACCAGTTTTCTGGAGTTTTCTTTATGGTAATAAATTTAACTAAATTTTCCATTTCTTTAATGGATATAGAAATAATCAGATTATCTATTTTTTTCTTGAATGAGCTTTGGTAGTTTGTGTCTTTCAAGGCATTTGCCCATTTCATCTAAGTTGTCAAATTTATTAGCAAAATATTTTTCAAAATATTCTCTTATCATTTTGATATCTGGGGTGATGTCACCTCTCTCATTCCTGATACTAGTAATTTGGTTTTTTTCTCTTTTTTTTCCCTAAAATCCAGCTAGAGATTTATCAATAGTATTGATCTTCTCAAAGAGCCAGAATTTGGTTTCATTGACTTTTATCTGTGTTTTTTCTCTTTTCTATTTTATTAATTTCTATTAGTTCCTTGCTTTGGCTTGCTTTGTTTTAATTTGCTCTTTTTCCCTTAAGTTGAAAGCTGAGTTCATTGTTTTGAGAT
This sequence comes from Mesoplodon densirostris, assembly GCF_025265405.1. Classification (NCBI taxonomy): domain Eukaryota; kingdom Metazoa; phylum Chordata; class Mammalia; order Artiodactyla; family Ziphiidae; genus Mesoplodon; species Mesoplodon densirostris. Next base: position 188,295,784 of record NC_082661.1, on the reverse strand, counting down.
CTTCCTTCTTTTCTAATCTATGTTAAGTAAAGATAGCAGAGTGTTATAAATTATAAAACAGAGTGATTTTGGTGCTATAAATTTTCTTTAAGTACTCTTTTAATGGTATCCCACAAATTCTGATATGCTGTGTTTTCATTTTAATTCAATTTAAAATATTTTAAGTGTCCTTTTAATTTCTCCTTTGATTCATGAGTTCTTTAGAAGTGTGTTATTTAGTTCATGAACACTTGAGTATTTCCAGATATCTTACTATTATGTATTACCAATTTAATATTATACCATCAAGCAATTCTCTGGAATCTCCCTTAACTCTTCGAAAGTGGCATCATTGGGAGAAGACAAATTCTTTATATGGTAATCTACCAGTCTGGGGGCAGTAGGGCATGGCAAGGGAGAGGTTGGAAGAGAAATTTTTAAGAGTGGCTGGTCTATATTCACCTGCTTTCAACAGTTTGTTACCTCAGCAGGAGTTTAGTCCTATCCTAATACTATCCTGTAGACACCAGGCTTTTTGGGTTTTGCAGATGTAATTAAGGATCTTGAGATGAGGATTATCCAGGCAGGCCCTTAATCCAATGACAAATGGATTTAAGAGAAGGGCAGGGGGAGATTTGAGACAGAGAAGAGGAAGGAGAAGATGCAGACACACAGAGAGAAGATGATGTGAATATGGAAGCAGAGACCAGAGTAAAGCAGCTCCAGGCCCAGGAATGCTGGGACAGCCACCAGAAGCTGGAAGAGGCAGGGAATGGACTCTCTGCTAGAGCCCCAAGGGGAGCAATACCCTGGTAAATTTCAGACCGCTGGCCTCCAGAACTGTGAAAGAGAGAAAAAACTGTTGTTTTAAGCAACCAAGTTTGCAGTAGTTTGTTACAGTAGCCACAAGACCACAAGACCCCAACACATATTCATTACACACACACACACCCCAAACCTGAAGTCTTGAACCTCCTCAGTGGTTTCTTATGTTTTTGATGTTAATTTCTCAGACCCATGCTTCTTCTCCCCAGTGTGACTTTTAGAAGATGAAGCTAACAACCCCTCTAGATCACCACCTTATAATAAAATACAACCTGTGGCATGTGTATTCCTTTACATATCTGTCAAATATTCATATAATGCCTATTATGTTCCAGACACTGTTCTTATGTTGAGGATAACAGAAGTGAACAAAACAGAAAAAAAATCCCTCTCTTCATGGGGTTTACAGTAGTGGAGGTAGAGAGAAAATAAACAAAATCTACTGTATATGAGATGGTGATAACTGGTGGGGGGATAAGAATAGGTGTACAATTTAAAATAGGACAGTCGGGGCTTCCCTGGTGGCGCAGTGGTTGAGAGTCTGCCTGCCGGTGCAGGGGACGCGGGTTCGAGCCCTGGTCTGGGAGGATCCCACATGCCGTGGAGCAACTGGGCCCGTGAGCCACAACTACTGAGCCTGCGCGTCTGGAGCCTGTGCTCCGCAACAAGAGAGGCCGCGACAGTGAGAGGCCCGCGCACCGTGATGAAGAGTGGCCCCCGCTCGCCGCAACTAGAGAAAGCCCTTGCACAGAAATGAAGACCCAACACAGCCATAAATAAATAAATAAATTTTAAAAATAAAAAATAAAATAAAATAAAATAGGACAGTCAAGGAAGACTTTTCATCTAGCAAGTGATAACAAGTAGAAGCCTGAGGAGGTGATGGAGTGAGCCCCACACATATCTGAGGGCACAATTTCCAAGCAAGAAGAATTGCAAAGGCAAAACTCTGAGCAGGAAATTAATTGGTAACTTGAAGAACATCAAGGAGGCTGCTGTGCCTGAGCAAGGAGACCCAGTGGAAAAGAAGAAAGAGAAAAGTGCGGAAAGCTATCATCATGTAGAGTCAGTGTAGAGACTTTACTCTGAGTGAAATGTGGAAAAAGTAGTATAATGTACTTAGATGTAAAGGAGCGCCCAATTACTGTGTTGAGTCTAGAGCAGGGGGTGAGGCAAGGGTACCTGTAAGGAGACCAATTAAGCTATTGCAATAATCTCTATGTTATATGACTGTGGCTTGTACTAGTGGTATTGGGAAAGAGTCAAATCCTGGATGTACACTGAAGGTAGAGCCAACAGGTTTTGCTCATAGATTGCATGTAGGGGTGATATGGAAGAGAGGAACCATAGATGACTCTAAGGTTTCTGCCTTGAGTAAGCAGAAGGAAGAACAAGACAGAGGGAGACACAAATTTGGGATGGGGCGGAGTTCAGTTTAAAATGTGCTAGGTTTGGATTGTCTCTGCATTATCAACATGGAGATGTCAGGGAGGAGGCTGACCCGAGAGCCTGGAAATTAAGGGGAAAAAAATCCAGGCTGGAGATATAAATACATGTTTTCAACATCTAGATGGTATTACTGCATCAAGTCTATATGAGATCACCTAGAGGTAAGTTTAGATTCAGGAAGAGCAGCTCTGGGACACTGCAACATTTAGTGGTCAAAGAATTGCAGAAAATGCAGTGAAGAAGATTGAGGAGATTCAGCCAATAAGGTTGGAGGAAAATCCAGAAGCCAAGTAGAAAAATACTTCAAGGAAAAGGGAGTGATCAATTGTGTCAAGTTCTCCTGAGAGAAATCAGGTAAACTAAACATTGAGAATTAACTACTGGATTTTGCAGCATAGAAGCCACTGGTGGGCCTCCCTGGTGGCGCAGTGGTTGAGAGTCCGCCTGCCGATGCAGGGGATACGGGTTCGTGCCCCGGTCTGGGAGGATCCCATATGCCGCGGAGCGGCTGGGCCCGTGAGCCATGGCCGCTGAGCCTGCGCGTCTGGAGCCTGCGCGTCCGGAGCCTGTGCTCCGCAACGGGAGAGGCCACAACAGTGAGAGGCCCGCATACCACAAAAAAAAAAAAAAAAGAAGAAGAAGCCACTGGTAACTTTCACTAGAGACGTTTCTACCTTGAGTTTTTATTTATTGTTTGCTTAACTTATTTTTTCTGAGAAGTAGAAATGTTCTAAAATCTCCAATTTACTATTGTATTTGTGTCAATTTGTCCTAGTGTTTCCAATCATTTTATATATGTCAATGAAATATCATTTAGCTCATAAATTTTCCAAACAGTTTTATCTTACTTGAACTCTCCTCTTAACAGTAAAAGATTATTTTTCCTGTTAAATACTTTATGTTGAATTCTACTTTATCTTACTGTGATCTCTAAGTTAATACTTTTTAGAGTTACACCACAATCAGGCAAAGTCCACAGATGTTCCATCAAAATTGAAAGAAAAATATAAAGGACAAAGTAACTGAGTTAGAACAGAAAGCCCATTTTATTGCTCTGAGCAAATGTTTTCTCCTGCAGCAGACACCAAAGCATGAATGTGATTTTTAGATTTCTGTTCAAAGCTAATACAATAAACAGCCTCCCTACTGGTGGACTGATCTTTTTGTCACCACTTACTGACCTTGCCCCTCTCTACACTTTCCCCTGCCCCTACTTCCCATCCTCCATATCTCATGAGTTATCTCCTTAAAAGCTAATCACTCTGCTTAGATATTACTCTGGTCCCCTGTTACCTATAAGACATCATCCAAACCCTTTGGAATAAAACCCATGAGAATCCACTCAATCCTATATAGCTTGAATGTCTTGCTTGATCTTCCATGTCTATAGCCTTCTTCCCCACCCTATACTCCCCTAAAATCATTCATCATCATTTGTCATAGGCCATGCTTTCCTCTTTCATGTGTTTGCCCTCTCCTTTACTTGAACGGATGAATGCCCACTCATCTTCTAAGATGCTTCTTAAATGTTTGTCTCTGCCAATGTGACTTTCCCCAGTCACAATTGGTCTCACCCACCCTTTGATTCTCTTAACATGTTGTTGCCTCTGTAATGGCCATAATCTTGTTACATTGCTCTTAGTTGCTTCCTTCTTTACTGAAGCAACTAGAGGACAGTGACTGCACCCAGAACAGGACCTGGGACACAATGAATGCTCAATAAGTACTTGTAGAACAAAAAATAATAATAATTTCTGAAAATGTTAATTATATTCAATCAAAATAACTATAGTACAGTTAACATTTATGTTTTAAAAGGTTTATGAACAAGACTGAGAAAAAAGTAGTTGTTAAATTTTGAGTAACATCATTCTTGATGGATCCTATAAAAACAATAATTTCTTTTCTCATCTTCAACTTAGCTGTTAGAATACTTAAATGATCATTTAATGAACAGTGTGCCCTAGAAGCACCAAAAAGTGCTTCACTTGGGAACATGTTTTTAGTTCACCACGTAATATAGCCTTCAGTGTCATAAATCTATCCTTGAGGGGCTTTAATCTCCTACAATAACCAATATTCAGTGCTTTGTGACCAGAGTCTGCTTCAGACAATGGTATACAAAACTATTTAAAGAAATTATTTATAAGTGTTCATAAATAAGCAGGCTAGGAAAAAAGAAACATTTGGAGATATTTTATTTTTATGATAGGGAAATTTCACATAAAAGTCTTCATCATTTCTTTAATTCACAAAAAGCACAAATCAGTTAGAATTAAAGGGAAAAGTTCACACCAAACAATAAAGACTTTTGCTCCTTTCTCTTCCCCCTGTAACAAGAACAAAAATATAAGTACTAATTAAATTAATAGATGCAGGATGTAACTGGTTTTATTATTTTATATCATATATATACATATATCAGATCTATATCAGATAAACTGATAAGAAGGTCTTCTAATGACATTCTCTGAAGCCTTTGAAATAACCTTAAAGAATTTTGAGTTAGTTGAATCACTAATTTAACATTGTGGGCATTATTTTGTTCCAGGGTTTTTAAATAAGTTTTTTTTTTTTTTACTGAATTGCATTTATTTTTAAGAAAAGTATTTAATGTTAGCTCTTAGGATGTATTTAACAATGGATCAATATTTGGGGAGAATCAACATTATAGTTAACCTTATCTGAATTTTTTGTTACCTGAAGTAATTTAAACTCCCAAAGCAGCACGAGTTTTTGAAATCAGTGCTGGACCCTGCAAATTAAAAAGAATCATCAACAAATTAGTGAATATAAAAAAAAAAAAAGAAGCAGACTCACAGATATAGAGAACAAACTAGTGGCTACCAGTGGGGAGAGGGAAGGGGGAGGGGTAATATAGAGGTAAGGGAGCAAGAGGTACAAATATTAGGTATAAAATAAGCTACAAGGATATATTGTACAACAGAGAATGCAGGCCATATTTTATAATAACTATAAATGGGGTATAATCTTTAAAAAATTGTGAATCACTATATTATAGACCTGTAACATATAATATTGTATATCCACTCTACTTCAATTAAAAAAAGAAATAAATAAAAATAAAATAAATCAGTCAATAAGAATCATCAGATAAAAAAGTAGACCACTGTGCCAGTTGTACAGTTAACTCTCCACTAGCTAGGGGTGAATTCATTGCTTTATAGATTAACCAAGTTAAAAATAAAGATATACAACTCTGATGTCAACAAGCTAGGACAATAGAAGGCAGAAGGAAAACAACTCCACTCTTATCAACAGGAGGTATTGTTTTTCCTATACCAATCTCCAAACTCTTACAAAGCCTCATCCCATCTCTCCCCTTTCTCTACAAATCAGTCACAGAAATTAAAAGGTTTGCAGAGAAAATACTGCTATGCTACTATTTGTTAATGTTCTCTGCATGTAAATGAGCATGTTCTCAAAACAGAGGACATTAATCTTTTTGTATCATATTTATCAGAAATGGTTTACATAAAATCTCTTTTATCAGTTTTGTTTTATCTCATTTCATTATCTGTGTCCCACCCTCTCCTACCAAAAACATACACATACTAATAAGTACACGCACTCAAACCCATGTAATTATATTATCTATTGAAAAACTCAACATTTCTAAATATTATCAAATAACAAAACATCTAAATTTCTACATCATGATATAGTCAAATAAAATTGGCAAAAAGGCTGAATTATAGAATATCTTTTTAAAATATAGTGACGCTGTATTCAAATATATTTAGTAATACAAACTAGAGGCTTGCAAAATGTAGTCAATTTACAAATCCAGCTAAAATTGCTAAATAATTATATTAAGATAATACCTAATTACTACTCTGTTAATATTCAAAGGCTTGCTCCTGAGTTGAATATACTTTCTATAAATATTCCCCCAATATCCCATGTGCACAATTAATTTGCTATTAAATCCTTTTAATCCATTTAGCTCAAATGATAAATTGTAAGCCAGAAGCTGTCTAAATTATCATCATTTAATTATATATTCACTTTACAGTTTTCTCCACTAGAAAATAAATCAAAATTACTAATTCTCATAATATACTCTAAAATTACACTTCTCTTAATATTTAGTGAGAAAACTGTGATTATTTTTAAATATTATAAAGTCCTTCAATCTATTTCTAAATTAATATTTCTGGCATTATTTTAAAATTATAAATTAGTGGGATACTCTTTTCATTATTCGTTACAAAAAATTCCATACCAAGTATTCTGAGTGTAAACGTGAGCTGCACATACCTCTTCCTCAAAGCAGACTTCCTGCCCTTGGCCTTGGCAACACTTTTCCAGGAGGCCAGAGAAATCTGCAATGACGGCCTCAAGTTGTTCCTCTGTGATTTGTGGCTTTTGCTTCACAAGGTTAATGAGAAACCTATGATTTAAAACAAAACAATATAAAAGAGAAGTCTGCTATGCAATGGTATTTTTCTAAAGCCTTCCTAGGAGAGAACTTTCAGAGCTCTGGCAACCCTTACCCTAAACCCTCATTCCATTAACCCATCACCAGACTCGCCACATATATCTTGGCTAATACTTTATTAGAAAGACTGAGGCGAGAAACATGCTAAATGTTCCATTGGTCTGGACTTGTGCAGGTTATAGATGAAACACTATTTCACAGTTCCACCTTACTTATATGTAGTGAAATGGTCTTTTTCTTATTTGCCTAAAATATTCTTTCCAGTTCTCTCTTCTAAAATATGTCTTATCCTTACTCAAAGGCTCCAACTTCCAAACCCTTGTCATTCACATTATCACACCCCTAACCTGAGCACCATCTGTCCTAATTGCCTGTAATACTCATCTGGTAATACATTCAGGATGGAATTAATGTTGACCCAGGGAATAGGGGAGGCTTGCCAGGCGGCATTCTTACTGTACCTAGAAACATGCCTCAGATTGTGACAGAGAAAAAAGGGATGAACAAGTTTTCCAAAAAGAAGGAAGACCTTTTACAAAGTATGTGAGTATGAAAATGCATGGGAATTTGGAGAACATGAGTTACATTGACTTGCATTACTATCATCATTACAGAATGCCTCCCACAATGAATTGAAATATGTATTCCACTTCATAACACCCATATTGCATGGTTGAATCAAATGTTATGATTATTCTCTTCAAAGAGTAAACAGTATGGAAAAAAATTCAAAGGTGTTTATTCAGTGCTTGGAATGGAAGTACCCAAGACTTATGGCAAAGATATATCCTAATTACCTGAAATAGATTGCCCTTTTTCCCTCGATCCCAAGATGCACCACAACAATAGTTTAAAAGGAGACTATTTTTACAAACAGGAAATTATCTGCCCCAGTGAATTTTTCCAGACTAGAGGCTATGAAGACTCTGAGACAAGACTATTCTGAAGGTCACTTTAAGTGCTTTGGAGTAATAATTTTCTCCTGGTGAGCCCAAGGGTGTTGGGTGTATGAAGTAGAAATCTCAACCACTATTTAGTGTTGTCAGTCTTCTCCATGCTAGCAAATACCCATTTCTTACTGTTGCTTCATTGTTTGCAGTGCTACACCCTGAGCTTGGCACAGATCCTTATGGAAGATGAACTTGTCATCAGAGAATGGCGGAGAAATATATGTCTCATCCACCACCAAGCTGCTGAAACATGGCCTCCTGTTGGCGTATGAAGAGGTGCAGCACTGGCCAACCCCAGGGTTTACAGGAGTCTCTTCATGTCTGATGCATAACAGTCCAATAATAAGGTCAGCCTAATTAGGAGAATGAGAAAGAAGAAAGCAAGGAGATGGAGCATCAGCCATAGAATTGATTCAGCAAAATTGTTGCAATAGTGTTTAATGTCCAGTAACTTATAATTAATTTACAGGAAAATTTGCTGTCTGTGTAGGGATCATGTGCTGCTATATTGTAGATTCTTATTTACCCATTTGTTTGGGATAAACTTCAGCATTTAGTGACCAATGTTCCACAAGTGATGTTGAAGAGAGCCACTTCAGCTATTTGTGCCAGCGATTTGAAACACATTTTCAGTTACATACATACTTCTGAAGGGGAAAAGTCTCTGAAATCAATACATAGCCTACATTTTCCATGTATATTTAGTTGAGCTTTCCATTTTATTTTTGGGATTCAGAGAATCACTTTCTGAGGTAAGAATAACACAAACCTAACCCTTTCACATATGTACATACATACATACATATGTACAGCTAATATGTAGTCCTAATTGTAAAGAAATAAGATGTGTGTGTATGTGTCTGTGTGTGAGTCTGTGTGTCCTTAAGGCTTTCCTAATGTAGAATTCGCCTACCTTCCACACTTCAGAGATATTTCTTAAACACCTAATAATAACTTGTAACAAGGGCCAACATATTTTGTGGGCATACTATGTATCAGGCTAGTACTGAGTGAGTCACACGATTACCTCATTTAAGACAGCCATCCTAACTTTATTCTCAAATGTCAGATGAAAATTCTCAAGCTTAGTGAGATAACTAGCTTTCCCAGAGTGACAAGACTCACAAGTGGTGACAGTGGGATGGGAATGTAGGCAGGAGGCCCCCAGAACCTATACTCCTGAACCATTACGCCATCCTGTGCCCCTGCATCCTCCCAACATGTGGGATTCAATAAATGACAAAGATGATGCTTAATCACAGGAAAGTTTCTTTTCACTTCTAACCTTTGACAAAAAATTCCAGGACATGAAGACTGACTAGCAAATGACTCCCCATCATCAAAAAGAGGAAAAGTGAAAAAAAAAAAAAAGATACACAATTTAATTCACATTTGTGACTTCAAGGGAAAAAATAATAAAAAAAAAATTCAACCTGTAATCATATGTATGACACTAGTGACATTAAGAAGTAAAGATTAGGGCCTCCCTGGTGGCGCAGTGGTTGAGAGTCCGCCTGCCGATGCAGGGGATACGGGTTCGTGCCCCGGTCTGGGAGGATCCCATATGCCGCGGAGCGGCTGGGCCCGTGAGCCATGGCCGCTGGGCCTGCGCATCCGGAGCCTGTGCTCCGCAACGGGGGAGGCCACAACAGTGAGAGGCCCGCATACCACAAAAAAAAAAAAAAAAAAAAAAAAAAGAAGTAAAGATTTTTGGCATTACCAACTGGAAAGTCATTTTACTATTCAGAACGTGGGACCTACCTGTTCTGTACCCTGCACCCTGTCAAAGGGAATAAATTGTCCCTAATATCATCATAAAAAATTAAACTATAAAAGACAAAAACATAGGTATGGCTAAAAACAAAATAGCATATTTTAATCTGTCAAAGTTGAAGCTTTTTCTGTTTTAACATTAAAGTAGGTATTTGGTGAAATCATGAACTGAGTGACGTGTCAGTCTTTCTGTCTCCCCTGTATATAACGCTTGCTTGTTTGTTGAATAGACTCACTGCACTTCTACCAGCCATTCTAGAAGGACAGGAAGCTTGCCCACATGCCAACCATTCAGAGCCGAGTTCTTACACCCCTTCAACTGCAACTAATCCAACAAGTCCAGGAAAGCCATCTCCACACTGGTTTTTCCCATTTCCCCTAAATGGGAATTATAAGACTCTTTCAAGCCCAACAGGGCAGAAACAGGATGGGACTAAACAAAACACTCACCGCTCCCTCACCACAGGCCAATTGTTTGTCCTCACTGAGATGGCAACAAGTGGCTCCCGCGGTCGCCATTTTCCTGGTCAAGGTCATCAGCTCAGCTGGGGTCAGCTGAGGGGCCTTCTTTGTGTAAGCAACAAGAAACCTGAAAGAAGCATTTTTCACCAAATCTTGCTGAGTCCTTCAGGAGTCTCTGGACCCTCATTCCTTCTCAAAGACCTTCTTTTGGCATCAGGGGACATGAAATCAGCTCATTTGTTTCACCCACATGGTACCTGGACTGATGCTGGAGGTGCATTTACTCTGATAAGCATTCCCTCCCCTCTTCTTACACCAACAGATCACAATGGGAAAATAATGGCTGGGCAGCAGGCTGACTCCTATTCCCAACCTCAGAAGTTTCCTCGATATGCACTTTGATCTTTTGGTGCTTTAACTATGACAGGCTATGATAGAATGGGTATCTTTACTGCAAAAATCTGCATGCTTTGGGGAACCCAAAGCCAGTACCACAGATCAGGCTTCACAGGCCATCTGTTGCTCCTAAAGAGAGAGAACTGGGGAAGGCCACCTTCTGGAACTGGAAACTGGGTGATCAGATTAAAAGACCTCCAGTCCAACATAGGGGCTGGAATTAGGGTAGCCATGGGTGATTAATTTAGATGGGTCTTTCCCTCACTAGTTAATTATCTTAAATCACTCAAAATACTGTTTAAAAAAGCATACGCATTTTGTAAGTAATATTCTCCTAATTTCTGGAAGAGGCCGCAGCTTCGCTTTGCCAGCGCTTGGCTCTCCTGGATATATTTCTCTAACTCTTCTTCCTGAAAATACAAGCATTATTACATACATTTTTTTCTCTTTCTGCACACATAACTTTGTATGTAAAAATTGGCCAGTAATAGTTTATTCTATTATGATACCAATCTTAGAGAAACCACTTTTAGAGGGTTTTTTAATATTAAAGATGAATTGTGAGAATTAAGGCAAATGACCTTTAGGGAGATTAAGTTTAAAACTTTGTGAATCACCAAGTTATTTGATGGCAGAACTCAAACTTTGGGTAAAAAGTTACAATTCTTTCTGTACAAGATTCTTGCCTTTCTGGAGTGGAGCTATTCAAAAATGAATATTATTTTTATTCTGTGCATCAAAGAACTTTTGGTTAAAACATTCTTATTTCTAAAATAAGCCAATATTTGTTGACTACTAGTTAATCACTACTTAATAGCTAGATAGCTAGTTAGTAGACATAACTAACTAACTGCTCATTAGTAGTTAGATGCTTTCAAACAAACAGCACTTTTAATGCATGATATCCATCTAGTTTTCCAGATTTTCCTTAAAAAACTAGAGCATTTTACCCCTTTATCCTGGCATTCAGGAGGGTTTTCAGACTGGGAACATTTCTCCAATAACTCCTGATATCCTTTAGCAACTCTTAGAATTATTGGGACAGCAAGCTTAGTATGTCTTCTTGAATATTCATAAGTAAATCTGAAATGTGTGAAAAAAATCATGTTATTGGAATTAAGAGACAAATTATACCTGTGTTATATGGCATGCAGAAGTTAAAATGCAAATAACTAAACCTAGAAATCAAATATTATTTCAACTATATTCATGGCAAAGCTATTAATAAAAATTATAATCCCTCAAATTGTTCTAAAATGGTATTTTGTTTTCTTTTGCACTATTCACTTTCAATTATGGATGTGAAATCTATCCATACAACAAATATTTTTCCACTGCCAAGTCTGTGCAAACAATTTCTTTAAGCAGTAAGGATTCAATAATGTATAAGATAAAATGTCTGACCTCTCAAAAGCAGGCATTATAGGGAGACAGAAACCAATAAGAAATAGGTCATCCAATCTTAGGCAGTGATAAATCAATGAATAGAAATAAAGGAAGAAAGACAAGAAGGAAAGGGGTGACAATTTAGAGTGTGTGGTCAAGAAAAGTCTCTTTGAGTAGCTCTTTCAGGAGAAAAACCTGGGTGAAGGAAGCCACACAAAGTGTCTGGGGGAAGATCATTCTTGGCTGAGAAAATTTCTACTGCAAAGAACCATTCCAATTGAAGAATGCTTCTATTAAATAAACAATTAGCTTCAGAATGTATGAATGGGTAAATTTAAAGAGAATTCTTGAATTTACTAATTGTATTCCCAGGTTGTAGAAATAGGTCATATTAGTTCTTCCTCCAATAATGTCATTATGGGTTTCTGAAATCTGGACTTTGTTCTTGTTTGCATAATTTAATTTAGCGGTGCAAACAATGTGTGCATGTCTAATTTTAATCAACAATAGAGTAATATCCTCCAGGAATATTAAAAAGAAAATTGCACCATTCTTTTCATTACTACATTAAAAGCAGACTCAAATTTAGAAGGACCTTTGGAGATCACTAAGTATAGTGTCCTAAGAGCTGCACAAATCCCTCCTCTAATAGTGCCCACTGATATACACTGTACAATAAAGGAAAATGTGTTAACTGCTTGCTCCCCTTAAAGGCAAATAGAATGAGAACATGTCTTGTCAATTACAACTACCATACTGCAAATGTCTCTAAATGTCTTTTCACTTCCTTAAAAAAATAAAACATGTATTCAATAAATAGCAAATAAACTGCTACAATGAAAGCCCTTCTATCTAGCATTATCTATTAAGTTATATTTGGGGGGAAAAGTTTTTAAAACATGCACAGTGAAAAAGCACATTCTTAATTATGAGCCCTTCTTATTACAAAAATATCCATATCCTATTCGGAAGTTCAATGGTAGTCTTTACATGAGTAATCCATACAGGGATGACAATGCTTCTGATTCCAGAGAAACTGATACCAAAAAAATGCATCCTCATAAGCAAGCCAGTTAATAACAGCAGCAGTGAAAGTCTCATCAGTAGAAGATAGACCCTATTCCTTATTTCCTAGTTATTTCCTCCAACTATATTTTGGCTTAGAACATTCTAACATTATCCTCATATACTGAGTTCAGAAACCCTTTCAACAACACAAAGCTGTCAGTCACATCATAATTTTTACTTGTGTGAACATACATTTACAGAGTGTGTTACCTTGCCATGTAGAGATCTTTTTCCCTTGAAGAAAGTTGGTTGAAATCTGTCTCTCCTAAAAACCTATTTAGAGTTGGAGATAAGCCTTCAGGTTTGTCATCATTTTCTGCATGAATTATGCAATGACCAAGTTCAAGTGTGGTGGGTAATTTGCAGCATTCTGCTATTTTGCTTGACAGAATATCTTGCTGAGAACATATGTAGGACATAATTTTTTCCTGTAATAGAAAAATAAAGTCTAAGTTTTAAACATTTATTCTTTAATTCAGGACCTCATGGCCAGTCCTAGGAAGGAAAGAAGGAAGGAAGAAGACATTTACCTTGTCTCCCATTTTAGTGCTTTCTCCCTACTCTACCTTTCCTCACTCTTTTCCACCTAGCCTTGTTTGTTCAATTCTTCTTTTCATAGTTGTCAACTAAAATCTACTATTTTATTCTAATAGCAAGCTTTTAAAAACAAAAGAAAAATGTACTCCTCAAACCAAATGACATGCACGTTGATGCATATCTTTCTATTAGTATTGAAATTTGGTAGTAAACATTTGCTGTTTATATAACCCTGCAGTAACCGATTATGACCTCCAGAGGGCAGTCTATAGATAATGAAATGCACGTAAGTGGCCAGAAAGAAGCCGAGCTTAAACGTACTTGTCGGGCCTCCCTGGTGGCGCAAGTGGTTGAGAGTCCGCCTGCCGATGCAGGGGATACGGCTTCGTGCCCCGGTCTGGGAGGATCCCATATGCCGCGGAGCGGCTGGGCCCGTGAGCCATGGCCGCTGAGCCTGCGCGTCCGGAGCCTGCGCTCCGCGACGGGGGAGGCCACAACAGTGAGAGGCCCGCATACCGCAAAAAAAAAAAAAACGTACTTGTCAAAGGACTGAAAATTCTATGCATTCTCACCAGGAACAATTAGAACCCATTATTCAGCCATTAAAATCCAATTTATATACCATACTTTTAAATTATTTTTTTCACTTTAATGGAGAACGGTGGTTTGAAATCCAAAAATTGAAAAAACTAAACTTTAAAAAATGAGTATACAAATTAGTAAAATAGTCAATTAAAACTGATGCAACTTATATCAAAGAAAAATAAAATCATTCTTATTACCATCCTAATATGAAGGTAAATGCTTCTAAAAGGAAAAATAAATGATATAGGAAAATTTGTCTTGGAGGCAGCCCCAACCACTGACACCAGGATTCTCTGCCTGGGCCCAAAGACTCACCCTCAGGTCTCCCCTACAGCCTTGGCTTCTTACTGGTTTTCAAGTGTATCTCAGCCAAATTGCCGTGGACTGGCTGAAAGGAGCATTCTACCCTCACATTCAACCTTCTGGAAACCATATTCCAGCCCTGGTTTCAAGCCACCGAAATATCTAGGAGCAATGATTCTAAGCCTCCTTGAAGAAGAAGGTGTATCACAGGGGACCAGAGAGGGAATAATTTGGGGATAGACAGGCCTCCAACATCTAGGAAGCCTAGGGTGGCCCGAAATAGACCAATGCCACACTGCTTAAATCACAACTGACTATGGCATGCTTGAGGATTCTGTTTTTGGGGTATTTGTTTTTGGTTTTTAATTCTCCTAGAGCCCTTATTCACACCTCTCCATGATGGCTAGCTTTTTGCCGTATAGAATAATATCTTGTGTTATTTTTTATGTTTCTTTTATTATTTTGTTGTATTCATGTAATAGCTCTATGTATATAATATAGAGTGCCTTCCATGTGCCAGGCATGGTGCTGATGGCCTATGGAAATAACAGTAAACCAAAGACAGTCTGTAACCCCAATGAGGTCACATGTCTTATCTCTCTTATCAAACTATACATTTCTTGAAACCAGCTTATGCCTTCCTAACAGGTATGCCCCACAGTGGCTAGCACATAGAAAGTATTCAATATTTATTTATCAAATGAAAACACAAATGGGTGAAAAAGCAAATATATTAAAAATAGAGTTTTCCCCCCCAAATTCTGTGTGGAGACCTCCAGAGAGGTTATCATCTCCTTTAGAAGTAAGAATGAATGGGCACTGGTCTAGGAAGAGGGGCGCATCCCTTAAGTGAAAAGCAGAGTCAACAAAAGAGATTCAAGTTTTACTATTAAGAAGTCTGTAACTTCACTCAGTCAGCTAGTTTCCACATTCTATGAACAACTCATGGCAGACACCCTTCTCCCATTTAGAATGAGAGCAAAAGAAAGAAAAGGGAGTGGAAATATCTCTTTTATAGGAGGCAAGACTCTTCACCCCATCCTGCAGACACTCCAGCACATTTCCTCTGCAGCATTCCTCGTGTACGTGGGCCACATCCACAACCAGTTTCTGAATTTCAGTAAAATTAGCTTTGGGAAACTTTTGACTCAGTTTAGTAACAGTTCTAAGGGGAAAAAAAGAATAAGAAATCAATCTTGGTTATCTATCAAAATTAAATAACGACAGGAATAAAGACGCAGACGCAGGGAATGGACTTGTGGACATGGGAGGGGGAAGGGTAAGCTGAGACGAAGTGAGAGAGTGGCATGGACATATATACGCTACCAAATGTACAATAGATAGCTAGTGGGAAGCAGCCGCATAGCACAGGGAGATCAGCTCGGTGCTTTGTGACCACCTAGAGGGGTGCGATAGGGAGGGTGGGAGGGAAACGCAAGAGGCAAGAGATATAGGGATATATGTATACATATAGCTGATTCACTTTGTTATACAGCAGAAACTAACACAACATTGTAAAGCAATTATACTCCACAATAAAGATGTTAAGAAAACTTAAATAACATTTATAGAGTATTAGTATAGTCACAGCTCCAAGGATAAAAGACCAATATGTTCTTGTTTAAAAAGAAAAGGAAAAGTGTTATGTCTTCTTAATTCTAGCCCAGTCTTTCAAGACAGTGGCTCTATAAACTGTGATCTGGCCCTACAGAAGGCTTAGAAGTGATTTATCTTTTCCTAAAACCTTTCCTGTGAATTTTAATGATATCTATCTTTTTGCTGTTCAACCCTGATGCTGAGTATTGGGGATCATTGCTGTGAGAGGGTGGGAAAAATATTAAAAAGGATAAACAATTAAGAAATGGAAAATTCTATGAGAACAATAATCATTCCTTTACTTGGGAGAAAAAAATACATCTTAGAATATAGGGAAGGATGCATATGTGCATATCAACGGGACAAGAAAGTGGAGCAGACTAAGCACTCAAATGTGTCATCATGCCAAGACATGTAGTGTGACCCAAAAAGGAAGTAAGAAACAAAAATTCTTACTTCTTCTGCATAGTTCATGTAAATTTTAAGAGATGTCTTGGTGAGACCACTGTGGCCTAGAGCAACTGGTATTGTTGCTGCTACTGATAAAGACGGATTTTCTTTTTAAATTGAGAGCATTTAAATTTAATTACTTATGGATAGCAAATGATAAATAATGTCATTATAATAAAATCTTAACTTACATTGTATTACTAAGATAAATTTAACTAAAGCAGATTATGAATCAATCTTTAAGTTTCTAATAGGGTTGGAGGGTGGTTAAAGCATAATCTGACCTCTTCCAAGAAGAATCAGTCAGTCTTGGAACTAAATCCTGACTAAAAACTTTAATCTGTCTTCACTATGTACAATATTTTTAAATGTGTCATTTAACAAGCAAACAAATAAATAAACTTTAAATGCATGAGCTTAATACTCTTCAATTAGCAGGTCAGATGTTTTTCTAGGCTAGAAATGTTTCAGCATAAAAGTTGAAGAATACTTTAAACCAGTTATGTAATTTAAAATTTCCTAGTAACCATATTAAAATGTAAAAAGAAACAGGTTAAATTTACTTTAATAATATGTTTTTTAACCCAATATATCAAAAATAATATCATTTCAATATGTAATCAACATTAAAACTTATTTTTTAACCATTTTTTATTGAAGTATAGTTAATTTACAGTGTTGTGTTAGTTTCAGGTGTGCAGCAAAGTGATTCAGTTTTATATATATATATATATATATATATTATATAACTGAATATATATATATATATTCTTTTTCAGATTCTTTTACATTATAGGTTATTACAAGATACTGAATATAGTTTCCTGTGTTATACAGTAGGTCCTTGTTGTTTATAACATTAAAACCTATTAATGAGATATTATATATTTTCTTTTTCATACTAAGTCTTTGAAATCAGGTTTTACACTTAGAACGCAGTTCCTCATTTGCAGTAGCCACATTTCAAATGCTCAGGAGCTTCGTGTGGCTAGTGGCTGCCGTACTGGCTAGTGGAGCTCTAAACTACTGGTAATTCTGATTCCTATACTTGACCTCAAATCCTCAGTTGTCAGGACACCAACAATTAGAGATCACTGACATAGCAGACAAGTAGGTGTAATGGAAATAAATTATGACAAGGATCACCAGCTGTATAAAAATAAATAAATAAAATAAAATGGAAAAAAAAGAAAGAAAAATCATGAAAAGGATCTAGAAAAACTTTGTTCTCATGACAAGTAGTGTGGTCTTGGATAAACTGCTTTAATCTGTCTGGACCTCGGGTTACTCAGGTGTAAAAATGAAGAGGTTGAACTACCTGATTCAATTGTTTGGGCTTTTGTTGTTGTTGTTGTTGTTTAATATTCCTCTCATCCTAACAACAAAGATAGATGAGATAGAGATAAATTAGATAGATGAAAGGTAGAAAAATGATAGATTAGATACATAGATATATAGATAGATAGATAGAATCAAGGGAAAAGAGAAAAGGCAAATATGCTAAGTGTAAGAGTTAATGCAGTCAGTTGAAAAACTCCAAATTTGCTTCTGAGCTTTTTAGCAGCTGGGACAAGAAAAGACTTCAGTGAGTTACATGCTTTCATCAGTTAGGAAAATACATGCCAGTTCTTCAGAAATGACTATTTTGTTTTCCTCTGGACAATGGATTCTAATATTATTGCCTCAAGTGAATATTTTCATAAAAAGCAACAGTTGACACAATGGACTTTTATAGCAGATTAGGAAGCAGAGTTAATGTAAAGAATTTCTTGTTAAGCCAGAAATTTTAAATGATACTTAGAGAAGGCTAATCTACCTTGTAGAGAATCTAGGAAAATGTGGTATATCTGCTTAAGATCATTCCATCAACTTAAAAAAAAACAGTTTAATAACATGGAGATCATAGATCAAAACCATTGTGTCGGGTACTGGGAAGAAGGCAAACTTGTTACCACAGAACCTTAAAATTTCTTGCAGATATAAAGCATACAAACAAGCACAAATGAAAAGAGAAACAACTGGAATTTTTGAGCACTTCTTTTAGACCATAACACACATCAAAAAGCATATATCTCAAAGAACTAATGCATAAAAAATAATAAAAGGTAATACTTCTCTAAAAAAAAAAGTGTAGTATAATTATGAGGTGTAAATTGATTGCAGTCCAGAACTTGAGTATCTAGAAGAATAGGTAAAAAGCATAAATCTCCAAAGTCTTCTCAAGTGTTATCTCATGTAGACTTTAATAAGTGTTAAACAGCAGACTGATCTGTTCCTCCCAATCCTAGGATTTCATGATTCTAATCACATTAGCTCTCATCAAAGGAAGCTTCATTCCCTACAACAGTAACAATGTGAAAAATGGACTCAAACTGCAAAATGGGAGTTTTGCAGATCTCACCTTCTTCCCTAGATAGAGCTTAAACTTACATGGCTCGGAAGGTTCGGGATCCAAACTTTCTCATTACTGCACATATGTGTTGATTTAACAAGCTGCTTTCTCTTAATTCTTTTGTAATTGATGCTGCCTAGATAGAAAAATGAGGTGTCAAGAAAGGATGTATTTCCCTTTATAGGCTCTAATAATTAGAAAAACAGATACAACTAAAACATGAAACTATAAGAATTTTTGCTAAAACATAAATGCAATATATCTTTGCAGAACTTTATTCATTCTTTCTTTTAGATGGGTTTATATACATCTATGCCAGGTAGATTTATTAAAAATATCTTGAAACAGAAACCCTTGTAACTTTCATACTTGAGATAATGAATAAACAACTGTAATTTTGAACAAATTGAAGCCTGATAATTTCTTAAATGTCTTCTCAGTAACAAAATGTAAGATTGCATCACAGCCTGACAGTCTGGGAATAGTCACAGTTCTTAGGAATTTTGTTACAGGACTTCAGGCAGCAAGTAATTAATCGTGGATGTTGTTCTAGCTCTCCAAAACCTAAGAAAACTATTTGCGTCTCTAAACCTAAGTTTCCTTGTTTGTTAAATGACAACAAGATTTACACCTCGAATTTGTTCTAAGGTTTAAAAGAAATAATAAATATAAAGCACTTATCATGCTTCTCGTTCACCTTTTTTTCTCTTCTTCTGCTCTTTTTCCTTCTGCTCCATCTTCTTTCACTTGCTTCCTTCACCTCTTACTCTTCTCTCTTTCATTTATGTTATCACCTCTACCTCTGTCTTTCTTTATCTCACCAAACTCACTTCCTTAACAATAAAATGATTGTTGGCTGAATGAATGGATAAAGGAATGAATAAAAAAAGAGCAAATCCAGTGTTTTTAGCCCAAAGAAGAGCAGAGTGCTGAGGGCTCTATTCTGAAAATGATACTCTGCCCACAGAGCATATTTCCATTTTTAACTTTGTTTGGTTTTAGTAAGTCATAGCCAGATTGAAGTTATTGGTTCAGATATCCACACAAATACAATACCTTTGTCTGGAAGCATTCAACTGCATTTTCGGCTTTGCAGCAAGGTGGAATTATTTTGTCATATTGAGCAGCCAAGGAAAGAACTGTAGGTGCATATAGGAAGGGGTGCCTTCTTGCTATCTCATAGACGTATCTGTGAAATGAAAAGGAGCAGTAAGATTTACAAACACATTAAAATAGGACTGCTACTGCTTGGAACTGGACTCTGAAATTGTTTAAAGATTTGGAAAATAGTCATATTTTTTTCCACGTGCTGTCAAAATTTTCCTCACTAAAGATCCTCCAAGAAAAGGAAAAATCTATTATGAGGTTATAAGAGCAAACTAGGCAAAAACCCTGATTATGATTCTTATAAAAGTATCCTTTTCAATAAGCCTACTCAGCTATGTTTCAGGGTCAACAAGGCCAAACCTCCACTAAGTAAAAGAGAAAGGTGGAGTCTTTTTTCTCATCAGTTCAGGACGAGATTATCCATGCTGGCAGTCAACATAGCAGAGATGTTCTAAGGTCAGGCTCTGTATTTCTCTGGATTAGGCAGCAATGTGGAAGGTAGAAGTGATTAAGAGTTAAACACGGGCTTCCCCAACAGGGAACCTGGGTTCAAATCCCAGCTTGGGAATGTACTAGTGGTCTGCCCTCATCCAATTGTCTTAACCGTCTAAGCTTCAATTTCCTCATCTGCAAAATAGGAAGAAGAAAAGGAATGAAGAAGAAGAGGACAAGGTGACGATAGGCTGTTTGTGAGCATTAATATGATCATACATGCCAAGCACACGTGTTCCTAAAACATCCTAAGTGCTCAATAAATGTTAGACACTCTTATATACCTTAAACATTCCTGGATCGCTAACATTTCCTATTTTCAGACAATTTGGTGAACACAAAACACCAAATATTTGGCTCTGGAAGGAGTCATTTTGTGCCACACTAATATATTCTTGGGCAAGCTAAAATTAGAGAGAAAAAACAAGGTGTATCTAAGAGACTAAAGGAAAAACTGGTGGGTCTCCTGTGTGGTCTATACCCATCTATCTACGTGCTGTGGAGACAAAGTTACACTTAATGTTTCTCACCTAATCTCGTAGGGCAGGAGCTCAGCAGATGCCACACCAAACATTATTTCTCCATGTTTTAGAATACAGCCACAAATTGCAGAATTTGTAGATTCTGCTTGGTACTGCACTCTTTCTGGGGTCTTATCTACCTTTAAAATTGGATCCTTACCGGTTCATAAATAGCTCCCTGTCTTCTTCATATGCTTTACAACTTGTGACAGGTTCTGGAACTTGGAAAGGTGGGATGGATGCTGGAACAGCCTTTTTGTGTGCTAGGAAACAGTCATGCCTTTCCTCTCCACTTTGGCTGCAGCAGTCTGAAAGCCCATACTTTTCAGGAATTTCCTTTTCATGGCAAATTTCTTCCAGAAAGGCAGATACCTATAAGATTTATTTTTAATGAAAGACAACTAATTTTACCTAAAAATGCTGTAAAACACATGAAAAGTTTTCTAATATTTAAAGTCAGAATGGTAGATTAGGAAAATAATTCCCCCTACAAATTCCAATATATTTAGTTTCAGCCTGATGGGATAGCTTTCTTTTATGTGTTTGGAAAATGGAATTTAGTTTTCAACCTTAAATAATACACATGCCTATTAGACAAAATTATTTTATCTTAAAAGGGGGACATAGATACTCCATCTGGCATTCTTATTATGAGACACTGATATAAAATTGGATATTATTTTCACATAAAAATCAAAATATTTTGAAACTGAATAAAAATAGTTTCAAATACTCTTAATGGGTCTAATTATAGATTTGGCTAAAATGTTTTAGGGAATTCCCTGGCAGTCCAGTGGTTAGGACTTGGCGCTTTCACTGCTGTGGCCTGGGTTCAATTCCTGGTTAGGGAACTAAGATCAAAAAAAAAAAAGTTTTAAAATGTACATTGTAAGTGTTTAAAATCCTTCTTGTTTGCCTTAGCTTTACCAAAATCAGGTGATGATACCACTAGTCTGATGAATGCCTCTGAGGAATACGTGTGGTTCATTCATCTCAGGAAACTTTTAATTTAGCTTTTATAACTGCTAATATTTAGAGAATCCTGGAAATCTTAACTAAGACTTCCAGTTCCCAATCCACCTAAAAAGCACGCCTTTAAGTTTACAATGGTAAATCACCAATCTGTAACAGCACCTTGGATGTCTCATTGGATGTTAAGTTGCAATATAAAATGTATTTTGTTTATTTCACATGTCAAGCTAAAAATAGAGATGCCTATCAGGGATTTTTATTTAAGTCATCAATTTCAGAGTTGTAAAGTACTTTATATCTTTAAAGGGCGTCTCCTTTACAGTATTGCAGATACATCATTTTTTGGCTACTTCACTAGCTCCATCATGTCAGAGGATTCTCTGGGCATTTTGTCCCAGAACTGGTAGCTCTAATCATTTTAAAGTTCTTAATTCTTTTCTATATTGAGATAATAATAAACACTAATAACTGTTATTTATTAATCTGCTACATTAGGATATCCTATAATAAAAAAGTAGTCACTGTTTATCTGAAATTTAAATTTAAGTTGAATTGAATTTGAAATTCAAATTTGTTGTTGTTCGTTTGTTAAATCTGTCAACCCTAATCTATGCTATGCACCTCACATTCACTATAGTGTATAGTATAATGAAGTCACTGAGGGTGTCAGTTCTGGAGCCAGATGACATAATTTAAATCCTGGTTCTGGGCTCCCTTAAGAAAGTTGTTTAACCTCTCTGTGCCTCACCTTCTCCAACTGAAATATTAGCATCTATCTCCTAGGATTATGGTAAAGATTTAATAAATTAATATTTGCAAGCAAAGCTGATATTCTACCAATAAGCCCCAACCAGGGTCTCTTGGCTCACTGGACATTGATTCTGATTCATCAATGCTATGTTCTATGTCACAAAGTATTTTGATTATCAATGGATATGTAACACTCCTGAGAATAATGCCTGTCACATTGTGTGCTTAATAAAAATTAACCCCTGCTACCATTATCATATCAATCTCCATGACAACCTAGAAATGGAAGTTATTATTTTTCCTCATTTTATATATAAGGAAACTAAAGCTCAATGAAGTTAAGTAATATGCCCATGGTCATCCAGATACTCTGATTTCAGAACCTTAGCTCTTAGTCACCATGCTTATATTGTCTCTTTACAATAGACACCCATTGTTTTCTCCTCTGCTCTCTCCAGCAAATCAGAATTAACCTAAACCTCCTTTCATAAAACAGGTCTTGAGATATTTAAATGTATTTATTTCTTATGCAGTCCCTGCATCTTCTCTTCTGCATGCTGAGTTTTGGTCAAATATCACAGTGCTTTTTAAAAAATATATTATTATTCACTCACCTGGTTTTCTAAACACCCTGCAGGCTGCTCACTGCCAGTGGATTTCTCTATTACAGTCAATACATCTTTCACCATTTGATTTACTTCCTTGTAAGTGGCTTCTTGAACAAACTGGGCAAAAAATATGGTAGCTCTGAAACAAAAATACATATGAATGCTTAAGGAACAGACTTATCAATCTTTTTCTCAAGGTTAGTTTTTGTTTGTTTTTATTGTCTGTTTTGTTGTGACCTGTTTAGGAGAACACTTTTGCTAAAAAAGTATGTGAAATTTTAGCCATCCAGGAAGAAATGTCTGTCTTCTTCTTGTCCCCTTCCCCCATAAATATATATATATATCTGTTAACAATGAAAATAAGTGGATTTCCCCTAAGAGTGGTTCCTCCTTTTATGGTCATCCACCCACTGCAATGTCTCCATAATTGAAGGTATTTATAGCTTTTGTAATTTTTTGTTTTTTGTTTTTTTTAAGCAAAGAATTGGTCATTAGACCTCTACCTGTGTCTACTACCAACGTGATCAAGGTCTGATCATGGATTGACCCAAAGCGATGCTTTTGCAGGATTCTGTGTGCAACCAGTATCTGTAACACACGACTTTAAATTCCTTATTAGAAACTTCAGAAGTGTGGGAAAGAAAGACAGCATTCAAGGGAACAACATACCTTCTACAACTAACCAAAAATAGAACATTTTACCTCCCATTATGTGCTGCTAGGATTAAATAGTATTCAGAATAGAGAATATGGTAATGTCATCCTATTGGTATTGATGAGAAAAATTCCTGAATTCATACATAGTTGCCATCAATCAGACATTATTCTTCAGTTTCTAAAATCTGATTTTGTTTGTCCCATCTCTTTACAAGGAATCTACAGTTTGGGGTTAATATCTAAGGCATGGGGTAACAGTTCAATCTCTTCAATATCAATTTGATAATCAACATAAATAACTTTTCTTAGCATTGTCTAGTTTGCTTTCACACTTTTAAAAACTCATAGGGCTATCCAACTTTATTCAATTACTTAACTAAAAATTTCATTGCTTTGCATATTTAAAGTGCATTTATACAAGCAAAACTTACAGGTCAACTAAATTCATCTCTGCAGAGCATGGGGAAGAATCCAATATGGAAGCTGGAAAGCAAGATAAACTTCATGAGAAATGATATTTTCAACTGCAATCAGGAAAGTAATCGTTGTTAGATGTAAATGTTTATGTCTAAGTTAAAACTATACAATTTTAGAACTGAGAGGACATTAGGAATCATGTATCCAAGCATCTTAATTTTGTACTTGAGAAAACTAAGAAACTAAGGAATAAAGTTAATGAGAATAATTTATAGTAGACAACACTAAAATTCAGATTTTATATCTTCCAATTTCTTGGAACCATTGAACCATTCACAGGTAACGTTAAGCACTGCCATGATTTTGTAAAACTCTTGTACTCTTATAAATATACAAGTTTATCATTCATTTAATGATATTCACCAATTAAATATTTTTCCTCTGTGTCGAACAGTAAGTACGATAAATAAATCAAGGCAAATGAATAAAAGCAAATTTAAGAATTTTCTTATAGGAAAAAGACAAAAGAAAAGCAGAAAACATCTTACCTATTCCATATGCATTTTTCTGCATTGTTCTGGATTCAGTAAAATTTAGTAGAAAAATTAAAAATATTGATACTTCCCACTTCATGGTTGCTAGTTATTTTGTTGTTGGTGATGATGATGGGGGCAGAATATTGAAAATCATGCTGAAATTCTTTTATAGTCTTCTCTAGCAATGCCTGTTAACTAGTAATCTTCTGTTGGTATATCTGTTACTTTATTTCCTTATGTTCCAAATGGGACGACTTGCTAATAATTAACAGCACAGGGATTATTTGTGTTTTATGTTCAAGGACACAGACCTCTTTTGGGTGGAAAAAGGGGGGAAAACTTGCAAATTCATTCCATTTTGCAAATATAACAAATATTCTTCTCAAACTACAGAGTATTCAAGGAGGTGACTTTTCCCTAAATTGCACAACAGAAGTTAACAGGGCCATAGACAAAAGACATCAGACTTTGTATGAAATTCAACTAAATGCACTAACTCATTACTGCCATATTATCAGTAGGACAGTACAGTGTCATGATGCAACATGAGGGCTTGGGGACCAGGGTTGAATTTTTGCCCTACCACTTATCAGCTACATAACTTTGGATGAGTTGTTTAATTTTTCTGAGCTTAATTTTCATCATCTATAAAATAATGAGAGTGACAGAATTCTTTCATGATTAAATAAATTAATGAGTGGAAAGGGCTAAGAATAGGGCCTTTTGCAGAATGGCACTTAATCGATGGGAGTTTTATTTATTCACTCAACAAAAAGAGGAAGTCTGCATACCAGGCACTGTTCTTTGATAGAAATAATCAACAACAAGAAACAGGCACCACCCCTGTTCTTACTGAGTTTACCATATAACAGGAGAGACAGACAGTTATTATCAACAATCACAACACGGTGTGATAGATGCAGTGATAAGTAGAGTAAGAAGAGGAACACCTGACATCTTTGGAGGGAGTCAGGGTAGGCTTCCTGGAGGAAGCAACCTCTTAGTGGGGACCAATAGAAAAACTGAAGGTGGGCCAAACAAAGACGGAGGGAAGTGTCCAAAGCAAATTAGAAAGCTGTGGAAAGGCCCACTAGTGAGGGCCAGCACAGTATATTTAAGGAACTGGAAGAAATGCAACTGCAATGAGATACAAAGTTTAAAGATGAGGAAACTTACTCTATAAAGGGAATTTCTGGCAAAGTGAGCGGGGCCACATCTCAAAGACCTTTTAAATCAAGTTTACGCTTCATCCTAAAATAACAGAGACTACAAAAGGGAGCTAATAAAAATCACATTTGTGCTTTGAAACCACCTCTTTATTATAAAAGGAGACAAGATTGTGATAAAGAGAACTGTTAGGAAGTTTTTATAATAATATGGTCCAGTAAGTGTCCTGGATGAGGGTAGTGCTAATAGGAATGAGAGTTCTGGATGAATGTAAGTGATATGAATGAGTTAAAATCAAAAGGACTTACTTACTGAGTGTGTGTTCAGGTTTGCATATATCAAAGTTTAAGGCAGAGTGACCAGTCCACTCTGGTTTATGCCTGTTAACTTAGTGTAATTATTAAGCAGAACACCCTGGTTTGCAAGTTTGAAGTAAGACCTCCACTAGAGCAGCTGATGGGCAGTTGAATAGTACTTCTTAACCTCTGCAACAAGATCAAAGCTGGAGATGGAGATTCAGGAATCATCAGCTTTTAGATAGTTATTATAGCCACGTGATGGGATGAGAAAGAGAGATGGTAGTGAAAAGAGGTACCCTGAGAAACACCCAATTTTAAAAGACAAGCAATAAAGAGGAGCTGTGAACCAGAGTTTGTCTACTAACTGCAAACAACCCATGATGTATATGTGTCATTGCTCAAAGTGTTGTCCAAAGTGCACAGTTTACATCAAATGTGTTTCCATTGCTCTAGTTCTGATTGCTTACTTTTTAATAAATCTATGAAACTGCTCAGAAACAGCTTAGCATGGTAAACTGGACTTTTGTATCAGGCAGATGTTAATCTTGGCTGTAACAATTATTAACCATATGACTTTGGGCAAGTAATTTAATCTCTTTGATTCTTAATTTTCTCATGTATATAATGAAAATGATAATATTCACCTGAAGTTTTTTGTGTATAGATGGAATAATGTATTTAAAACGTTTGATACCTAACAGACATTTTTAAAAGACAATAATTTTTATTAGCATGTTAGCATTCTTCAAAGCAATTAAGCTATACATGTGGTTGCTAGAAAATGCCTTCTCTTCAGACAATACTGGACTACTTATTCCTTCTGGGCTCTATTTTGTTCTTGGGTTGAGTGGTTGGGTGTTTGAAAGCTTGGCGGGGAGGAGGACTGTGCTTAATCTCTCTTCCCCTTTCTCAACAATGCTTGTAAAAATTTTATCCATCCTTTAAGGTCGATATCAAATAATTTTCCATGACTGTATCTCTGATTACTCCCTAACTAGAGAAGAATGCTCTCACTTTTGGTGACCTGTAACATCTTTTAGGTTTTTTTCTCTTGGTACTTTTCATTTGACCTTACATCACAGCCATTTGCAAGCTTAGGCAGTTCTTCCTAAATAGTTGACTTCTTGGATTCAAGGACTCACCTTCATGACTCCTGCAGTGCCTAGCACAATGTTTGGCACAAAGCAGAACCTTTATATGTAGAAATTGAGTGGCACTGAATCAGATTTTTGCAGTCAGGATTTATGCACTCACTGTCCTCACTCACTCATTTGACATATTTGAATGACACATCTCTCATACCCTTCTAACCAGAGATCACTACTGAAATGTTTACTTTCATATTTTCTCTGATAGTCAGGGTCTAGAGGCCCTGAGATAGATATGAGAAGATGACAGTACCTAGGATCATGGTTAGGTGATCCTCATGGAAGATGATGAGTTTGTTTGCAAGCCATAATGCTTAAAAACACACTCCATTGGGCTTCCCTGGTGGCGCAGTGGTTGAGAGTCCGCCTGCCGATGCAGGAGACACGGGTTCGTGCCCTGGTCCGGGAAGATCCCACATGCTGCGGAGCGGCTGGGCCCGTGAGCCATGGCCGCTGAGCCTGCGCATCTGGAGCCTGTGCTCCGCAACAGGAGAGGCCACAACAGTGAGAGGCCCGAGTACCGCAAAAAAAAAAAAAAAAAAAAACACCACACACTCCATAGAGCACATATAAGCCAAATTCTAGCAGGAAGAATGTTTCCAAAGTCCTCCAGTCCAATAGAGTCTTCTTGTCACCTAAAATTTAATTACATTTAGCCCAATACTGATGCAACTTACAGAAAACCACCAGAATTACCACCACCACCCTCTCCAGATTTCTAAGAATCAAGGAGTAGGGAAGGACTACTTGCATTTATCCTGGACACCTGTAGCTCTTACTTTCTTGTCCTGCTGGGTTCTCTTTACCTGTGCTTTATCTTCTCTCCTACATATGCTATCTCTTATCCTGAACCTTATGTTGGGTACCCCTCAGTCACTTTTGTAAAGAACCCCCCAACACAAGTGTGTATCAAGATATTTGAAATCAAACATGAAAAGTCCTTTTCAGGTTGTAGCAACACCACCTGACATCTCATGTAGAGTGCTGAACAACCTCTTCCTTTCCTGGTTTCTCTTCCCTACTCCTTTCTTATCTTTTCTCGGCTGGCCTCAGCCCCTCCACTCCTCTTCCTATTACTGTCTTCAGGCAGAGAAAACCATCTCTCCCTTTGTTTAATGTGAGCCTATCTAAATCATACTCCAGGGCAGAAGCCACTTTTCACATTTGCTGGCCTCCAAAAGTTATCGTCGTGTTTTGCAAAGGAAGGAAGGACGGAAAGAAGGAAAGAAGGAAGGAAGGGAGGGAGGCAGGGAGGAAGGAAGAGGAAGAGAGAGAAAGAGAAAGGGAACAGTTTTCCTTCATCAAAGGGATTTTGCCTCTTTGGGCGGGGGGAGGCATTTTTTCCTCTCATCCACACCAGGAACAGAAAGAGAGGGATCAGAGTCAGAGAAGACAACAATCTGCCTGCCAAACTTGAAAGGACAGAGTGCCTCAAAGTTGACAAGGTGAAGTAAAACATCAATATAAGTCAAGCAGAGATACAGCAAAGTAAGTCAGGGGCCAATCATAAATTAATGTCACAAAAATCTATGTTCTGTTTACATCATCTCTCCTTATATGGGTGGACTGCTCCTGCTATCCTTAAAACAGCAGAACTGGTCCATATACCCAAATAGATTATAAACTATTTCAGTGAAACATACTTTGAGAGCATCTCCCAAAAGTCCTAGAACAATAAATTACACAGAAAAAAATAGCACTTTCTAAATACTTTGTTGTAATGACATATACTTTCTCTGATGAGGAAATACTTAACACGACTCCCCTCTTCCCAGCTGCTATAGCCAAGGCAGAATATGAGAAATAACAAAAAGGGTTCTCTGGCCTTATGCCATCATCAGCATAACTGCCAGACACTCCCTTTCCTTAGCAAGGTGGAGAGATGGCTGATCCTCATAGGAGATTCAGAAAAATCCCTTACATGGTCCAGAGGTTTCACATACTCTTATGGACTGAATGTTTGTGTCCTTTCAAAACTCATCTGTTGAAGGCCTAACCCCCAGTGAGATGGTATTTGGAGACTGGGCCTTTGGCAAGTAATTAGCCATAGATGAGGTCATGAGCAACAGGCCCCAGGATGGAATTAGTGTCCTTATAAGAAGAGACACCAGAGAGCACTCTTGCGTTTGTGTTCTCTCTCTCTCTCTTCCACCTGTGAGGACACAGTGAGAAGGTGGCCATCTGCAAGCCACCTAGTGAACACTCACCTGAAACTGAACCCTACTAGATACTTATCTTGGACTTTCCAGCATCCAGAGCTATGAGAAAAATAAATTTCTGTTGTTTAAGCCACCTTGTCTATGGTATTTTTTTTATGGCAGCCCAAGCTGACTAAAGCACACACACACACTCGTACACCTGTAAACATGCATTATTTTCATGAGAAATATATAGAATAAAAAATAGAATTATTATCTATTGTTCCTTAAGCCAATCACACTGCACCCCAGAACATAAACTACCTCATTCTAAACAGGTTCTGTGTATTTAGAAAAATGTAGCTTACTTTTGATGTTCCTGAAAAAGAATGAGAACATATGTGCTCTCCAGTATTCTGTGGGAGGAAAGAAATCTTGTGAGTGGATTGTGCTGTGGCCTCACAATTTCTGTCATGAGAAAGGTAATAAAATGGGTCAGAGCACATCTCCATTCCCATCCTCAATACCTCATAATCGTTCTTGCACTGAATCAGTTTTACCTCAAGCAATGCATCTGTTGTTCACCCCATCACAAAGTTAGGGAGGCCAGCTCTCTCATCCAAGACGGTTCTGAATGTAGAAGAGCCGATCCTTCAGCACTGGGAAGAAGCAGTGGAGTGAATATCTGAATACGGCTGCGGAGTTCTACATTTTTTTCCTTGTTGCAATTTACAATAAAAAAGAAATCAAGGGAGCATCTTTCCCACAGTGCAGAGGCGTTCTTAGTTCGGGCACACATTCTTCTTACCAGCTGCTGGAGCTAACTCTGCACTCTGCTCCCTTACAACTTCTGCTTCAGTGCCCTAGAGTTGAGCCCAATGACATGGGCTAAACTTATCTGAAACTTTAGGGTGTTCATCTGCCTTGTTGATGCCCCTTCCATCACTGGAAGATGTTTGTGACTCCTGATACTCAACTGTGTGGCTTCTCAAATCACCAACCGAATTATTCCATCTGAGGTGGGTGAGGATTCAGCCCACCCAAAGAGGATGGGCTTCCTCTCTCTGTCACTTACAACACCCTCAGTGGTCCTACTCCTTATTCTCCAGTCATAGTGCTCCTTAATTCAATTCTTCTCTTGAGATTCTTAAGTTCAGCTTTTTTAAGGAACCAGTTCCTATAATCCAGGTATCAACTGACTGAATGAAGAAATTTGCAACAAACTGAACTGAGTAAAACCTGAGAGGAGATAAAAGAATAAATATTCTAAAAGTGATCTGTTCATTTGATGCAGCATTTTTCAGAAATTGTCCAAGTAATTGCTTATAGTCTAGTGCTGAAGAAATTATACATGTTTCACACAAATTAAATAAAATGGAAAAAATGGTTATTAATCCACATATATATCAACCATCATATGTAACATTTTATGGATATAAAATTTTTCATTAGTCAGAAACTTACCCTTCCCAAAAGATAGATCTCAAAGTGCTAAAGCACTTTCTTTGGTGTCATGCAAATATTCATGTATTTATTCATCAGTTACTCACATAGGAGAGAAAATTTGGATACTTTTGGATTAGTTGGACTGATGCAAAAGTGACACCATCATATGGAACATTACTAGGTCTATCAGTTTTAAATATGCAGTTCTTGATTATTTTAATTTGAGGGAATTTTCATTATTTAACATTTTACAAATAAAATGTATCACTATTAGTATATTAAAACATAAACTTTCATGATTCAAATTAACATAAAGTTCAATTTACTATACCTACTATTTTGGAAGCCCAGGAAATTGCTGTAAGTCAGGATTCTGTGATTTGTAGTTTAGAATATTTACACCCCATAGCATGTCAATTTATTCATGTAATTTTTATTGAATATCCATTATATATCAGGTTATGCTTAGTGCCAAGGGAGATGCACAGACTTCTAATTCATGGTCCCCTCTGGTGAGAAACAATATCTAGTTGAAGAGAGAGATATATAAATGAACTGATACTATTAAATGGACCTGCTCCCAGGAGTCAGAACCATGTGTGTTTAAATTCCAGCTCTAGGACTCAGATTTCACATATTTAAAATGGATATAAGATCTACCATAATTATAATAAAATATAAATCTTGTAATAAGTCAAGTTCAAAGAATGAATGGGGCATCAGAGAAGGAAATAACTAACTCTATGCAGTGAAATTTCCTCAAAGAAGGTGACCTTTGAGTTGAATTAAGCGGATAAACAAGAGAGAGAAAGACATACCAGGTAGAAGGGAAAAGCATGCATGAAAAAGCATGGTGTGTTCATGAATAGTATGAAGTGGAAACTGATTAGAGTATCAAAGGAAAGGTGAAAAAAATATTGAAACTACAGTGAGTCACTTAATATAGTGACTAAGAGGAACAAAGAGAGTTGTTAGATGAGACGGTAAGGTAGAAATGATGTGATTCATGTGTAATTCCCATATATCCAACACATCAGTTATAAAACAGCAGTCTTATCACACTCTCAGCTGCCCCTTCATAAACCAAATCTCTAAAATGTTAACAATAGTAATAAAAATAACTGAGCTCCTGTTGTTCAACTCTGGAAGGCACCCTTCACATTTTATTCTACAGTAATGATGTCCTCTGGATTTATGCAGCACCAGCATGGGCCTATGTGAAGTATACTAATTTATCAATTAAGATTTAGAATAATGAGTAGAGAAGTGATACTTACATACTTCCTCATTGTCTGCTCAATGAACATGAAGATTCTTCCTAATGTCCTGGCACCATATCTTCCTGTTCAGGTCCAGGTACCACCTCTGTTTTGGTACTATCTTCTGTATTGTCAAATGCATCTCCTTCCTGGCTAATTTTATACCTACCATCTCAACAAAAAAGGTAAAAATGTTGTTATTTCTCATGATGTGATGGCTCCTTGGAGCTTATTTGCATTGAAACAAATAAATCCTCTTGCCACTATAGTTCTCAGTTCATTTCTTTAATTTAATCTGGTTACATCATTATTCATGATGATTTAGCATCCAGCATATCACCATGAATTCTGGCTTCCAATGACTCTCTTAAATGTTATTATTGTGCTTCACTGACGATAACCACAAATGCAAGTCTCTGGTTATCTTAAACTCACCATTACAACTTTCTTAGCATACATATAGATCAACACATCTTCCAACCATGTTTTCTCCTGAACTCTTAGATCATAATCACTACATTTTTAGAATGTGATCTCTTTCCATGTTAACTGCACTCCTGGATTCCACACACAACCACCAACTGGGAGGATGGGTGAGAGAACTGGGGTGAAGCAAGAAGAGTGACCCTATTCTTGCAAGGGGTGTTTGGCAGGGCTCAAGACCAACCCAGGGGAGCACAATGTAACCACGGTGATGAAGGCAGGAGAGGATGTTGACTGGCAGGGTCCAGGGGCATTATGGAGGAATGATCTCCAAAGCCCTTGGAAGAGATAGATATATCCACCCCTAAAGACTATCAGAGGCTTTATGTGGAGGTTGTGGAGGAATTGGAGTGACCACCCTGGGTGCCAGCATCAGGGAGCACATTGAATAAAGGACACCTGCCAGACCCCTGCCATCTTTGTGTACTGTAAACAGAGGCTGCCCTATCGGGACACAAACAACAAAGAGCTGCTGGATGGGATCACACATGCAGCTCAAGCCTAAGGGTCAGTTAACAGCCCAGACCCCAAACTCCTCTTTTGTCCAATGTGAGTCACACAAATCTCATCAGTCATAACCTTACTTAAGTGGGTAGAGGGGGAATGGAGTTGACCCAAGTAACGTTGGCAAATGATATTTTGACTGGAAATTGTGCTTGCCAGGTCAACCTCTCAGAACCAGAGAGGGCCTTGGGCTCCTGGATCACTCTTAGACTCAAGTGTCTGAATTCCCCTCAGGAATCTGATTGACACTGTGTGCAGCAGGGAAGCCAGGCTCTTGGAGTTCTGCATTCTGGAGAGTCTTTCTCCAAAATTTTCAAGTCCCCTTTCAGTGCCTGGGCTGCAATGCCATCCACACCGGGCATGTAGATCCTGGTCCCATGTGGATCCAGTTCTGTGGAAATGTCTTAATCAAAATTTTCTAGGTCTGACTCCAGGACTTTCCATGAGCCCACCATCTCCATTTCTCCCCTTAAAGGCTCTCTTTGAGCTTTTTGATGATAGCAACAAATGTGGAAAAGCATTTGATACAGTCAACATCAGGTCAAAACAGGGGTTGAGGGTCAATAGGGAGGGAGTGTGGAGCCTTTTTTAACTTGGTACAAAAATCTTTGTAAGCATCATACTTAAAATTGTAAAGCATTATTATTAGGGACAAAATAAGCAAGTTGTGAATAGTATGTACAGTATAAAACCAACTTTTTAAAAAATTTTAAAAATACACAAACCAATAAGGTTATAAATGATTTTTAAGTATGTAATTGATAGACAATGATCTAATATCAGTGGCAACCTCTAGGAACAGGGAAAATAGGCTCAGTATTGAGTATAACATCTTAATTTTTTATTTATAAGAAAATTTCACCTTCTAACTGTTGCACTTCCTCAGTTCAAGATATCTTAATTATTCATTAGTGTACATTTGTCCAGACCTCTTAATTCTCTCTTCCAATAATGCTTCTCCAAACTTGTTAAACTTCTTACATTCTTCTTGTATTGTCATCCTAAACTGTCTTAAATTTCTTCTAGGATCATTTTGTTTTCTAATTCAGTTAACTACCCTAGTCCTCCTTATCCATGGCTTCACTTTCTGCCATTTCAGTTACTCAGGTCAACATGGTCCAAAAACATTAAATAGAAAATTCCAGAAATAACTAATTCATAAGTTTTAAATTGCACACTGTTCCAAATAGCATGATGGGATCTCGTGCTGTCTGCCCTGGACATGAATTATCTCTTTGTCCAGCATATCCCACCTGTTAGTCACTTAGTAACCCTCTCAGTTATCAGGTCAACTGTCATGGGATCACAGTGCTTGTGTTCAAGTCGCCCTTATTTTACTTAATAATCGCCCCAAAGTACAAGGGTAGTGATGCTGGCAATTCACATCTGCCAAAGAGAAGCCATAAAGTGCTCCTTTTAAGTGAAAAGGTGAAAATTCTCAACTTAACATGGAAAGAAAAAGAATTGTATACCGAGGTTGTTAAGACCTATGTAAAGGACATATCTTTTATCTGTGAAATTGTGAAGAAGGAAAAAGATATTCATGCTAGTCTTGCTCTCACACTGCAAACTGCAAAAGTTATGGCCACAGTGCGTGGTAAGTGCTTAGTTAAGATGGAAAAAGCATTAAAATTGTACGATAAGGTATTTTGAGAGAGTGACACCACATTCACATAACTTTTATTACAGTATAT
Organism: Mesoplodon densirostris; assembly: GCF_025265405.1. Taxonomy (NCBI): domain Eukaryota; kingdom Metazoa; phylum Chordata; class Mammalia; order Artiodactyla; family Ziphiidae; genus Mesoplodon; species Mesoplodon densirostris. The sequence continues at coordinate 188,260,973 of NC_082661.1, read as the reverse complement.
TGTAATCATTGTTCTATCTTATTATCAGCTGTTGTTAATCTCTTATTGTGCCTAATTTATAAATTAAGCTTTATCATAGGTAGGTATGTACAGGAAAAAAAAACATAGTATATATAAGATTTGGTACTCTCTGCAGTTTCAGGCATCCACTGGGAGTCTTGGGACTTATATCCTGCAGATAAGGGAGGACTACTATATCCTTACAATCCTCTCTATCTTTTTGGTCCCCCACCTTTATTATTGAGTCTTAGTTGTAAAAAGAAGCCATGTTTTGTATGCCTTACCTATACCACATTTTCTATTGTTTTATCCAGAATTATCATAATGTTAAAATATTACATTGAATGCTTATAATCCATAACTCAGAGCAGTATTAATGTTTCTTTTACATAATTAACCCATAAGGAACTAGAAATCCTCCACTGAAATGGGGAGAGAACAGTGGAACTTTCATAGCACCTACAAAATTTTCAGGATGGCAACACATCTTTGAAAAATAACAGTCATGGACAATTATGTTAGATTCTTTTCATTTTTTTATTAATTGTAGCACAGAGAAAAGAGGCAAAATAAAGAAATTTGTGTTCTTAAGACAGGGTGTTGGTTAACACCAACAGAAAAGAAGAACAGATGAATAAGCTCTGAGTTTTCATTTCTCTTTTTTTCCTCTTACTCTCAGGGTGGGCTGAAAAACAAAAAGATAAATATAATTACAGTTTATAAAATGGCATGTGTTTTTTCAAATCTCTTCAAATGAATGCCAAATTGCTTAGATTGCCTTTCTGCAATTTCCACCAATGAAAACATTTCAAGCCTGTCCTAGACTCATGTCAGCTGAATTCTTCTGTTGGGCTAGGGGAGAGGGCACAGCAATAAGGATTGTAAAGTCCTCTCTTCGTCACACAGGCTTTTCATCATTAGCTCTCAGGGTCATTTACTTAACTCCTACTTTTTTTTTTTTTTTTTTTTTTTTTTTTTTGCCACAACACGCAGTGCAGCTTGTGGGATCTTAGTTCCCAGACCAGGAATCAAACTCGTGTCCCCTGCAGTGGAAGCGTGGAGTCGTAACCCTGGACTGCCAGGGAATTCCCAACACCTACTTCTTGCCTAAGTTAATTACAAACAAAAAAGTTGTCTTCTCAACGTTAGACCTCTAGGAAGAAAATCTTGCCATTTAGGACTAAAACAAATCACATATTGAAATGCCCACATTTGCAAAGATATGAAGTTGGTTCCTTTCCTGAATGCACAATATGAAGGTATTACCATATAGGCAAAGAGCAAGTTAAAATCTAATAGTGGAATAAACATCAGAGTTTAAAAAATATGAAAATAATTCATGCTAAAAAATAGTTGGACAAATTGTTTCAAAAAGGAAGTTCATTCTATTTTTTATTATAATTTCCCCCAACATACTATACCAAAATGGGTAAAACATGTTTATGTTTAAACATCTAAATTTTAAAGTGGGCCTTTTTGTCATAAGAAGAGAAATTCTCTTAAAGCTCAGCATGTTGACACATTGGAAACTTAGTAGCAAATTATTTACTTGTAATAAAAGTTCACATAAGGTAGACTTATCATATTCTCCAATTAATTTGTTCTTGAGCCATATGGTTGAACCATGTGAAATCATTGATATTGAACTGTTTTCGTACATACAAGAATTCACTTTCATATGGGCCAGCCTATTGCCTAAAGTTTCCCACTCCTGAGCCAGTACGTAGTAGAATGACTCTGTCTTCTGTGTCACATTGGGTCAGAACAGGCCAGTGGTTAACTCTCAAGCCCTGGTTTGAATTTTTAATTTTAGCTCTGCCTCTCACTGGTTGGGTAGTCCTTGGGTAAATTATTTAACCTATTTCTTGATCTATGCCTTCATTTTCTCATCTGCAAAATGGGAATAATAATGGTACTCAACTCAGGCAACTATTTTGAGAAGTAAAGAAGTTAATATATATAATCAGTTTAGAACAGTGGTTAGCACTGGTCAGTTGATCTTTGCTATTTTAACAATACTACTAAAATTAGTTTTTTAACAAAATCTAAAGTGTAGTTACCTGAGATGCTTGTGGTTGTGTTCTTTTTAGGCTATGGCTTCTCGAGTTGAAACAACAAGTTTTGGACCCTAAATACAAAGAAATGACAGATGTGGGGAAAACATTAGCACCACTATTAGGATATACATTAGTATATATAATACATAAAGTATTATGTATTATACATAAAGTATACATAAAGTAACATTTATACAGCCATTGGTGATTACAAAGTAATTTTATGTACATCACATCCCTTAATAACAGTTTAGTACTAGAATCTCTAGAAGGAAGCTCACCAGCAACATTGCCCCCAAAGGAATAAAAAATTACTGTCAAGTCATAGGGGGAATATTAAATGATTCAGACATCTAAATATAAATTTCCACGCTAACCTGTAAAATAAACATTCAGATTCAACCAAATCACAAACCAGCATTTTCAAGAAAATGTTTAAGTAAATTAATGTTTTGGTTTGATGATGTCTCTATCAAAATATCTCAGGCTTTAGAAATATTTCTATCTATATTCATAAACATCACAACTTTAGAAACGGAACAAACATTACAAACACTTAGTAATAAACTACAGTGCAGCAGGAGATTTAAAAGAAAAAAGAGCTATTTCAGTCATTTGGTAAGACAATTGTATGAAGAATAAGATTCCTGTTCTACATGTACATAATGTCTTTCAGATACTTCAACCACTAACCCCTAGCTTGATCAAATGCAACAGCAAAGGAAATTAGACATATGAAAATGAAGACAAACAACTCCAGTACCTCCACAGCAAAGCAGGCCTCTTTCTCATCAGCTGCACAGCACTTCTCTACAAAAGCTGCAAAATTCCCCATAACAGTTTTCAGTTGTTCCTCTGTTACCTTGGGTTTGTGTTTTACCAGCTCAACAAGTGCACTGCATTTGAATGAAAACAAAAAACAAACAAACAAACAAAAAAACAGAAAAAAAGTTTACTCACTACAGAAAAATGGAGATGGTAAAAATGGTAGCGCTGCTACTTAAGATGCTAATTCTTAAAGCCAGACAACTCTGGACCTGAGGCCCAGGCTTACCATTATAAGCTTCAATAGTCTCATCTGCATAATGAGGATAATAAAATCCACCTTTGCAGGGTCAGTGGAAGGATCAAATTAGGTAATCAATGTAAATTGCTCAATATTTGTAGTGTCAGTAAATCTCAACAAATCATTCTTCAGTAAATCACTGGAAAGGGTGATGTCATTGCATTTATATGTTATTCAGATTTTGGAAGTTATGCCATATGGAAGTTTAAAAATTTAGGAGTTAAAAATGATCCTGAAAAACTTACTTATCTTGGGCTCCATTTTAAAAGTTTCTAATCTGAGAATCTTTATATTTGGTTTTTGTAATTTGCCCCATTCAAAGTTAATAATGGAACAGCCATAGGAAATAAAACTATCCAATTCATGGGAGTGGGTGGTTCTCTTTCATTTACATCTACAGAGACAATAGTGCTGGAGAAAGAGTCATATGGGCATGACAGGTTTTGAAATATTACTTTTAAGTCTATGTACATGATCAGAATCCACCAGAGATAATAGCAAATTTATGTTGCTAAATTTCATGCAATTATAACCCCTTGCGACAGCAATAGGGAGTCATGCCTCAGAACTCGAAATCCCAGATATTTTTAATCCAAGTTCCATTCTCAAAAGTCAGATCTTGAGGGGTTGCCTTGTCTGTGCGTTGCCATAGAACAAACTGAAAATAACCATTCATGCCTAGAATTAAATTTTCATATGATTTCTACTAACTAATTTGCTATCTGCAAAAATGCATCAGTTCAGTTTTTTCTACTGGACCTAGCCTAAGCTGTTATTCTACTGCAGCTTTTATCCACAAGATTATTCTGAATGGTACTATTTTTTTTTCTTTTGCTAAGAAAACAAAATGCTATCCATTTTATTCTTGACACTTTTATCTGCTTAATAAGGTCAATACTTAAGTATTTAAGGTATATAATCACTACTTAAGGAAAAGTTGCTCATTTTAATTTACAATTCTCCCTATCAAGACTACAAACACATGCAGTAATGAAGTACTCCTCACATTTGTTTCTTGATTTGTTTCTCATTCTCGGGAAGTGTACATAAATCTGCATGGAAGGTGAATGTTTTCTCATCAAAGGCTTTGGGTTCATATGTTTCATCGACTGTCAGAGCAGAAAAGCATGGCCGTCTGTTCACCAAGGACTCCGTGCAGCATTTGGTAACTCTTTCGCTCACTGGTGTCTTCTCGTGCAACACGCACAACCGGTTCAGGACCAAGGACAGCTAAAATCAGGCAGGAGAGCAGAAGTTCAAAGGAAGCATAATGAAAAGTTTTGCATGAACTCCTACCTTCCAAAGGACTAAAACAAATGTTACATTTTAACTAGCAACATTGAATCCTAGGTTGATTTGAGGCAACGATTTGCTTATTTTTAGAACTACAAATAATAAGGGACTTTGAAGTCTTCTCTTTTAATTAAATATGTCTACATTTTAAGAATAATATATTGAGAAAATAATTGATTAAATAATTTGAGGTGGATCCTGATCTATGTCTTGGAGTAAGGAAGAAATAGTCTTATACTGATACATTAAAGATCCAAAGAAAGTAAAAATTTAGAAAATCCCAGGATGGAACATTAAAAATTCACAGAATTTTTCCAAAACAATTTATCATTTTTGGAATCTTATCTAAAACCTCTTTCTGATGGTCAGGATAATACAGGTGACCAAATCCTGGCTGCCATTACCATATACACAAAACACACACACACACACACACACACAAACACACACACATTAGCCCACCCTTGCTTCTGAAAGTTAGCTTTGTCAATATCTAAAAGCAAAAATTCATCATTATTAACTTTATCATATTCTAAAAGACTCACATAGTCTTCAGCACAGGACATTCTTTCTGATTCAGGATTCTTACAACACTTAGAGCCCACTCTTCCTAGGTTTCTTGAGACCTCCACGAGAGTTGGAGTTGACACTTGGGGTACTTTCTTGGTGTAACGAACTATGAGCCTATAACAACATAATCCATGTGTTTTCAGCCAGGCAAGAAACTGTCTTTTCTAACACATCAGGTCAAGCAGAGATCACTTGGCCAAATCCACTAAGATGGTTTTCCATTCATAAAATTATCATTTCCAGGTCGGCAGGGTAATGTGGGAGAAGACCTTGTCCTGAGCAACTAATTAAGCCTAGCTTTGAATCCACCTGTGCTGTATAATCTAAGTGGCTTACCTTATTGTAATTCAGTGACATTAAAATATTTATTAATTGCTTCTTTCTTTCAATAAAACCTACTGAGAGCTTAACAAACATCAGCACTGTACTTAATTTGAAAGATGGATGAAATTTCTAACCCATGAAATGGAAGAAATATACCTGACTCAAAAGGGATGGTGCAAGGATTAAATTAAAAGGAACCAAGTATGCAATCAACCTGATGTGGTATCTAGCATGTAATAATCATTTACTAAAAATGCTAATCACCATTGAAAGCCAATGTATGACCATAATCTACTCAAGGGAAGAGACTATGTCTTGTTTATTGTTGTTATTCCTAGCACCTATAGGTAGAAGAGTGCTAACATGTGTAAGCTGAACAATAAATAACTAAATGATGTATCCCTTCCTGTCTTAACTTCCACAGATAAGGCTCTATTTAATCGGGACATTAATCCATCATCTTATTGAGCTACTGCTACTGAAGACATACTATTTTCTGCTCTGTGAAGTATTGCTATATTTTGTTTGCTCATAAACTATTTCTTAACTTTCAAATGGCATCCTCAGTTCCTATATCCCAAGATTTGATATTTTTCCTCCTAGACTTAAGAGCCCAATTTTTTAAACTGCACTCAAATATAGGCCTCTTCATCCCATCAACTATTTTATTTCATTTTCTCTGGGTTTTTTTGATGGAGAGTGATTAGAAATGATACTTTATTTTCAAGATTAAAAGTTCTATGATAGGGCTTTCCTGGTGGTGCAGTGGTTAAGAATCCGCCTGCCAATGCAGGGGACATGTGTTCAAGCCCTGGTCTGGGAGATCCCACACACCGCGGAACAACTAAGCCCATGCACCACAGCTACTGAGCCTGCGCTCTAGAGCCTGCAAGCCACAACTACTGAAGCCCGCATGCCTAGAGTCCGTGCTCTGCAACAAGAGAAGCCACCACAATGAGAAGCCCGTGCACCGCAACGAAGAGTAGCCCCTGCTCTCCACAACTAGAGAAAGCCCGTGTGCAGCAAGGAAGACCCAAGGCAGCCAAAAATAAATAAATAAAATAAATAAATTTATTTAAAAAAAGTTCTGATAGGTGGTCTATAAATTGGCTTAAATATTTACTAAGTGAACATGAAAAATTTAGTCAATAAGCAAAAATACTTACGCATTTTGGAATTGATATTCTCCAAGTTTTTCAAAAAGTTCACAGTTTTGTTTAATTAAATTCTGAGGCTCCTCCACAAGAGGCTGAAGTTTCTCAAACTGAAAAATAAAAGAATTGTGTTTACAACATTCTCCCTGAGGACCAGATGCAGGTTGTTTTTCATCCTTCTAGGCAGAATGAGATCCTTCCTCCTTTCTGCCCAAAGCCATGTAAATAGATTTTTAATGTCAAATCTATTATAATATGTCCAAACTGTTTATTTAATGAGACCATATGAGATAAGTGATTAAGAACATTCAGACTCTGGAGTGCAACTGCTGATGTTTGAGCCAGGCCAACCTGACTTATGTTCTAGTTGTGCAACTTTACTTCCCATCTCAAAGCTTTAGAACCCTCATTTCTAAGATGAAGAACATGGTACTCACCTCAGAGAACTGCTCTGTAGACTACCTGAGCTAGTGAAATTTAAACATAGCCTGGAATATAGTAAAAACTCAATAAATGATGGCTATGATTGTAAGTATCATCATTATTAAGCCATCTCTCCAGTTGGATCCTGAGCTTTCTGAGATAAGAGATTTTACCTTGGTCATCAGTTCCTGTGTGGCACTTGGCATATAACCAGTTTCTTGGTAGAGGAAAAAATGACTTTCCTCTGATTCTTAAGTTTGCACACCACTATATGTGCTAGGAGTACTAAATATCTCAAACATGATAAAATTCTATTTTAGCATAGCTAAATATGCTAAATATTCTCAAAACAGATTTCCTCTCCACACTTAATTTCTTGTAAAACCATTCCTAAACTGTCTCAAAAAAGGATTTGAAAATATTCTAAAGTACTAGATTTCACAATCTTTCTTATGATACTAATTCTTGATACTTAATAAAACTTGGAATCAGGTTAACTTTCTTTATATCTAAGTTAAATCTCTTAACATTTAAATTTACTTTATTTTGTTCTCAGGAGTGTAAAAAGGAGAAAAAGCATGGTCAAGATTTTGTGAAATTAGGGCTTCCCTGGTGGTGCAGTGGTTGAGAGTCTGCCTGCCGATGCAGGGGACACAGGTTCGTGCCCCAGTCCGGGAAGATCCCACATGCCATGGAGCAGCTGGGCCTGTGAGCCATGGCCGCTGAGCCTGCGCATCCAGAGCCTGTGCTCCGCAACGGGAGAGGCCACGACAGTGAGAGGCTCATGTACCGAAAAAAAAAAAAAAAGATTTTGTGAAATTAGAGATTGCTCTCTTTGATCTTTCTATTTAAGGCTATTATTCCTATAATGTTTAAAAGCACAGAGTTGAAACCATCTTAAGAAAAATTCTAAATTGCACTATGTAACATTCTTGCATTATTTTTCTTTCCTGTTATTAGAATCATCAGTTAAAGAGCTATATTTTTTTTCCTACCACTGTGGCATAGCATGCAGGAGGATCATCTTTGGCACAGCAATCCTCCAGTGTGGCTTCATATGCCTTGGCAATTCTCAACAGCAATGAGACAGAGTACTCAGGATGCCTTCTTGCATATTCATACAAAAACCTAATTAAGATGACAATAAAATAGATTTAGTTGGACAAATGAGCAAGAAAAACTACTTAATTGGGACTTCCTTGGTGGCCCAGTGGCTAAGTCTCTGCACTCCCAATGCAGGGGGCCCGGGTTCAATCCCTGGTCAGGGAACTAGATCCCACATGCATGCTGCAACTAAGAGCCGGTGCAGACAAATAAATAAGTAAATAAAACATCAAAAAAAAACCCATAATTAACCACAAAAATAACTCATATCCTAAAGGTCTGAATTTGACTAAACCCCATGCAGTAAAGCTTAGTGGCTAAGGACTTGGAAGTTCAGAGTTAAAGCTATCAAATCCTGGCTCTGCCACTTATTTTATTATATCACCTTAGGCAACTTATTAAAACTATCAAGACTTTGTTTCCTCCTCTGTGGAATGGGGATAATAATAGTACCTATCTCATAAGGTGAACTGTGGGAAGTACATGATGTAATCTAGGCGAAACACATGCGCTCTGGCACATATTAAATGTCTGAGGAATGACACCTGTTACTATTGGGTATAATTTGTTTGATTCTGACTACACCTCAAAAAGGTTCTGATAGATAAATAGAGATATATTCTTAATTTTTTTCCTCTCTGTATGAGTAAATTCTTGATGGGTACATAATTTTATGAAATATTATTTAGTGCACAGAATACTATTATAATTGAGCAATAAAAATGCAAAGTTTATCACTACACTTACTGACTTTATATAATCATCAATTTTGTCATTCAATTGCTGTCATTTAATGCTGCCTTGCCATGCTACCAGACTTCTGGTCTTTTTAACCAAATATAAAGCACCTGGTAACATTCTACTTCTCTTTATAGTTCTTTGCTGACATCAGATATATCAATAGATAGATAGATAGATAGATAGATATAGAGACATAAAGATGTATCACATATATTCACAGATATGTAAGTTCAAGAAATACTCTTTGAATGAATGCATGAATGAATAATATGTATATAATTTATGTATACACAAAATATTTCTATAGGTATTTCCAGAAATATTCCTAAGGAGTAAGGACTGAAATGGGGGTGTAAAAATGAACTTTTATTATTACTTTGTACTCTTCTCTATTAATTGAGCATCTGCTATATGCATGTATAATTTTACGACAATTTTTAAAATTAATTTTTTCCAAAAATGTTTAAAGACTGGGAGAGGAAAGAATAAAGAAACATTGTAGGCAACATGAAGATTGTAGCAATTCCAAAGGAGAGCCTAGAATAATTTCCTAAATCCTGAGACCACATAAAACTATGAAAGATCATTCCTTATCCACTTACGTGCCCAGGAAGACATCTTTTGCTTCATTATAGTTTTTGCAAACTTCCTTATCTTCAGCAAAATCAGCAGCTAATGGGGACAGGTTTTCAGGCAACTCATCTTTTTCCACCTCAGCAATGCAGTGGGATTTTTCCAACAGAGACTTATCACAGCACTTCGTCAGTTTAGTGGAGATTGCAGCTTGATTTTCACATATATACTTGGCAAGATCCGCCTACAAGCAAGTTGATGGAAAGTTTTCAACGTAAATTGACATTGCTGTGCTGCCTCCCTAGACTTTTACTATGTTGGCAGAACAAGTTCATTTTATTCTAAGACCATACATATACCAACCTGCCTTCCGTGAATATTTTCAGTCTGTGCATATTTTCAGTCTGTGCTGCTAAGTCTAGAGACACTGATAGAACTACTAAAACATTTCCACTTGATTTGAAAAAAACTAGTCAGTAATAAGGTCTCATATCAGTTATTTATTAATTTTATATTTCTACTGTTAAAGCATTTAAATTTTAAACTAAAATTCAGTACTGTTTTTCCAAATATTCCCCACAAATTAAGTGCAGGCATCTTGAAACCAAAAAACTAAATAAATGTTACAGATTTTTGAAAAATTAGTCAAGATCATAGTCACAGACCTTACTTACACATGTAAAATATCTGCCTTAAATTTTCTAGAAAGTGTCCTAAGAGATTAGGATTCTGGTATTTGGTCATATTTTCAGTTTGAGAAAAAGAGATATGCTAAATATTTGTATTTTTAACACAGACAGTTGAGAGAATATAGAGCAAAAATTACATAATTTCCAAAGGTCTCTTCAGATTCTAGCCTTTCTCCAACTCCTCCCACCTCATTAAAAAATCTTCTTACAAATCTATCTTTGTAACTGTCTTACTTCAGTTTTAAGCTTTTGTTCTCAGAATATGAATGAAAGGGATTACAAATTACTGAATGAGCTTATCAGATCACTTACTGAGTAGGAGAAAGAAAGAAAGCGAGCGAGGGAGGGAGGGAGGGAGGGAGGAAGAAAGAAAGAAAGAAAGAAAGAAAGAAAGAAAGAAAGAAAGAAAGGAAGGAAGGAAGAGAGAAAGAAAGAAGGAAAGAACCGCAAGGCAAGGCAAGTATTGAGCAGATTAGAGCATAGAAAACTATCTCAAACCATTCTCTGTTGTTCTGATGCTAAACAAATTGATTCTACCAACTTAAGCAAGTAAGTTACCAAAAAGTATACTGAGGATTCTTTACCCTGTCATCTGCACATTCAAGCAGGTCACCGTGGCAGCATTCCTTGTGGACTTTCGTAAGATCTGTCACTATCTTGGAAACCTCTGCAAAATCAGCCTTGGGAAATTTCTGGCTCAGGCGAGCTACTGACCTAAAGAAGAAAATTCTCCCATCAGAATATTATTAACAGGCAACATTTTATATGAAAGCACTAGGAAAATACTACGTATAACAAGAAAATTTAGGATAAAATAACATAGAGAAATAATTTGTAAGATTTATTAGTTCTTATTTTAATGCTAATTCTGAACCAAATTTTTATCTTGGGGCAAAATGTTTCCGTAGGGCCTAATTATCCATTGTAGGAGTGTGTATTGTTGTTAGAAGTCCAGCAATTCATGAAAGCAGAAATCAAAGAGTGATTCTAAAAAAGGCAACAGGCTGAGAGGCATCAGGTTTGGAGCCCAGAGCTGACTTCCAGATCTGGCTTTATAGCTTATTAACAGTGTGACCCTAGGCAAGTTACTTAGCCTCTCTGAGCTTCAGTCTCTACAGAGTCACAACAACATGCTAAGCCAAAGGACTGTTGTGAGGATTAAATTAGATAATACATATGAAAGCATTTTATGAACTGGGAAGTGCCATACAAATTCCAGTTATCCTTTTTTTTATTAACTAAAACACATTCTTCCTGACTTCCAAAGGTCTCTGAGAAAAGAAATTTCATAGCTTCTACAAAATTAGAGAGTTTTGATTCAGCATATTTTTACCATGAAATTGATTCAGCATAATCTCTCAGCTCACTGACAAGATGTAAAAGGCTAACATCCACAAGCTTTCCCAAATCATTTCGGAGTTGCCTAAATCTGACAAAAGACACTTCTTCCCCCAAACCAATCATAGCCTGTTTAACTATGTATCATTTCGTGTCAAGGTTGTTTCGTTTATTGATTTGGTTGCTTTTGGTGGTATAGATGGTAGGGATGACAGGCAAAGATAGCTCAAGTGCTAGTTTCTAGAGAGTTTGCAAAATATCTATTTTCATTTTATTTCCTGTTCGTGTTGACTAGAAGGGAGGGATTGGTGGCGGTGGTGTGGGAGATGGAGAAGGGGAGTTCCTTGGCTCAGATACTGAAGGATGGTGCTTCTAGAGCTAGCTAATAATATAAAAACAGAGGCCCAGGCAAAAACAAGACATTAAGTGCAGAACTGGTGCTACAAGAAAATGAGGAGAAAACCTAATGGATGAAATTAATTATCAGAACATAAAAAGACAAGCAGACACTTCAGATAATTGGGTGGAGGGGAGATAAAATTAAATAAAAGACCCTGACTACAGCTTTATAAAAACAGTAGACCATTATACTAAGATCACAATCATTATAAATACATGGGAGTTTAAACACCTGTCCTAGAAGAACTAAAAAGTCCTCTAGATTCTTTGGCTACTTAGAAAAGATATGATAAAAATATAATGACAAATTGTTACTGATGCTCTGGTTTTCACCTCTGTCAAATTTCTACCTTTTAGACAACCAAAAAGATATATGTGAAAGCACTGCGTAAAATGACATGCAAGTGTACAGTTTTGTCAACTGAACCATCATCATTTACATCATTATAAAAATGCAAACTAAGTTTAAAATACCATGCTTTTAGAGCTCTTTCTCCAAATTTTTGGATACTGGTACACCTGAGTCTCTGTCTGGCAGATGAAGCCAGTACTCCTTCTCTCATGGTCTCAATCTGTAAAAAGAAACAATTTTGGAAAAATTAGAAAAGAAAAATTTTACACAGACCACCCCTTCATAAGCTCAGATGAGACTATGGCAAATTGAATTTTAAAGAGAGAATTTACCCCTAAATTCCCAAGTATCACTATTGGCAAATAACTATTTTGTTCTGTAGGAAGAGGAAAAGTCAGTCTGCTCCTAGTGGAAACCTCCAGGTAGTTAAGAACCAGCATGGAGGCATTGCTAGGGAAAAGGGAACGGAAAGGAAAAGTGGAAGGACAGAGTACACTAATATCCCAGGTAACAGAACTTTGTTGACTTCTTAATTTTGCATATAACCCCTTTCAATGCCTCCTCCACCAACTCTCATAACATCAATAAACTCCCTGTAAAAGAGAATGCAGTGTAAATATTTATGGAATGAATGAATAAACCCAGGCTTCTAGATGCAGTTAAATTCTCCCCTACTTTAAATTCCCTTCCGATTAAAAAAGTCTCATGAAAAGAGAAACAAAAACTGTGTTGCGTTGCTGTGTAATTTTAAACATGAGTTTCCGTATTTCACTATAGCAACTTGCACTATTAAAAGAGGCAGGATATTTAGACACATACACAGCGATTCCCTCTACCAAATCCACTTAGGCAAATCCTAGAAGGAGGAAGGTGGAAGACATAGGCCTTCAAAAAATGTGAAAGATCTTTGTGGGGGAAAAGACGGAGGAAACCCTCAGAATGGGAGAAAATATTTGCAAATGAAGCAACTGACAAAGGATTAATCTCCAAAATTTATAAGCAGCTCATGCAGCTCAATAGCAAAAAAACAAACAACCCAATCCAAAAATGGGCAGAAGACTTAAATAGGCATTTCTCCAAAGAAGATATACAGACTGCCAACAAACACATGAAAGAATGCTCAACATCATTAATCATTAGAGAAATGCAAATCAAAACTACAATGAGATATCATCTCACACCAGTCAGAATGGTCATCATCAAGAAATCTAGAAACAATAAATGCTGGAGAGGGTGTGGAGAAAAGGGAACACTCTTGCACTGATGGTGGGAATGTGAATTGGTCCAGCCACTATGGAGAACAGTATGGAGGTTCCTTTAAAAACTAAAAATAGAACTACCATATGACCCAGCAATCCCACTACTAGGCATATACCCTGAGAAAACCATAATTCAAAAAGAGACATGTACCAAAATGTTCATTGCAGCTCTATTCACAATAGCCCGGAGATGGAAACAACCTAAGTGTCCATCATCGGATGAATGGATAAAGAAGATGTGGCACATATATACCATGGAATATTACTCAGCCATAAAAAGAAATGAAACTGGGCTATTTGTAATGAGGTGGATAGACCTAGAGTCTGTCATACAGAGTGAAGTAAGTCAGAAAGAGAAAGACAAATACCGTATGCTAACACATATATATGGAATTTAAGGGAAAAAATGTCATGAAGAACCTAGGGGTAAAACGGGAATAAAGACACAGACCTACTTGAGAATGGACTTGAGGATATGGGGAGGGGGAAGGGTAAGCTGTGACAAAGCAAAAGAGAGGCATGGACATATAGACACTACCAAATGTAAGGTAGCTAGCTAGTGGGAAGCAGCCGCATAGCACAGGGAGATCAGATGGGTGCTTTGTGACCGCCTGGAGGGGTGGGATAGGGAGGGTGGGAGGGAGGGAGATGCAAGAGGGAAGGGATGTGGGAACAGATGTATATGTATGACTGATTCACTTTGTTATAAAGCAGAAACTAATAAAAAAAATTAAAAAAAAAAAGACGGAGGAAGGTGTTTTTGACCACATAAAGAAGTTTCTATTGGAGGCTTAGGTTTCCTAAATCTAACCATAAGATGTCCCCAAACTGAGATTTGGTTATGAATTGGTTCTTCTATTCTTCTTCTGGGGAATACCTTTGGTATCAGGCAGGCACCTTTATCAGCAGCTTGGCAGCATTCTGCAAAAACTCCTTTATATTGATGAGCATAGTAAAGGAGTTCTGGGGCATAAAAGTAGGGGTGTCTTCTGGCAATTTCATATAGGTATCTAAATTTTTAAACAAAAAACAGACAGCCATTTTTCTATAGCAGACAGTATTGCAAGAACACTTGTAATCTACATTCTCCCCAGAACCTCCAAAATCTAAAGACATCTAATTGACCAGTTAAGCTCAATTTGCACATAATGAACTTGTCTTTGTCACTCTTTGAGTCAGTGAAAATGTTAAACTCATACATATATATACATATAAATATACACACATGCATAAATTAGTTAAATATCAGTGATATGTTATTGATTAAAATGAAATAAATTCTGAGAATACTAAATATATATATCTTTATGATATTTTAATACATGTCAACTTCAAATATTTTCATACAGATCATATCCTGTTTTGATGAACTCCAAAAGATCTTTGATCGACTTTTTCATCGTGTAGAATTTTGTAGTATCATATATTATTTCTTTGAAAATTGTCATTAGAACAGAAGCTTCAAGTCTTAATGTTGACAATATTTTTCCTAAAAGTAATTGTTATAATGAGTCTTGACCTATTCCATAATTTTTAATTTTGAAGCTTAAAAATCTGATTACTTACTTTCCCCAAAACTTCTGTTCGTTTTCCTTAAACTCGGCACACAAAGTATCAGGGTCTGGTTTCAACTTAGGGAGGTCTGGATTATCATCTTTGTGTTTCAGTAAGCATTCATTTCTCTCAGGCTCTTGTTTCGCACAGCAGTCGGCCATTTCACCATAGGTTTCACGAAGGGATGCAACTGCACACAGTTTATCTCCAAAGAGAGTGTGCTAAGTGAAAGAGAGCAGGTGTCAAATTGCTGGGCAGAATTTTGTTTTCCTTATACCCAAAGAATAGTATAAGGAATTAATATCTTGGTAAGCCTTGGTTAGTAAATCATATAAAAATCCACATTTTTCTCAGATTTAGAGACCTTCCCTTGATTTGACCATCTATGTGTGATTTCCATAAGAATTAACTGTCACACTATCACTTATAGTGGATAAAACAGAAGGACAAAAAGACAATGACTTTAATGAATGAGCATAACTCCTATTTCCACCTGAGGCTAAAGGCTAGGAGAACAATCATTATAATAAAAACTCAGGGCCTCCCTGGTGGCGCAAGTGGTTGAGAGTCCGCCTGCCGATGCAGGGGATACGGGTTCGTGCCCCGGTCTGGGAGGATCCCATATGCCGCGGAGCGGCTGGGCCCGTGAGCCATGGCCGCTGAGCCTGCGCGTCCGGAGCCTGCGCGTCCGGAGCCTGCGCGTCCGGAGCCTGTGCTCCGCAACGGGGGAGGCCACAACAGTGAGAGGCCCGCATACCGCAAAAAAAAAAAAACTCAAGGAAAAATATCCTCTAAGTAGCAAGTGAATTCACATTAGGGAAGGAAGTGTTCATATAGTTTCTCATTTGATCTGCTCCTTTTTGAGAGGTTCAACTTTTTAGTAGATACCATTCAAAATTGAAGAGTAACATAATCTACCATGCATTAGTTGTTATTGTATTAAAATATAGATTTCTTTTGTTCTAGAAATATTTGCCTCAATGCATATTCCATTAAATGAATCCTTTCTGTCCCCATTAATTTTTATTATGAAATTAATTATAACTTTAGGGAAAATATGCTGTTCAAGACAGAATTTATTAATTTTTTTAAAAAGACACATTTTTAAAATTCATATTTAGAGCAATATTATTGTGTGTAGCTAAAGAACTGATTCTGCCTTGAGGCAGAAGTACATATAGAGAAAAATAAGAGGAAGAAAGGCTTTAGTGATAAATAAAAAACTGCCTGTCCCCAGAAAGGTATATATAGATTAAGTGGTGAGAGAAACATAATGCTATCCTTATATTAAAGACCAATCTGAAAATATCACAAGTTCAAAGTTCTGATTTTTTTATTGTATGTAAAAATATGAATATCCCTAAAATGAGGAATACATAGCTGTACTATTATTTTACCCGGGTAACAAAGTTAGCACAGAGATCAGGTGAGTACTTTCTGAAGATAAAAACTATATTATCATTATTAGCCTCTATGAAAAGAAACCTAACTTCAAATTTTAAAAAGAAACTTCTACAAATAAAAAATTTCCATTTAAAAACACTATGACTCTTGTGTGTGGTTTCAACAAAGAAATGTTTTTAAAATTGTGGGTATACTAGAATATATCTATCATTGAAGAAACAGTGGCTATACCCACTTTTGAGCGTTGCTTACAAATACGGTCATTTAGTAATAATTGAGAAAACTAAACTGGTATTTGTTTCCTTTTTAAACATTGAAGATTACATAAAGGAAGAAGAAATACTATTCAAAATCAGAATATACTTACAAGTGACTTGTCACAATTTGCAGCTGACTCATCAGCAACGCATGTTTTTGCAAACTCAGTTAATTCATTCACTAATTTTACATGCTCATCAAACGGGCTCTGCTGAAGATACTGAGAAAAGGCAATCAGCACCCTGAAACGAAGGACATAGAAAAATGTAGCATAATAAAATTTTAATATACAGTAGGTTGCTATGCTAGAAAACAAATAGTGTGTCTGTATATGTTCTATATTTTACACATCTTGCTTACTATTATCCAGAAAGCCTGTTCACATCAGCTATTATCTGAGGCCTAAGCGGGTATGTGTGGCTTTCTAAGCAAAGATGATTATATTTCCACCACGTATAAAAATATGTGTGTGCATGTCAGTAGATGCATACACATAGAGCAAGCAAGCAAAATGTATTCTAAGTAGACCTAATTGTTAAGACTGGGGCATTACATAGGCCTTTTGACTATTTAAAACAAAAAATAAAAACCACACACATATCTTATTTAATTAGGCTGTAGAATGAGATAGACTTTGAAAAATAAACTATTTTCTCAACTTTTACTAGATTAAAAAATATTAAAATCATCTCAAGAAACCACAGAACTATTTGCTAGGTAAAAGAATTTAGTAAGCTAGTTGTGAAAGGAACTTTCCACCATGCAGGTTATATAAGAGTTCCAGGGCTACACTGTCCAAACAGTTGCCATTAGCCATAAGTGACTATATATTTAAATTAATTAAAATTAAATACTGTTTATTTTATTTTATTTTATTTTTTTGTGGTACGCAGGCCTCTCACTGTTGTGGCATCTCCCGTTGCGGAGCACAGGCTTCGGATGCTCAGGCTCAGTGGCCATGGCTCACGGGCCCAGCTGCTCCACGACATGTGGGATCCTCCCGGACCGGGGCACGAACCCGTGTCCCCTGCATCGGCAGGCAGACTCTCAACCACTGTGCCACCAGGAAAGCCCCTGTTTAAATTTTTGACCCACAGCTGCACTTGTCATATTTAAAGTACTCAATAGCCACATGTGGCCAATGGCAACTATATTGGACTACACTGATACAGAATATTTGCATCAATGCAGAAAATCCTATTGGACAGTACTGTTCTAGAATCTTTGATGACAGTGGAATATAAGGACTTCAAAATTATAACCAATACTATTAGAAACGTTAAATTTTCATTTTTAAATATTTTAACTTACAGGCCTTTGAAATTGTCTTCTCCCAAATCATTAAACCTATGAGCAATCTCACTCTTGTCTGGGGGGAAAAAAAAGGGAAAAAAAAAAGATTTGCTTTAAATTCTAAAGAAACAACTGGTTAAGATATTATTTTTTATGTTTCTCTCCATTTGACTTAGGTATTCATTTGCTCCAAGATATGAGCTCTGACTCCCAACAGAAAATCTTAGGATGATGGTGAACTATTTCTTCTGCATTTAAGGAGAAGAGTTATTTAATCTCAAATGATACTATTTGAAAAATCATTAAATATTTATAGCTTTATATTCAAACCTGGATAAGACCTAATGCCTTTGCAGTGTCTATTAACAGCCACTGAGAGGACAGTCTGAAGTGAAAAATATAAATACATAAAATATATATATATATATATATGAAAAAATATATAAATATATATATATATTAAAAGTTCTATTTATAAGATTAAAAACACAGATTTTATATTTTTTTATATAAATTAAGGTACAGTGGATAGACCTTTGGGAATCTGGAGTTTTGAATTCTATCTTCAACTATATTCTGTGAAGTTTAATTCACTCTGCCTAAGTTCCCTCATGTGCAATAGCAAATAACAGTTACTAAACAATTCTCACTACTTATTTCACCTAGGATATTAGAAATATAAGATAACTTCTTAAGGGTTCACAAATACAAAATATCATAACAGTCTAGAAAATAAATGCTAAAGGAAAACTTACTTCATTAAAGATTCAAGGTTTACTGAAACCTTCTTTTATTAGGAAAATAAAAGTTGAACAGTAGAAAAATAGAATTCTTACGTGTATCTCGACGAAACACACCCCTGGAATAAGCAGAGCTGAAGAGAAAGATAAGGGAAATAAAAGTCACCCACTTCATTGTGCCAAAGCCTTGTGGGGTTGATAGAAGAGAAAATGTAGGATGAATAGAGGGAGATCAGCACTAATATACTTCTTTAGCCAATAATTGTAGATTATTAACTAGACTCATCTTTGTATTTCATTGGCTCACAACTGATTACAAAAGTCATAGTATTCTTGCCAAAAAAAATTGTTTGACTAAATCTGTTGCGTATGTTTGCGATCTGGAACTGTTTTCTCCACGAGACCTTGTCAATTCATTAGTTATGTAAAACACCTTATCAAATTTTACATAAGAGTTTAAACAATTTGTACAATTACCATGTTCTCTGTGATTTACCATTTGAACATTTGAGTTTTCAGTATTTTCAAAAATTTAACCAAACCAATAACTTAGCTTGGAAATAACATATACTGAAAGAGCTAAGCTCTGAATTGTATCTATTACTAATTCAAACTGTACTTTTATTGATAAATAATGAAAAATGTACACATACACACACATTTGAGAACTAAGGAAAAGCCATAGCAACAATAATGACTGAAATGGATATTCAAAAGTCCTACATTTTCATCTCAGCTCTGGCCCACATGTGGTTCAGGCCCTAGAGCAAAGTACTTAGAGGCAATGTGGGTATCTCTCATGAAGTAGACATGGGGAAGAAAATGGACACAATGGCAGTAATGATGATCTTTGCCATCATAATATACACAGGACAGGCTGAGCCTGATTACACCTTTAGTGGTTATAAGAATACTAGATCTTCTTTACCAGGCATCATATTCTTTCCATCCCTATTTCACGCTTTTTTCCTTTCTCTCTTTTAATAAAAAGAGAAGTCACATGCTCTTTTTTAATGTTATTTTAAGTTTTAAAATAAATTTAACTTCATGTCTAAAAACAAAGCAAAACAAAGATAATTTTTTAAAAATGTTTTTTCAAACTTCCTTTCTTAATCTCCCCACCCAAGATTCTGATCTCTACCTCTGAATGACTATTCTCTCTCTGCCCTTTTGCTCTAAAAGATGAACTATGCATTTCAATCAGTGGGAAAATTGACCCTCTCTGATACTACAGAACAATAATTAGTACCAAGTCAGTCATTTCATTCAATTAAATAACCGAGTCAATTAAAACTGACAGTCATTTTGCCATATGGCACATATAGACTCAGAGACTAGTAAATACTCAAGAGAAGAATTATTTTTCCTATTCAGTCATATGGTGAAAGAAATACACTTTCTATGATCTTATTTTATTTTATTTCATTTTCAGGGTACTAATTAAATAATCAAGCACAGAAGAGGAGATAATAGAAAAACAGGTGATAGATTTTTAGATAGGTGACAGAGATGGGTAATATACATTCAGATGATAGCTAGCTAGCTAGAGCTGATAAGAGTTTTTTTAATGGCTCAAGGGAGTCCAAATAAGGGAGCCAGACTTGTCTTTCCAGCCATAGCTGAACAGAAGTAAATGAATATCTGCCTATGGAATTATTTCCATTGGAGAAAACCATTTCTTTGAAGCCTGAAATTGTATACTGTAAAAGAAAGAAGGAAACTATGCTGATTTTCTAAATAAAAAAATAATTCCTTTTTGGGTAAATGAAGTCAACTTTTCTTTTAGCCTCCAAGAAAAAGTAGGCACTTTTATTTGAAGTCAGTATTCAACCCTGGCCTTTTCCTTAAAATGAGTCTTCTGGGCTTGATCAAACACACAATCCTTATCATTGGACTTAATTGTATGACTAATTCACAAAATCAGGCCTTTAGCATTCACACATATACTTTGTGCATATTTTTTTATTTAACAAATGAAGAGAATAATAATATTAGTTTTTCCACCTACTTTGCACTCTAATATTATACAGTACTATAATAGTAATATAGAAAACCAAAAGAAAATCAAATTCATTATGATTCTAGAAACCTAAAATTGATATTCCTATATTTAATGAAGATTGCATAATTTTCAAATGTAAAACTGAAACACCTGAAAGAATCTTACTAAGAGTATCAGTAATGCATTTTCCATATGTGTATCCTTTTTAAAGACTAGCAGATGGTTGAGAAATTAAAATATTTAATTCTTAACACTATTTGTTTAAAATTTATCTTAATTAATAAGTATCCCTTGAATATTTGCATTTTGTGGGTTCCCAAAGTAAGGATACCTACAGTTTTCTTCAAATAATTCTGCATGTACATTATAAACTGAAAGAAAAATGAAACTACATAATTGTTGGTTATTTCTAAATATTCTGTTCTTCAAGCTTTTAAAGTCATATTTAGTTAGTCATCAAAGGAGTCTGGCATGGGAGTAAATGCAAATATTTAAACCAAGAGTTAACAATATGTCTTACAGATTCTAGTTTCTTTTTATGGAAAAAGTTTAAAGAGAGAGTGGTTAAGATGATTACTTCATATGCAAAGATTAACAATGTACTGATCATTTAGAAGAGAAAAAAAATACCTCAGTTGAAATATAACTGGGAATTAAACCTGAGCCTTTATCCCTTTTGTCCTTTATTTTTGCATTCATTTTGACAGGATAGAAAAGGCACAGTTTTGAAGCAAATGAAATCTCTCTTGAGACCAGCCCTCTACTTCCTTGCCCTGCTAATCATAACTTTAAACCTACAGCCTCCTACCACACTCTGAATTCCTGAAGTTTCTCACCAAGTCATCCAAACCAGCTTTCCTTCCAACTGTCCATCTTCTTGGTCCAGCACTTATGCCATCTCCTTCTGTGATAGATTATTACATCTGGGTTGTCTTCTCTTAGGAAAAAAGTGAAACATATGCATTAAAATATGGCAACAATGTTGGATAATAGCCTCAGTATTTTAATAGAGACTTTCTAGAAATATTTAACCCAAAGTCATTCCAAAATAAGGGAAATTTGGGTCTTTTTGGAGAGAAATTCAAGAACAAAAAATCTCTTCTAAGCATTTTTCCTACTATACTATGGACATATGTGTGGACAGGTAGGGTAGATCCTACCTATCATGAAGGCTCTGGACTGCTTTCTAAAAAATATGAAGGGTAGAAAAGTAAAAGGCCATTAAGCATCAAACTAACTAATTGAAACATGGCAAGCAATTAAATTTCTTGTTCACTTGTGAAGATATATTTCCCATTAATAAATAAGAAAATAAATTGTCCAAATTGTATGAACTTATATAGGCATCTAATGCAAACAAAAAATTGTAATGTAATCCAAATATCAATTGTCCCCTCATGTTCCTCCATAAACAGTTGCATTAGTGAGAAAAGTCTTTGCTGAAAATTTCATAGGAAACAAAGAAAAGAAAGTTCACATTATGAAAACCACACTAGATCACCATTGTTGGCTTGTCCTATCTCTTAAGTCCTTCTCTCTCCAAACCTCCCATGGCGGGAGGGTCCCTTTTCCACCTTTCCTCATATTACTCTGGGCTTCTAGAAATTACATGTACCTTCTCTCAGATTTCCTAACCATTTACTTCAAACTTCTCAACTCTTGACTATGCAGTTTAATTCAGCTCAGTGTCAATTTCTAGCTCCAAACTTGAACACGCAGATCTAGTTATATCTTTATGCTCTATGGGTCAAGTTGAATTAACTCATCTTTAAGGGGGCTTCCCTGGTGGCGCAGTGGTTGAGAGTCCGCCTGCTGATGCAGGGGACGCGGGTTCGTGCCCCGGTCCGGGAAGAACCCACATGCCGCAGAGTGGCTGGGCCTGTGAGCCATGGCCGCTGAGCCTGCGCGTCCGGAGCCTGTGCTCCGCAACGGGAGAGGCCACAACAGTGAGAGGCCCGCATACCGCAAAAAAAAAAAAAAAAAAAAATCATCTTTAAGCACCCTTCTACCTTGAACATTCTGTGATTTCATATTCCCAATGAAACAGTCACAGCATGAGAAAAGGGTCTGACTGTTAGAATGAATATAACAAGTTAGGAAATTGGGATACAAATCTGAGAATTGGTTCATTGCTAAGCTGCCCAGTGGCTCATCAGGCATTACTCTCTATCCAATTCAGGTTAACATTTTTAAGAAATGAAAAGATCATTTAACTTGTCTAAATTATGGAAATAAAATGACACTTTCTCATATCTTTCTAGCATTTTTCCAATCCAAGAAAAATATAGCTAATGCCTGAAATCCATGTTTATCCATTCTTTGTATAAGTTAACAACAAATGGTCTATAAACATAGAAATTGAAATTAATACTAGTAACTCCTATCTCATAATAGTAGCTACAGATGGACATCAAACAGAAATTAATACACTGCTGAGAGTTTAATAGTGCTTAGTCTCTTCATATTCTATATTTTTTTTCAAATATAATTCAAGAGACTTACTACCTAAAAAGGAGATTAGTTTAAAGGTACAAAATGGAACTATTTTTAACCTCTTGTAAAGCAACAAAGGTTGTGTAGCTAAAATATTCTTATGTTAAAACATTAGTGGATCAAATTTAGGAAGTTTTCATTAAAGGATAAAAATTGTTTTCTCCTCATGTCTTCTAAAGCTTAAAAGTAATCAAATGTTTTGTAATCTTACAGTGCTGGACTTTAGCTGAAACTTCTCTGGTTGGCCACCCGACTGAGCCATGAAATTTAAGTCTTGAAATTCTCGTCACCTTTTTAAGCATCCATATATGGGTTAACATCAAGAAATGAATTATTTGATCCAAAAAAATTTGTAACTTTTAAGAAACATATCAAATAAATAATTGGCCTAATCTTTTTTAAACAGAAATTCATCTCTAACCTAATTATAATAAACTATACAATGTAAATATTTTTAAATGATTTTAAATATAATTATTGCACATATAAGCAATGAATTGTTCAAAATTAGTTTTTCATGATGTAAACATTAGAAAGAAAAAAATTCTTTTATTAAATAGTATTTATAGGTTTGAAGTTTCTGTTTGCAAAAATAGCTATTTGATAATTATATGTTGCTATAAAAATATGCATTCAAATAGCATAAAGAAGTAATTTCAGTAATGTATGATGTTGACAATGGCAATTTCTTTCCAAAATACTTTTGATTCACAGTTGTGAGATATGCAGTATATTTATTACATGTAGTTTAAATTATTAGATGAAATATATAAGTTACTATTTCAATTTTAATTTTTACATTTAC
Organism: Mesoplodon densirostris; assembly: GCF_025265405.1. NCBI lineage: Eukaryota > Metazoa > Chordata > Mammalia > Artiodactyla > Ziphiidae > Mesoplodon > Mesoplodon densirostris. Next base: position 188,237,082 of record NC_082661.1, on the reverse strand, counting down.
ATTAGATATTCATTCATTCATTAAAATTATATAAATTGGTCTCTCAGCATTTAGTGTCTTGAAGGCAAACGCTGTTATTGATGAGTTCAAATTTCTCTTTGTTATTACATGGAAAATTGGCAAAAATTGCACATCGAGAAGCATGGTATCTAAAAGCAAACATTGTCCTAGCATCAACAAACCCATTATTTATTTAGGAACATCAGTGTTCTTGCTGACAGGGCACAATTCTAAAAATAATGTTTCAGACTTATTTTATTACTTATTATTTTAAGCAGTACCACCTAGTCTTTCATTCATGTGAAAGAAATGTATCAAATGCTCACTATATGCTCAAAATGTATTGAATGCTCACTAAATGCCATGAATTTCCTAGGCTATGAGGATACAAAAGATTAATAAAATACAGTCCCTGACTTTACAGTTCTTGAAGATCTCCCTAGGTCTTGAAGCCCACAGTTTAATAGGGAAGATAGAACCATAGAAAGATAATTACACTGCAACATTGTAAAGTGTTGTGCATGTAGAACACAAGGTACTCCTGAGGTGATAAAGAAGTATCAGAGGAGAAGCTCTAAATTCAAGGGCAATCTTGTCCATAAATAAGATATGTGGGCTCTAACCTCTTCAGGTAATGATGCAACTCAACAGACTGTAAAGCTTCAAATTTGCACTCTCTGGGTTCATTTTCGTCTATGAAGGAACTTTGCCTGAAGAAATGGAATGAGTAGGTAGAGGGCTGAGGGAAGTAAGGAGGGTAAGAATATGTGTAATTTCTAAATGTTTGATAAAATACCAAAATGCAGAAGGCAAAGAGTTAGACCTGAATTTAAAAGACAATGATATTTCCTGTAGGAGTAAGAAAGAAAAGAAAGGCAGGGTGGCAATCAGAAAAAAGAAAAGCAGAATTTTCAATTATTTGGATTTGCAGGCAAAGCTAAGGATGAGATTGGTCATTTTAATATTATAAACCCCAAAGAAATGTATTGTTCTGGTAGAAAGCTACAAAACTTCTATGGGGAAATAGTTCATCTAAGGTGACTGACAAAATCAGTAGACCACCCAAATATTTAGTGATAAAACAGTGCTCTTGATTCAAGCCATATTTATTTAATAATACCATGTGCCTGGAAGTCTGAGAGGGCTTTCCCAGGGATGTGAGTTTTAAACTGAGAATTTTTTAAATGGGTATAAAGAAAGATGAAAGAAAATAGCCTTCCAGGCACAGGGGACAAAATATGGAAATGCTTGAGAAAAGAAAGAGCATGAAAGAAACTGAGAAAGGCTAGAGTTGAGGGGAAGCACAACGTGAAATGAGATATGAGAGTAGATGGTTTGTATGTCATCTTATCTACAGTAGTATATTTGGTTTTCATTCTAAAAGCAATGAGAAGTTGAATGATTTTATTAGCCCAATGATATAATCTGATTTATGCTTCAGAAAATTACTCTGGTTGCAGTGTAGGGAAGAGACTAGAGAAGGCAAGAGTATATCTAGGAAGACTAGTCAGGGGATTAATGCAATAGTCCCAGCAACAGATGGTGAGATCTTGACCTATATCAGTGGTATAGAAATGGGGAGAAATGGACAGATTGAAGAGATATTTAGGAGCAGTACTGGTCTTGGACCCAAAAAAGAGACCCCCTTCTACAAAATCCATGCTTTAGAAGGCCTCCTCCAGCTTCTTCCAGCTATGTTCTGCCCCAGCTATATTCTGCTTCCAGCTATGCTCTGCTCACAAAACCGAGGGTATGTCTTCCTCCTCTTCTAGACCATGATTCAGGCACCCTAACCCTGGAACTCCCAGTCCAAACAGCTCTGAACCTCTTCTAGGGCCAGAGAGTTCCCTTACATGAGTATATCTTTCAATGGGCAGACCATATTACTGACATATTTACTCCTAGGTCTGAGAAGTGGCCAAGAGGCAGCTTTTGAAGGTGGTATATAATAAGCTTGGATATAATAAGTGGACTTTCCACATGTACATAAATGACATCCCTTCATAGTACAGGATAAAACCAGGGATAGGCAGAAAAGAGAGGTGGGCCAGGGGTGGGGGTTGGTTCTCTCCAGCACAAAACTCCAAGGAGAAAAAATCAGCAGGACTGGTTGGATTGAAAACGGTTGGTAAGAAAAGTAGAAGTGTCATGATGATTTCTAGCTTTCTGCCTTGTACAGTTCAATGTTTGTGGCATGACTCACAGGTCTAAGGAGCACTGGACAAAGACCAGAGCTATGTAGGAATATCATTAGTATGATTTGGACATGTTTGATTTCAGGCATGTTTGAGACATCTAAGAAGAGATTTCAGAGACAAGAAAAAGAAATATAAGGAATCCAAATTGGAAAAGAAGAAGTAAAACTGTCATGGTTTGCAGACAACAGCATACTATACATAGAAAATCCTTAAAATGCTACCAAAAAAACTACTAGAGCTCAACAATCAATTTGGTAAAGTTGCAGAATACAAGATTAATATACAGGAATTGGTTGCATTTCTAGACACTAACAATGAACTACCAGAAAGAGAAATTAAGGAAACAATCACATTTACAATTGCATCAAAAAGAATAAAATACCTAGGAATAAACTTACCTAAGGAGGTGAAAGACCTGTGCTTGGAAAACTATAAGACACTGATGAAAGAAATTGAAGATGACACAAACAGATGGAAAGATATACCATGTTCATGGATTGGAAGACTTAATATTGTTAAAATGATCATATTACTCAACGCAATCTACAGACAATGCAATCCTTACCAAAATACCAATGACATTTTTCACAAAACTAGAACAAATAATTTTAAAATTCGTATGGAACCACAAAAGACCCCGAATAGCCAAAACAATCTTGAGAAAGAAGAACAGAGCTGGAGGAATCACACTCCTAGACTTCAGACTATACTACAAAGCTACACTATGGTACTGGCACAAAAACAGACACACAGATCAATGAAACAGAGTAGAGAGCCCAGGAATAAACCCATGCACTCATGGTCAATTAATCTATGACAAAGGAGGCAAGAATATGCAGTGGAGAAAAGACAGTCTCTTCAATAAGTGGTACTGGGAAAACTGAACAGCTGCATGTAAAAGAATGAAATAAGAACATCATCTAACATCATATACAAAAATAAACTCAAAATTGATTAAAACCTAAATGTAAGACCAGATACTATAAAACTCTTAGAAGAAAACATAGGCAGAACACCCTTTGACATAAATTTTAGCAATATTTTTTTGAATCTGTCTCCTAAGGCAAAGAAAACAGAAGCAAAAATAAAGAAGTGGGGTCTAATTAAGCTTAAAAGCTTTTGCACAGCAAAGGAAACTATCAACAAAATAGAAAAACAAACTACTGAGTGGGAGAAAATACTTGCAAATGATATGACCAATGAGGGATTAATATCCAAAGTATATAAATAGCTCATACAACTCAATATCAAAAAAAAAACCCAATTAAAAAATGGGCAGAATATCGGAATAGACATTTTTCCAAAGAATACATACAGATTGGCAATAGGCACATGAAAAGATGCTCAACATCACCAATCATCAGGGGAATGCAAATCAAAACCACAGTGAGATATTACCTCACACCTGTCAGAATAGCTGTCATCAAAAAGACCACAAAAAACAAATGTTGGCAAGAATGTGGAGAAAAGGGAATACTTGTACATTGTTGGCTACACATCGTTGGGTGCAGCTCCTGGAAAACAGTATGGAAGTTTTTCAAAAAACTAAAAATAGAACTACCATGATCCAGCAATTCCACTCCTGTGTGTATATCCAATAAAAAAATTTTTAAAAAAAGCTAATGTGAAAAGGTACATGCACCCCAATGTTCATAGCAGCATTATTTACAATTGCCAAGATATGGAAGCAACCTAAGAGTCCATCAACAGATGAATTAATAAAGAAGATATGGTATACATATACAATGTAATATTACTCAGCCATAAAAAAAAAATTTGCCATTTGAAGCAACATGAATAGACCTGGAGGGTATTATACTTAGTGAAATAAGTCAGACAGAGAAAGACAAATACTGTATGCTATCACTTATATGTGTAATCTAAAAAATAAAACAAACTAGTGAATATAACAAGAAAAGAAACTGACAGATATAGAGAGCAAACTAATGGTTACCAGTGGCAGAAGGGAAGAGAGGAGGGACAAGATAGGGATAGGGAATTAAGAGGTACAAACTACTATGTAATAAAATAAATAAGCTATAAGGACATATTGTACAACACAGGGAATATAGTCAATATTTTATAGTAACTATAAATGGAGTACAACTTTTTAAAACTGTGAATCTCTATGTTGTACACCTGAAACTTGTATAATATTGTAAATCAACTATACCTCAATAAATAAAAAATATTAAAAATTAAAAGAACACTGCAAAAAAAGAGAGATGTCAAGCAAGATAGTTATAGAGTTTAGAGGGCAGAGGCAAGGCCTAAGCTTGGAATATTATTTGTGAGTCACAAAGCAGTACAAGATTGAGATAGGCTGGGAAGAGAGTAACATGAGACAAGGAGAGGCCCATTATGGAGTGGAAAGATCAAAGATCAAATAACAGGTGGCCAGAGAAGAGGAAACAAGTCAAGGCATTGTTATTCCAGGGAATGTAAGGGAAGAGAATGTTTACTAAAGAGTTACAAATGTTACTGACAGGGATAGTAAACAAGAATTGAAATAATATCTATTGCAAGAGCATTACCAACATCCTTAATAGAGCTGTTTGATGGAATGATGAGCCCAGAAACCACACTGGAGTGGCTGGAAAAGTAGATAGGAGGAGAGGAATAAATAACTACAGTATAGATAACTCTTCCAAGAAATCTGGATGTGAAGGGGGCCAATTGGAGAAGGTTGAGGGTGAAAGAAAATTTTCACTGATGAGCATTTAGAAGCCAATGACAAGGGTTTTACTGATTGTGGCTTTTATTTACTCTGTAAGGAAGGGATTGCTAAGAATGAATGGCTTGGAGGGCTTCCCTGGTGGCGCAGTGGTTGAGAGTCTGCCTGCCGATTCAGGGGACATGGGTTCGTGCCCCGGTCCTGGAGGATCCCACATGCCGTGGAGCAGCTGGGCCCGTGAGCCATGGCCCCTGAGCCTGAGCGTCCGGAGCCTGTGCTCCGCAACGGGAGAGGCCAAAACAGTGAGAGGCCCACGTAACGAAAAAAAAAAAAAAAAAGAATCTCTTGGAATTGAATATTTGAAGGAAATTGAGAAAGTTGAAGTATTCATAAAAAAAAGAGGGCATGCACTAAACAGAGAGATGTATTACCTGGGGCTAAATTGAAAAGTAAGAAAGTGTATTTGTGGCACTCATCTCCCTCTGCAACCCCTCACTAGGGCTCATGACAAGCCCTCTCTCCCATTCCACTGCCCTCTGCACACCTCAAATGCATGTCTTAGATGCACCCCAGCATTACTGTTCTCTTAGGTTCACTAAGCCCACCACTGGCACCCTACCTCTACTCTGTGTGCCTTCTCTCTAATGGACACCCTTTGCCAAAACTATCATTTCTGAATTTGTAGGCAAATTCAGGTGGGTGTTAAAGATCAACAATCTTAGTAAACTATAATTCCACAAAATCTAGACGTCTCTCCTTTATCTCAACCCCATGCTCCCAATTTCCTCAGCACTCTATTTCCTCCACAAAACCACACCTAAACTTCTTTGAAACAAAGGCATTTTAGAAGTACTGCTGTTCTGTTGGTTAATTCCTGAGTGGAATCTCAGATAGGAAACCAAGAGCAGAACCTGAGGCAGAGGTTCCATGGTTCTTCAGCTCTCACCATGTAGGTCCTGTCCCACTAGGACAGGGGTTAATTGACCCTTGTAAATAACCTGTAAGGCCTGAACTTTGGTGCTTGAACTTTGGAATATCTATTTGGTTGTTCAGAAACTTATTTTTCTCTTTTTCTTTTTTGGATCATTAAGCTTGTTAGATCAGTGTTTCCTTACAATTGAAATGCTGCAATTTATATCCTACATGCCCAGTATAATATATAATAAGGCCTTTGAAGGGATACCCCATGTGTTATTATGTTCACTATATCTAACACCTGATCCAGTGCATACTTTGGATATGGAAGCCATTCAAAACTTTCACTGACTGTCAGTTTAACTTGACTGAGGAAGAGTCAATTGCACTCCTGTGGTAAGAGGCCATGAGCAACTTGATATTGATACCGTATGTCCTCCCACATTTTGTGTTTCTCATTGGAATGCAATCTGGGAATTAGTTTGGTTACAGGGATAAAATGGAGGCAAACATGTTAGCAGATGTTGACTTACTTCAATCCTGGCCAACTAAAAAAGCTAACACATTCTTGCCATTAGGCATATGGAGATGTATTTACATAGCCTGATGATATATCCCATTGGTCCAGCAGCCACATTCACTGTCCAGAGTGTTGCTCAATTTTTAACCTGTTGCCATATGACTGACACTTCTTTGCACTCCCCACCCAAATCCAAGTCCCAAGCCAATACTAATTCCCATTTATAATCTTTTGTATGCAGTTTAGGTGAGTAAACAAAAGGGGTGCTAGAAAAGTTCAAATATGAAACTCTTTCCAATGATTCAACCACCCTGTTACGCAAGACCATCTGTAGAGAACTTGCTCAAGGTGACTTACTACACTGGTGCTATTGCTTCTTCATTAGCCATATTAAACTGATAGCTACAATAACCTAAATCAGTCCATTCAGAGGTTGTTCTTTGGTTCATTTTGACTATCCTTAAAATTGTGACCACATTTCTGGGAAATATCAAATATGGATTGTGTCTGCAAGGATGAGGAGAAGAAGGTATGAGTAATATTCCTTTACTCAGTAGGAAAAATCTGGTGTTGTCAGACATTAATACAGATCTCCTTTTCTTTAATTAAAAAATGTTTTTATAGCAAAAAAATGATTAGATTGCATGCTATTTCTGCTATCCACACACTGGGGTACATCTAACCAACTTGTGCATACGTTGGAGTCTCTCCATCTGTAGTCATGATCATCTAAGAAGGATTTCTATACCCTGTGAACTTGAAATTATTTCCTAATGCCTGATGGCACAATCCAAAATCTATAGTAGCTTGCTCCTTATTGCCAAAAGTCTCTACAACCCATCAACTAATATAAGATACTTATTTTCAACTATCTTTAGAACAGTTTTTCAAACAGGGTCACAAAATAAATTTCGTGCCATGACCAATATTTTTAGTAAAATAAAATGAACAGAAATTATCAGAGTGCATTATATATAGTAGAATAAATATCATTTTGTGAAATGTTTGCGATATATGTCATTAGTTCATTATGTAAAATGCATTTCTTACTACAGTCACTGTAAAAACACTTGAAGATATATTCCTCCCCTTAAAATCCACTTGACAGGGCTTCCCTGGTGGCGCAGTGGTTGAGAGTCCGCCTGCCGATGCAGGGGACACGGGTTCGTGCCCCGGTTCGGGAGGATCCCACATGCCGCGGAGCGGCTGGGCCCGTGGGCCATGGCCGCTGGGCCTGCGCGTCCGGAGCCTGTGCTCCGCAACGGGAGAGGCCACAACAGTGAGAGGCCCGCATACAGAAAAAAAAAAAAAAAAAATCCACTTGACATAAGCTCAGTATGTGAGTATGTTCAAAATCAATCTGTCATCTTCCCACCACAACCCTCATTTAATTTTCTTCCAAATTTACCCATTTGACTTATTATTCCCTAATTCTCCATGTCACTCATTTTTATAACCTTATAGTAATTTTAATGCCTCCTTCTCCTTAAACTCAAGTATCCAATCTGTCCCTAAATAGTTCTGATCCATTCTTTAAAATCTCACATTTAGGGCTTCTCTGGTGGCGCAGTGGTTGAGAGTCTGCCTGCCGATGCAGAGGACATGGGTTCGTGCCCCGGTCCGGGAAGATCCCACATGCCGCAGAGCGGCTGGGCCTGTGAGCCATGGCCTCTGAGCCTGCACGTCCGAAGCCTGTGCTCTGCAACGGGAGATGCCACAACAGTGAGAGGCCCGTGTATCGCAAAAAAAAAATAAAAAAATCTCACATTTATCCTTATCCCCCCAAACACTGACACAACTCTGGTTGAGGCTTTCACCAAATCATGCCAGAGTTATTATAATAAACTCTTTTTTTTTTTTTTTTTTTTTTTTTTGCGATATGCGGGCCTCTCACTGCTGTGGCCTCCCCCCTTGCGGAGCACAGGCTCCGGACGCGCAGGCTCCGGACGCGCAGGCTCAGCGGCCATGGCCCACGGGCCCAGCCGCTCCGCGGCATATGGGATCCTCCCAGACCGGGGCACGAACCCGTATCCCCTGCATCGGCAGGCGGACTCTCAACCACTTGCGCCACCAGGGAGGCCCTATAATAAACTCTTAATTAATGTTCGTACCTGGAGTCCTTATATGCTCTGATTAATCCTAAAACTTTTCTCTCCTTAAAGTCTTTTTGCATTACATTACATTTTAATTAATTCCAGGCTCCTAACCCTGGTATTCAAGATATTCAGGAATCTGATTCCACTAGTTTATAACATCCATGAAAGCAAAGGCTTTATCTTTCTCCATCACTGCAGTATCCCTAGTAGATAGCACATGATTGGCATATAACATGTGTTCAATAATATTTGTTAAATGGATGAGTAAGTGAGTGAACAAATAAAAGAAGGATCTCTGTAGCATAATCTTTTATTTCTCTTGCACATATAAGTTCCCCTATTAAGACAGTAATATTCAGTGTAACATTTTTGGCAACCCTATAAAATATATAACACCATAATGGGTGAGAAGACTGTGCAAGGTTCTGCAAGGTCATCTTCATCTTACCCAGCATACCAAGCTTATTTCCAGACCAGGTCTCTGTTTATCAGGCAGTCTCCCACCATGATGACTTTCCTCTGCTTTCTGTTTATATAAATCCTCCTCTTCAGAGCACACCTCAGAACTTTCTCTCCCCCAGTCTTACAGTCTTCTCACTCTCTTCTGATAATTTCTATTACTTTTATTAGTTCTTAGTCATACCTCTTGAATTTTATGGTTTTACTAAATTGTAATTATTTTATAAGAGTAAAGATTTGTCCTATTTATTGTATTCTCCACAAAATCTTGGTCCAGTACTAGACACCTAGTAGAGAGTTGTTAAAACCATTAATTACATTTAATTAGTAAAAATGTGCAAAATGATTGTATTGTGGAAAAAAACTAAGGAATGTTATTAAATATCCATCTCTAGCAAATTTAAGAGACACACAAGTAATCACATACATTCCTGGGATGTAGTATTTATGAGTATTCATTCACAAATGTTTGTTGAGTGAATGAATGAGTAAAAAAACAGATAAACAGTTTCTAGTCTAGTGTCCATAAACTCGTTGATATCCATGAAAGCATAATGAAAGTCCATGGGCTTATTGTCAATATTGCAAATAATAATAATAGAAATTTTGTGTTTACTCACGATGAGACTGCAAATACTAACTAAAATCTCAAGTGCCTTTACATTAGATTAGAGGTATATCAACTGTAGCAAAGCACTGCTGAGTGTGTCAGGAGAAAAATGCAGCAGTTTATTTAACAAACATTTATAAAGTGCCTACAATGTGCCAACATTGCAGCAGTGCTCAGATTAGCTCATTCCCTCCTCAGAAGAACCCTGTAAGGGCAACACTGTTATTATCTCTATTTTACAACTGAAGAAACTGAGATTGAGTTAAAGTAACTGAGGTTAAGTAACTTGCCCAAGGTCAACAGTTAGTGAGCAACAGAGCAAGAATTATAAACTCATGCAGCATGGGGTCAGGAGGGTATAGATCTAATCTATGTATAGATCTAATCGATGATGCCTTTCAAAAAATTAGAGCAGTTGTTCTCCACTGATAGTCCCTAAAAGCTTTCATTATATATGCAAAACTACATCCATTGCCATTGGCAGTAGAAATATTTTTCCTTGAGTTTGAGCTGCAGAAGCTGACATGAGGGTCTACCCTTTGTGTTTTATGCTTTATTCTTTGTTCTCCTAAAATAAGGTCTCTGTCACAGAGGCCTTGTTTTTTACCTTTCCTGTAACAATCCCAGTGGCTGCAGCAGCAAGATATACAGTTGGTAGAGGTGGCAGTGCAAGATAAAGAGGAAAACAGACACTGGCAACCACATTAGAAATTAGACAGTAAAGTATCCATGAATATTTCAAATTTCAGATAATCTGACAATAAATTAAAGCTAGAATCTACTCTTTCATATTATTTTACTTTACTATGTTAAAAACAGGCATACAAATCTTTATCTTAAAATATTTTAATTCATATTCTTTTCAATCATTGCTTTTCCACTTCTAGAAGACCTGTAGAAAGAATACTCTTTCATAACTCTGAAAGCAAAGTCCTTCTAAGCCACAAAGTCTTGCTCATCCTAGGAAGATTAGATTTGAGGTTGTTTTCAGTTTAGTTGTACTAACGATTGCCTTTCAAGCCCAGTAGGTTAGATAAGACATCTGTGGAATTTGTTTGGAGACAAATGGGTGCTCAGACACAAAACTGCTGGATTAAGCAGAGGTAGGGTGGACTGGAACGATAAATACAAATGCAAGCCATGTAAAGGTGGCAACGAGAAAAAAAAAGGTATTCATGGTAATGCACATCCTTTCAATAATAATTATTTGGGAGTTTTCTGGATGAGATAATACAGCCACTGCATAGAACTGTTATTGCACATTTTTTTCTCTTTGTTATTCAGTTCATTCGAATGAATATCTAGTGTCTGCTATATTTCCCACATATTTCTAGTGTCTATGCCAGGTACTGTATGAGGCATTATCATGTGTTGATTAAGAGCAGACTTGGGAACAGACTTCCCAAGTTTAAATGCCAGCCCCACTGCTGGCTATGTGGAATTGGACAAGTTACTCCAACTCTCTGTGCCTTGATTTTTTCTCCTCCAAATTGGGGTAATGTTAATTCATGGGGTCACTATGAGGATTAAATTAGTTAATGCATGTCAAGTGTAAAGAGTTCCTGGCACATATTGGCACTCAGTGAATTTTAGGAAAAGCAGGTTGGAACCAGCACAGGCTCTTACCTTGATCATGTTCAAATGAAATTGCACCTATAGACATACATGCAAGAGCACTTTAGCTAAGAAGGCAAAACAGCATATGGCTAACTGTAGACTGGCCTTTAGAGACTGAAATTGTCCACATAGGGAAGGTCGCAGAAAGTTCTGTAGGGCAGGGTGGTCAGAGGTGTGACTTAATCTAGGTCTTAGAGTATGTGTTCAACCTGGACATTTTGCTATCCTCATTATTCAGACCAATACAGTTTTAAGAGACTAAAGCAAAATCTTAGGACTAGAAAAGTCCTTAGAGATAATTGGTTCCATGTCTTTTGTTTTACAGAAAAGAACATAAAGGCCAGTTAGCCAGCTCATCAACAAATTTGTTGATGACCTACTATGTGCCAGCCTCTACTCTAGGTGCTGGTGATTCACCATTGAGCAAAACATACATATTCCTTGACCTCAAGGAGCTTACATTCCAGTAGAAAAGACAGCAAGTAAACAAGTAAATAAATAAATAGCTAATTTTATGTACTGATAAGTTGAAGATAATAAAATCAGGTACTGAGAGAGAATGTAATTAGTGAAGGGCTATGATTTTTCCAAAGGATGTCAGAGAAGACCTGTCTGAGGAGGTGACATTTCAGTTGAGATCTGAATGATGACAATGAGATGGGCATGGTGAGATTAGGGCTGGGGGCAAGGGGCATTCAAAGTA